>NC_066351.1:326722-653444 GCF_024516045.1 Bombus affinis
AACAACCCTAATCTGCGATAATATCCATCGAGACAGCGGTCTACAGTGAGATCCGTTATAGCGAGTCGTGATAATGTGCACGCGTGCCGGGCGAAAATTCAAAGACAATTTTCTCGAAAACAAAGCCTCAAGCGGAAAATTTTTATTCTATAATTTCGATTTCTTTTTTAGCGTAAAATCGCCTCTTTCCCCTTGTACCACCAGTTATCAACCACCCTTTATAACGATAAACGTTGTTAGGTAATTCTATATAACATTATATATTATTACGTAATAGTATATAACGTTATTCGTTATAACGTAACAGTATATACCGTTATACACTATATGGTAATACCACATAACGACATACGTAATAACGCATCACTATATGACGTTATACGTTATGAAGTCTCACTATATAACGTTGTACGTTATTACGTAATAGTATATAACGTTATACGTTATAAAGTATCACTATATAACCTTATATGCTACAACGTAATAGTATGTAGCGTTATACGTTATACGTTATATCGTAGCGCTATATAACGCCATATGTTATCACGTAATGCTATCTAACAATATACGTCATGACGTAATAGTATATAACGTTAAACGTTATAACGTATTAGTTTATAACGTTAAACGTTGTAACGTATTAGTTTATAACGTTGAACGTTGTAACGTAAGGCTATAGCCTTAACGTTATAAACGTTAGAACGTTATATATAACATTATGGTAATATGCTAATACTATGTAACGTTCGACGTTACGACGAAATACGATACCAGTTATGTAAATATAAAACCGGTATTTTTGTATAGAAAATACACGTTTATTGTATGAAAATGAGTAAAAATATTTTATTCGAAGTATTGCCCATCGCTTGCTATACATCTTTCCATCTGTTTGGCAATTGGTGGATGTCACGCCAAAAAAACTGTCGCTCTTTTGTGGCATACCAGTCATCGAGCCATTGTCGTACATTTTCGTAAGAAGTGAAGTGCTAGTCAGAAAGAGCTTGTCCCATCGATGCAAATAAATAGTAATCGGACGGAACCAAGTCTGTTGAGTAAGCCGCGTGCGAAAGTATTTCCCAACTGAACGCTTCAATCGTTTCCTTGACCGGTTTTGCTGTATGTGATGGTGCATTATCATGAAGCATAATAACTTTGTGTTGCCTTTTTTCATATCCTGGTCGTTTTTCACGCAAAGCATGATTCAAATCGATCATTTGTTGTTGGTAGCTCTCAGTATTAACGGTTTCGCCTGGTTTTAACAGCTCATAATACATCACACCCTTCTGCTCCACGTTCTTCGTTCCTCAAGTCAAAATTGCTACTTCTGAATTTTTTAAACCACACAAAGCACTGTTATTTACCAAGAGCATGCTCACCGTAAGCTTCGACATGCATTCGATGCGATTCTGCAGCAGTTTTCTTCAAATGGTAACAGAAAATCGATGCTGTCCGCAAATTGTAGTTTCCAGCCACAAAATTCGACATGTTCAACGCTATTACAAACTATGCTGTTGTATGAAACTTGTATTGTTCTGATTCGAAAATGTTTGTGAGATGTCAACAAAGACTTTTGGCATCAACGACGCAGTTTACTGTTAACTACATTATCAGCTAGGGCCACCTATAGGCAAATTCCGGTTTCATACTTACAGGCCTGTTATAATGTCATACGTCATAAGGAAATACTATAAAATGATATACGTCATATGATAATACTATATGACGTTATACGTCCTCTGGTAATACTATGTAACGTTATACGTTATTACGTAATAGTATATAACGTTATACATCGGTTGGTATTGCTATATAACGTTATACTTTATTACATTATATTATATAACGTTATACTTTATTACGTTATATTATATAACGTTATACGTTATAGCGTATTAGTATATAACGTTATATTATATAACGTTATACGTTATAGCGTATTAGTATATAACGTTATACGTTATAACGTATTAGTATATAACGTTATACGTTAGTATGTAACAGTATAAAGCTTTGTACATGATAACGTTATAGTATATTAGGTCATACGTCATGAGGTAGTACTATATACAGATAAACGTCATTAGGTAATTCTATATAACGTTATACGTTATAACGTCATACTATATAACGATATACGTCATAAGATAATTATATATCTCCCGATCTACATAAAGATAAAGATGCTCGGGGAGACTTACGAGAGGAACAAGATCCATAAGACCAGGATCGGCGTGGATGACTGTAGCGAGCTGAAGGAGGAACTGGAGGCGATTCGCAAGAAGGCCCAAAAGGAGTGGCAGAAGGAGTGGAACAACTACAAAAAGGAGAATGTCACTAGGAAATTAATACCGAGTGCGCTGCTCTTTATCAAAAAAGAAGATGGACATCGATTATCACACCATGCAGCTGTTAACCGGGCATGGGAACTTCGGTGTCTATAGGAAGAGGATTGGCAAGGACAGCAACAGCAACTGTCTCGACTGTGGTGATCCTAACGACGATGCAGAACACGCCTTCTTCGCGTGCCCGAAGTGGACGGACAGAAGGATTTAGCTGAAGAACGCTCTTGGTGAGAAGATAGACGCGGACAACCTGATCGCCACGGTGACCGCCAAGAACGGGAGCTGGGATAAATTTAGGCAATTCTGCAAGACCGTCATGTCTCACAGGAGGGTGACAGCGAAGGCCTTGGAGGAGGCAAGGAGGAGAACGAGAGCAACAACAACTACGCGGAGCAGTGAAGGCAGAGATACAAGACAACAAAGAACTACAGAAGGGGATCAGCCCAGTATTCTGAACTGGCTGAGAAGATGATATGAGCAGTAACTGCCCGAAGAAGAAGATACAACGGGGCACGAAAGGACAACCCTGATGACTGCCGACAGGTTTTACCAGGGTTGTCTGTCCTCAAAGCAGGGGAAGAAGGAGGAGGGGTTTTTAGTGGGTATGGCAACGACATCCGCCCGAGTCCCACATAACCCAGTGATGCGGGTCACTGGGCATGCGTAACAGCATTTTCCCCTCCTCACCAAAAAAAAAAAAAAAAAACAAGGTATTACGGTATATAGTATAATGTTATAACGTATCACGTTTTCTAGTATTATGCCATATAGTAAACAGCTATAACGTATTACGTTGTATAGTATAATTCAAATCCAATGGCACCACAGTTCTGAATATCCCAGGTCAAATATTCAACTGAACGTATTTCCGCTGCTATTGGAGATATCTCTACAATCCGATGCGTGTTATACTCCACGTTTGTAGCTTAATACAGCGCACATCAGTCGGTTTGCACTGTGTCAATTGTTCTCCCTGTCAGATCCGATGCAATTACAGTTTTGAATACTCAAGGCTAAATATTCTATTGAACGTATCTGCGCTGCTATTGTACATATGTAGACAATTGTGTGCGCGTTACACTCCGCATTTGCTGCTTTATACAGCGCACATCAGTCAGATTGCACTATATCAACTCCTTTCTCTGTCAAATCCGATGGAATTACAGTTATCCATATTCAAGGTCAAATATTCAACTGAACGTATCTCCGAAGCTATCGGATATATGCCGATATACGCTGTAACGTAACATCATATAACGTTATACGTTATAACGTAATAGTATATAACGTTGTACGTTATTACGAACTACTATATAGCATTATACGTTATAACGTGTTACTATACTACACAACGACATACGTTATAACATAATACTATATATCGTTATACGATATAATGTATTACTACACATCGTCATACATCATTACGTATTACTAAATCGTCATACGTCGTTACATAATACTATATAACGTTACACGTTATAAAGTAATACTATATAACGTTATAAGTTTTAACGTAATACTACACAACGTCATACGATATCACGTATTACTATATAACGTTATATGTTGTAGCGTAATACAGCACAACGTCATACGTTATTACGTAATACTGTATATCGTTATTCTTTATAACGTATTACTACAGAACGTCATATGTTATTACGTAATACTATATAACGTTATACGTTAGAACATTATTTTATATAACACAATATTATAAAACGTAATGTGTTATAATGTTACATTATATAACGCAATGCGGTAAAATTATATGGTAAATATATTATATGGTATAATTATATGGTAATTATATGGTAAAATGTTATAGCTTTATTCTATATAACTCTTTGCGCTATAACGTTAAAACATTGTACTATATAATGTAATACGTTATATCGTAATTCCATATAACGTAATAACATAAAACGTAATACGTTATAACTTTATACTATATAACGTAATGCGTTATAGCGTTATACTATATAACGTAATAGTATATTACTAACGTCTATTACGTGGAAACTGCCAATTGAATGCGCGGCGCTTCGTTCCACAGTTTGTTTACTTTCTTGACCAGCGAGTTCTTCAGAACTGTCTAGTTGCGTCTTCCACTGACTGGTTACGGGCAACTGCTGTGTTGATCCACTTGCCTCCTGTTCTCACCTTACCATATCCCCATTCTGCTTGTCTTAATATCCGTCGGCGATCATGGTAACGTTCGCCTTCTGCTCGTTATTTGAAAGAACGGCAAAACGTAATATGATATAACGTAATACAATTTAGTACGATACATTATATTGTAATGTAATATAACAGAATACTATATGTTGTAATCGTAATGGCAGTCGCCTACCCCGTCCAAAAACTCCTCGAACGCTGTCCATCCGCTTTTGGCCGACACATTCACGCTCACCATCTCCATTCCTGGTTATTCGACCGCTACGTATCCGTTGCCGCACTCCAGCGGATCCCCGTGGTCGGACGCCCCCGGCGCTGACGTCCAGGTGACAGCCATCCGTATCTACGGCCCAATTCGGATCGTGCAGGGCTCTGTATGGCTCGGCCACCGCCGCTAGGGCGATCGTGCCCTCCAGGATGCTTTGGAAGAACACGTCGTATGCCCGTCTTGACCGTTCCAGATTGGTCTGGAGGATGCGCATTTTCTTAATCACCTAAGCTCATGGTTTCCATCGCTTCCTCCGCTCTAACCTCCTTGCCCGCGGGTTTAGGAGTCAAGGATTTCCTGCAGCGAGCCTTCCTTGTTACCGTTTTCTACCGCGGACCCATCGGTCGCGGGTCTAGTTCTGTACAAAGAGAAATGTCTGACGTGATCGTGATGGATATGAAACTTTCCAAATAGTCTAATTAGTCTTTAATTGAAATTGATTTTGAGTTGATAGGGCGAGCCTATAATTCAATGTTTCCCCTTGACAAAAGGAATTGTATTTTGATGTCATTAGCGGGTCCAGCCGTTGATACATGTTAATCGACGTTCCGATCAAACCGATCGCGGGCCATCATTCGATAGATCGAATTAAAATCGACTTACAGATGTTTCGATGAGAAAATATCCAAATGTTTTTCAATAGCTTTTCTCCCTTCCAACTTCATTTTTGCCGATTAAAAATATAAAATCGTGCACGAACGTACCAGAACTTGCAAAACTATATATATATAAACAACGTATAACGTTATATAGTATTACGTAATAACCTATTGCGTTATATAGTATTCTGGTACAAAGCATTACGTTATATAGTATTTACGTTATTATAGTATAACGTATTATGTTATATAGTATTACAGTATAACGTATTACGTTATGTAGTACTACGTTATAAGGTATAACGTTATATAATATTACGTTATGACGTATTACGGTATATGATATTATGTTATAACGCATTATTTATTTAGTATCACGTTATGCAGTATTACGTTATACAGCAATACGTTATATCGCATTACTGTATATTGTATCAAATTATATAGTATTACGTTATATAGAAATACGTTATATTATATTACGTTATGTTATAATATCTTATAATGTATTACGTTATATAGTATTACGTTATAGTGTGTTATGTTATATAGTATTATGTTCTATTATATGACGCTAAATTGTTTTACAGTATATCAGGCCTGTAAGTATGAAACCGGAATTTGCCTATAGGTGGCCCTAGCTGATAATGTAGTTATCAGTAAACTGCGTCATTGATGCCAAAAGTCTTTGTTGACATCTCACAAACATTTTCGACTCAGAACAATACAAGTTTCATACAACAGCATAGTTTGTAATAGCGTTGAACATGTCGAATTTTGTGCCTGGAAACTACGATTTGCGGACAGCATTGATTTTCTGCTACCATTTGAAGAAAACTGCTGCAGAATCGCATCGAATGCTTGTCGAAGCTTACGGTGAGCATGCTCTTGGTAAATCACAGTGCTTTGAGTGGTTTAAAAAATTCAGAATTGGCAATTTTGACGCGAGGAACGAAGAACGTGGAAGACCACCGAAAAAGTTTCAAGAGCTGTTAAAACTTGGCGAAACCGTTAATACTGAGCGCTACCGACAACAAATGATCGATTTGAATCAAGCTTTGCGTGAAAAACGATCAGAATATCAAAAAAGGCAACACAAAGTAATTTGCTTCATGATAATGCACCATCACATGCAGCAAAACCGGTCAAGGAAACGATTGAAGCGTTCAGTTAGGAAATACTTTCGCACGCGGCTTACTCATCAGATTTGGCTCCGTCCGATTACTATTTATTTGCATCGATAAGACACGCACTTTCTGACCAGCACTTCACTTCTTACGAAAATGTACGAAAATGGCTCGATGACTGGTTTGCCTCAAAAGAGCGACAGTTTTTTTGGCGTGGCATCCACCAATTTCCATACAGGTGGGAAAAATGTATAGCTAGCGATGGGCAATACTTCGAATAAAATATTTTTAATCATTTTCATACAATAAACGTGTATTTTCTATACAAAAATTCCGGTTTCATATTTAAATACCTGGTATACGCCTACTATACGTTACGCTGTATTATATTACATTTTATTATATTATGTTATATTGTATTACACTATATTATATTACTTTGTACTTTACTTGTGGATAGCTGGAAATCGTAAATGGATCTCTATCTTTATATGACAAACTGAAATACAAAAGAAACAGCAGAAATATCATTCTCGTAATGATCGATTCAGTAAAACACAGTTTTTCGTTTCAACTACACCAACTACTAATTCTCAGTTTCGAATATGCGTATAATTGCACTTATTTGACTGAATTTTCTTCTGCTTAGTTTCTTTCTGTTTATAGAATCCAGCGCGGGATTTGGAATATAATGTGAAGCTTGCAGGTAGCACACGATTTCTCGCGAACATGCGGGGCATAACGAAATGCAACCGCCGTAAAATAATAGATGAAGTTACGTAAGCTTGACGATGTAAAGGTCAGTATAACGTGGCGGCGGACTTTTTACGCGAGAGACCGGTGCAAAACCATATCCGGCTTTATTTTGTTTCATTTGCAATGCAAATTCAATCGTTCACGGTATTAAACGAGTGTATGAATTCGGAGATATTTAAGCAGGATAAAATCTTGCTGAGATGTAAATAGAAATCCCTAATTAGAGATATTTCATGTATAAATTGAAATCGTGGTTATTCTATATTCTGTTTATTATATATTTTATTTTGTAGAATTGATTGAAATATAGGTGGAGGCTTTTGAATTTAGAAAGGGATATTGCGGATTCCTCTGCCATCCTTTAGTAACGTTGAATTGTAATTAGGTATATGTTAAATATAAATTGAAATGTAGGAAGAAATACTGTTCCGATTGCCAATGGAGTAAAAGAATGAAGAAATTTAAGAATAAAATTTATGGATCTTTAATTTCTGTTGTCTATCATATAATTATTTAATTAGCATAGGGGCATTCTTATGAAATTGTAACTAAGTAATCAATTACTTATGCCAGATCGTAAGGATTTCATATTTTTTACATCATGATTATATAATCTTTATTAATAACTATTACATAGTTCATTCTTATTTATTCTCCTCTTGCCATTTTTAAAATATTAATTAATAAAAATGAAACCTTTCTCCAAAAAGATTTTCCCTTCCAAATTGAAACTATAAAAACATCAAAGCTCCAACTTTAAGTCAAGCCGTTTGATTGTGGCTCAATTACCCCAAGACTACCCACCTTCGATGGTTGACAGAAAAGCAAGACCTCAACTTAGTCCGACTAATTGGAGCCGATCCCGCGGCGTTAACTAGTTACAAACTGATGGTGAAACCAGCCTTGTTTTCATCCTCCGGCAACCCTGCTACACAAGTCTGGAACACGCACCTAATCGGCTAGATGAACTTGTTATACGAGCACACAACGCTAGGAATCGTGTCCGTGGAAAACAAAAAGCTTCGTCGTGTTTGAGCTTCTAAGGATCGTTATCGGAGAACGTTAACGCGGTTCGATGTTGTCTCGAGATATCCTCCCTTGATCACGATACAACCGATGTACCACGAAGAAAATTTGTATAACTGCTGAAACAGGAGCTGCTCAGGTAATTTAACCGAAAGAGGTAGGGGATAAAGTTCTCCTGCAAGAATCATAAAGTTCACCGGAAACCGCCATTGGATCTAATGGAGGCCGAAAGATGTTCAGAGGCGTCTTATTTCATTCTCACAGGATGTCATGCTAACCTTTCCTCCATATTAAATATTTAACTTGTACCTGAAACTGCCTTTTCAAAGAGATAAATTATTAAACCTACTACATTCTTTCGATCATTTCCGACCTAGTTGTATTTTCCTAACAGGTAGAAATTATTTTTACTTGGTTGGGACAAAATATGAAAAGAGTCGTATTCGTATGCATGATTTCCCGTTTAAGATAATTAATTAAGGTCATATAAGGTCTCATGATTAATATTAATTAAGGAAGATATCTTAATTTTAGAATAAATCTTAAAATCTACTGAGATCTTTTTAATGAAAATCAGAAACGATTTCTAACGATTATAATATACACTATTTACATCTCAGTTTACCACAAATGTCAAGAAATGTATGTATAAAAATAAAAATGAGGCGTACCTGTCTATCCCGGATAGATAACGAAATTAATCACACGCGACATTTACGCGGAACGATCGTGCGCGGTTTACCCGCTCAGAAAGTTAATTGACGGGAGGGAAAAACAGTGCGGTATCCCCGTTTGGATACGATTCAATGATAACGTAACACCGTGGAAAATGGAAAAAGAACAGCGGATAAAACGGAAGGATAGAGACGGAACCATGCTGATAAGAGGGAAAGGACTCGATATTCCCCAGATTGTCGACGTTTTAACGGTTTCACGGCGCGGGTAAAAGTTGTTTTTACGCTGTATCCCGACGTCAGGGCGTTCCAGGAACTATAAGAGAAATTTGACACGTGGATCATCAATTTTAATTTTGGATCATATAGAAAATTTTGTAGAAATTCTATGCATGCGTATCTTAATTTTCGACATAAGATAATACTAATATAATTATATGTTTACTTTTATTGAAGCTTTAATTTTCTAATTTTCATCTTCCAATTCTTTTTTATCTGAATCGATTACAGATGAAAAAAATCGTTTTTATATTAAATGAAGAAAGCATTTATAAAAATGTAAAAGCTGTTGAAAACTGGGAAAGGAAGATTATTCTGTATCGATGACTTTCTCTCTCTTAACTCTTTTTATAAATTCCAATCCTTTTATTTACATACTATAGCTTTAATAAATTCAAACCCAGTTTAATGATAGCTTAATACTTTAATCTAATCGTTCATTATTTTATCACAAAAGGTGTGTTTAAGAATTATATCTTTTGGTGAAACGTAACATAAGCAGGTCTAATGAAATTGTACAATGTTTTCATTAAGTACAAGCTGTTGCACGAAATATCAAAGATCCAGTAACTTTTTATGAAAACTCATAAATTTACCCTTAAATGTACGTACTGTTATACTTAAGAAAATATTCCAGACATTCAATCTGAGATTATAAATCATACTCACGAATTTTCAAACATTCTTTTAGATAAATTGTTAAACGCGTTATTTAAAACAACTTTGTATCTATTTTATTATTAAGAATATCATTATGAAAGAATTCTGCCTGTATTATCCACCTCTAACACACCTGTGAAATCGATTTTACGATCCGCGGAATAAATCATCTGACGATCATTTCCATTTACTGCATGCCCATTTCAGCGCGTAATAGAACATAAACAAAAGCGAGCTACATTTTCACCCTGCTAAAACACCATAAATCGAATGACCTCGACCCACATGCCTCAAATTCGATTTACCGTTCTATAAACTTTGGATAATCCCTGCAGCAGAACATTTTGTTCCACGATTTTATTTCAATAGGATCGGAGATGCGTTTTCTCTTGCACGTCCACACCCGTTATCTTTATATTTTATATTCGAAAAGAGGGAATCGGCGATGATGAATAAAAGTGATAGGAAAAGGAAAGATCGTAAACGGTCAATAAAATACGAAGACAGAAAGAACGTACACATGCGGTGGTTGAAATTCGCACGCGGCCTATGATGGACAAAAAAAAGGAAGGATCGATTGACACAGATCCGGTGTCTGTAGGACGGGTACAGCTGCTATTATTTCCCCTGCGCTCGTCACGCGCACGTTTCGGTGTTCTACACAACCTGCAACGAATTTCTCGTACGATATTTGCATAAAGACATGAGTCGATCGACTTTTCGCTACCGTGGAATGTGCGTTGGCCTCAATTCGGAACGACAATACCTGATGAAGAACGCGTTCGACTCGATTTTAGCTAGCTTTCGAGATCTTTCTCTTTTTCGTCTATAGGAACCATATTTTCTAAGAAAATATAGTATAGAGAAAGTTTTCAAGATATTAAAAATATTTGTACGTAATCGAGGAACATACATACGTAGGCCTACGAAAATAGAATTGACACTTCATTTATTGGCTGTTGACGTCTCAGTTAGTGTCTGAGCAAAAATCGACTAAGTTTACTTCTTTGAACGAGGACGCCTAATGTAAATGTAAATAATATATAATTATAATAATCAAATCAATATAATAATAATAATTAATCAAAAATATTTGTACGAGGAATCTTAGTATAATAAATAATTGGCGAATTTTTAATACATGATTTAGTACATTCAAGTAAATATTATCATTATTAGTTTACATTCTGCAAGGATGTATGAAAATGGAAAATTTCGAATAATGTATTTATCGAAACAAACTTAAAAGTACATAATGAAATTTAGGAACCGAACAATAAATAAATACGGTTCTAATTTCAAGTATGCCGGAAATATATTACACGGTACATTAGTCTCATGTTGCAGAATCTCCGGCACGTAGCAAATCCACTGTGGCGTTCTACACTTAATGCTTAAAACGAGTTCCTCCTTGTCTGAATTAACTCCACCGACTGACGGGCTCATCTTCGTGAATTTCACGATTCTATGAGATAAGTTCTCGAGAAACGATAACGTTGTTTGAAATATATTACTATATATATGTCGGATCGGCGTTAAGATTTGAGTTAGGGTTGAGGGCGTGAAACGAATCCCTATTGGCGCTAGACGTGATCATTATGCAATAGAGGAGATATTTACTAGTGCAAATATGACTATGATGGAATTGGACAAGTAATCGGATAATTAGGTACTCGAGAAGCTAATGACAATGATCCTAGGCTCACTAACGAATCCGCGGTCAAGGGGATGACGGACTCTACTTTTCCTCAGCGTCTAAGTTGTACTCAATGTTAATGCACGAGGCAATCACTACGTATCTGAGAGTTACTTGAATCGTCTTTGAGATCGTACCGGAGAGTGGTTCTCCATCACGGTAACGCTGTCGAGGAAAACTATGATGGGTGTGCCCAAGGGCACGAAATCATCGGATTCGTGGAGAAAAGCCTTCATTCGGAAAGTGAGGGAAATTGGCGTTACTGTTAATTGGTCAATTTCCATGTTGGTGGTTAGGGAAGGGTGCTAGCCGCCCTTAAGAGAAAGTTCGAGAAGAGGAAGCGTCGTTCGTGAGAAAAATAGATTTCTCCTATTTTCTCGTAGTTGGAACGAGGACTGTTTGTCGGTTTGAAGGACTTTAGTTAAACAGATCTTAAGATTTATAGCAGGTCCTCGGGCTAGCTGAACATGTACTGTGGAGACGCGTCGACATCTGGTAATCATCTTACTCAAAGAATAGAGTCTGCGTGTGGCGAGCCACGGGACAGAAATCGTTGAAATGCTTACCGTCGTGCCCCGTCCTAAGTATTTCTTTTAAGGAGAGCTATAGGGTTACTTCATGCCTTTGTTAGACAAAACGTTCATCCCTTGACCGCGACTACGTTCGGCGACTGGTTGTCGCCTCGAGCCCGAGCTCACTATCATAAATCTCAAATAAGTACAGTCGAATCGAATGACAACAGTTTCTTAATTCGGCTATGGTGAAATCCAAATTACAATACTAGGGGTCTTCCCAAAGTTCCGAAGGGAAGGTTCCAGTATTCTTTCATCTCCGACACGGCCATTCTGACTATCACACGTCCTCGTGTGTAACTAAAATATTGAGTTTCCTAACATTAGACTCGATACAATTGACATTATTCACAATTTAACTGGATGTTCGAATAAGGCAAGGGTCCAGTGTAGCAACAAATCCTGTTCGGGGGTTTGGCAGCAAAGAAATAAAAGATAATGAAAATTAGTAGCGTTATAGTTAGTATTCAAGGTGATAGTTGCATCCTGCAGGTCATTAGTCGGATCGTAACGGCATGATGGACCATTTTCGATTTCGCACTCCAAAGGATCTCGGTCTTCTAGATCGTGTGAGCACATAGAGCTTTGTTCCACGGTTTCACCGAGCTTTACCATATTGTTGCCCCGAGATGCATACGAACCACACCGCATGTTCTCACTGAGCCTTATCATACTGTCGCCCCGAGATGCATGCGAACCACACCGCATGTTCTCACTGAGCCTTATCATACTGTCACCCCGAGATGCATGCGAATCACATCGCATGTTCTCACTGAGCCCTATCATACTGTCGCCCCAAGATGCATACGAATCACATCGCATGTTCTCACTGAGCCTCATCACACTGTCGCCCCGAGATGCATGCGAGTCACATCGCATGTTCTCACTGAGCCTCATCACACTGTCGCCCCGAGATGCATACGAGTCACATCGCATGTTCTCACTGAGCCTCATCACACTGTCGCCCCGAGATGCATGCGAGTCACATCGCATGTTCTCACTGAGCCTCATCACACTATTACCACAAAAAGCGTGTGAACTACATCACACGTTCTCTCTGAGCTTTATCACATTATTTCCCCGAAACACGTGCGAACTCGCTCTGCCGGGTGTTACTGGCATAGTGCTACTGATCTTCCGAGGTCGAAGTGCTCATATCGTCATGGTCACTGTTATTGCCTTCACTACAGACATCCAACTCAGCAGGGACGCGACCATCTGGCATTTTCCTCAACCTGTCGTGACTGTACTTGTACGGTCGCTTACCGTCTAATGTCCTTAAGATATACCTGTCCCCTTCCAAGACTTCTGCTATTACAAGTGGACCTCTAAATTTTGGATCTAGTTTGGTTTGATTCCTTTCCTCATTCTTGCGTAATACGAAATCACCGAGATTAAACCTAACCGCTTAAGCTTTAGCTTTGTCAAATCCATCCTCATCATACCTAGCACTAGTTTCCATCCACTTTATTGCCTGTCGTCTTATATTGGAGATATCGATACTTTTGATGTTATCGGGTAACAACAGATCGTGAAGTCTTGCCGTTCTACCTATTAGTAGTTCTAATGAGCTCGAGTTTGTCACGCGGTTGGTGGTGCAATTCAAAGCCAACTGTATTTCCCCAATCGCGTCTTGCCACGGCCGCCCGGTCGTCTCTACTACCGTGAACATATTTTCCAATGTACCCATAACACGCTCTACCTGTCCACTGGCTCTACTACCACCGATCGCTATCAAGTGAACCTTAATTCGTTTGCTTTCGCAGAATTCTCGAAATTCTTTTACCCTTAAAACATCTTCCCCCGATCTGCTATTATCCGGCAGGGACTCCCGAATAAAATATAGCGGATTTAAGCGCTTTAATGGTGTTAAGGGAATCTATCTTACGAGTATGATGCAGGTATACGAATTTAGTGAAGACGTCGATCAAAACAATGACGTACTCCTTTGAATTGCTTTTACCACTCAACTTGCCTGTTATGTCCATGTGGACCGTATGCCAGGGTATGCTGGTCTTAGATATAGGATGCAGTTCGGCTTGTATCTTACCTAAACTAGCTTTCGAAACATGACAAGCATGACAGTTCTCAATGAATCGGCGAACGTACTTCGCCATCCCTTCGAACCAGTAATACTCGTATAGTTTCTCCAGCGTTTTCTCCCAACCTAAGTGCATAACTGACTGGTGCACATGGTTAATAACAGACTATCTAAAACATCTTGGGACTGTAGGTACACAGAGAATCCTGCCTTTTCTTTGTATCCTACGGTGCAGAGTACCGAACCGTAATTCGTATGTATTCGCGATGTCTTCCGCGAGTCCATCGTTTTGCAATCCCTTGACGATTTCCAAGGTTTGAGAATCACAACGTTGTCCCGCTAATAGCCAATCTTCCGAAATTTCGGCCAGTCAACTATTTTCTCTTTGATTTTGTCGAATTTAATAGGGTCAACGCCTGTGGGGTTTCGCGACAAGAAATTTGTGAGCCGTCCGTTTACTTTCCCGATACATAATGTCAAAAATAAAAGTCTGCAAGTAAGCCCATCACCTATGGTCCCTGTCATTTAAATGTACTTTATTACTCGATGCTTTCAACGAGTTGCAATCCGTGACGACAAGAAATTCCCGTCCCTATAGATAGTGACAGAAATGTTTTATGGCGTTTACGATAGCTAATGTATTGTGTTCATAGGAGTGATATCTGGATTCCGCGGGGCTGGTTCTTTTACTGTAATACCCTATTACCTTGTTCTTACCTTCGGCTTGATGCGTCAAAATCACCCCGTAACTCTCCGAGCTAGCGTCAGTATGTAGTTCTATCGGGTAATTGGGGTTGAATATCGTTAGCACCGGCGCGTCGGTCAGGGCGGAAACTACCTGTTGTCTTATTTTCTCGTGTCTATCTGTCCAAGTTATATTTCTGTTATCTGAGATGAGCGCATACAGGGATTTCATCGTCTGTGAGAATTTAGGGATGAATTTTCGGAAGTACGGAGCTAACCCTATGAACTGCCTGAGTTGTGTAACGGTCGTTGGCACAGGTGAAGAACTTAAGGTGTGTATTTTACCCGGGTTAGGACGAATTTCTCCGTTATGAATTACATATCGCAAATGGAGCACCGATGTCTTTAGAAAAGAACGTTTCGCAAAATTAAAAGAGAATCCGGCTTTTACGAGGGTATCTAATACGGTGTTCAATCTTTCTAAAGCTCGATCTATCGAGTTGGCAATAATTAGGACGTCATTGAAATAAATAACAACATACGAATGAGCGAGGTCACCTAAGGCCTTGCGAATGACCCTCCGAAAGACGGACGGTGCAATTTTTCAGTCCAAACGGCATCGTTATCTACTCATATTGTCTGTCGGGGTAACGAACGCTGTAAACTTCGTTGGATTAGGATAAATAGAAATTTGGTGAAACCCGCTGGCCATGTCCCGGCTAATAAAATATCTCGCCTCTTGCGATCTCGCGACTTGATCCGCAATAAGGAGTAAAGGGTACCGATCCGCGACGATACTTTGATTTAGATCTCGGGGATCCACTCGTAATCTATCTGAGCCGTTTTTCTTTTTTCTTCACGAGTTACGGCTCGCTAATGGCGAATTACTAGACCTTATAATTTTTGCTTTAATTAGAACGCTTGTTTTCTCACGTACCGCTCTTCGCTCCTCCTCGCTAAGTCTATGAGGACTTCCTCCTACGGTGGTGTTAGGATCAGTTAATCGTATTTCTAACCGGCCTGCATTTACGCGAATACGTAGGAAACCCGTAACGAATGAATCTTTGAATTTGTCGAGAAGAGAAATTGATCGACTTTTATTATTACCATGTACATCAGCGTCAACTTCATTAACGACGATCTCGTTTGCAGTGGTTTCATTACAGACACCAATCATTTTTGTTTTACACATAGCGAGGCTATTTTGTGTAATGTTACGTCAAAAACCAGACTTAGAGTTCCGCAACTAATCGCGACATCATATTTCAAATAACTATCAGCAAGGACATGAGAAACTATCTTCGATGTAAAAATCATTAATACACACAATGAACAAATGGGAGGCGTATGTTTAATACAGGTATTCCCTACTCCTCGCATTACTAATATGCCAGTCATTCCTTTGCCAGAAAATCTCGAGGCCGCGGACTCTTCAGTCAGTGAACGCTCGGCTCCCGAATCGGAGTAAAATGGAAACGACTCACCCAGATGACTTGATCTATCCGTTGGTGCTTCCAGTACGTAGAAGTCGACTCGCCACTCGTTATTGAAATTATAGTTTCCTTCCATAATCAGGTTGGCAGCTGCGCCCCATGCAGCGGAGTCGGAGCACGCGATTTTAAGGGTTAAAACGTGGTAACGATAGTTGTTAGGTTTCACACTCGATTTGCACTAGCGACTGAATTGCGCACGACTTGCGACTTGCGCACGATGATCGTAAGTTCTAGCACTGTTATAATCGGCACTGATCCCACTTCTGATGTCGGATCGGCGTTAAGATTTGAGTTAGGGTTCAGGGCGTGAAACGAATCCCTATTGGCGCTAGACGTGATCATTATGCAATAGAGGAGATATTTACTAGTGCAAATATGACTATGATGGAATTGGACAAGTAATCGGATAATTAGGTACTCGAGAAGCTAATGACAATGATCCTAGGCTCACTAACGAATCCGCGGTCAAGGGGATGACGGACTCTACTTTTCCTCAGCGTCTAAGTTGTACTCAATGTTAATGCACGAGGCAATCACTACGTATCTGAGAGTTACTTGAATCGTCTTTGAGATCGTACCGGAGAGTGGTTCTCCATCACGGTAACGCTGTCGAGGAAAACTATGATGGGTGTGCCCAAGGGCACGAAATCATCGGATTCGTGGAGAAAAGCCTTCATTCGGAAAGTGAGGGAAATTGGCGTTACTGTTAATTGGTCAATTTCCATGTTGGTGGTTAGGGAAGGGTGCTAGCCGCCCTTAAGAGAAAGTTCGAGAAGAGGAAGCGTCGTTCGTGAGAAAAATAGATTTCTCCTATTTTCTCGTAGTTGGAACGAGGACTGTTTGTCGGTTTGAAGGACTTTAGTTAAACAGATCTTAAGATTTATAGCAGGTCCTCGGGCTAGCTGAACATGTACTGTGGAGACGCGTCGACATCTGGTAATCATCTTACTCAAAGAATAGAGTCTGCGTGTGGCGAGCCACGGGACAGAAATCGTTGAAATGCTTACCGTCGTGCCCCGTCCTAAGTATTTCTTTTAAGGAGAGCTATAGGGTTACTTCATGCCTTTGTTAGACAAAACGTTCATCCCTTGACCGCGACTACGTTCGGCGACTGGTTGTCGCCTCGAGCCCGAGCTCACTATCATAAATCTCAAATAAGTACAGTCGAATCGAATAACAACAGTTTCTTAATTCGGCTATGGTGAAATCCAAATTACAATACTAGGGGTCTTCCCAAAGTTCCGAAGGGAAGGTTCCAGTATTCTTTCATCTCCGACATATATATAATGTGACAGCTCTAATGATAATCAAAAATTAATAATCTGATATCCTCATAATTTTGAAAATAATAATGAATTATATTTCTCAAAATAATTTCATTTTAAAGAAACAACTTGTCTAATATTCTTGTGATATCAAATTATACGAAAAATAAATAAGATCAAACGAAAGAAATGAACGAAATTAACTTGTGTCAATGATATAATTTTATACTTTTTCCTGATAAGTTGCAAAAAATTAGTATTTTATAACATGCGACTTCGTGCTTTGGTATATTTTATCGATGCTCGTATCAGAAGTGTCAATTCACGAAGACGTGACGAGATCGCATTCGTGTCACTAAAATGTGCATTGGCCTTAATTTGACGCAACTTCTCGGTATCGTATAATGTACAGCATAAGATCTCTCATCTTCAAGTTTCTAGTGACCTAACAATTGTAAATCATCGTTAAGTAAATATACGATTTATCGGATATAAGCAAATTAAATAGCTTTTTATTAAATGATAAATTAATTATTTAATTAAATAGAAATATACATTTAAAGAATATAATTTAAATTAAGAAATGATTACTGGAATGCAATCACCTTTCTATATACCAATTTTTTTATACTATATACTACATACAATGATTTTTCAAAGAAGGTAGTATAATTGAATATCAAACTTTATCAACCTCACAAAGAATTCTAATTAGAGTAATAAATAACAAAAAGATTACTAGAATCATAATTATAAGTACAACCTACGAAAAGCTAACCATATACCAACTTCATTTAAATTTAACTTCGTATACCACTTTTATACCGAATGTTTTTATGTTACCTTAGGGCTCTTCAAATCGATAGTCTGCATTATAAGCAATTCTATGTTCCGTAATCGAGCTTGTGCGTCATCAATACTTCGTTATCTTTGAAATGAGCCTTATTAAAACTTATCGTCGTTGTGCCATTGTTATTTCGCGTTATTACCATATTTTATCCTATTGTATCACATCCATTACTTTTATCTGTTCATACTTCAAGTGCCTCTCGCTAAATGTCACTCCAAATATATTTCTCACTATTCTCTTTTTACCTCTGTTATAAAAACGTGCATTAGTTTTTACAGCTTCATGTATTATATTTGCATGTATATAATAGCATACACATACAAAAATTCAATGGAAAGAATTGAAAAAAACTGCTTCGTAGAAGAAATGCATAGAAAGCATAGAATTCCCGTTCGATGGTTACAATGCAGTAAAAAAGAGGAGATTGAAAGAGAACAGGGTCTTGAGTCACAATATACGAAGCTCTCAGCGTGGACATGTATCTCATTTTGATCGGTAGATTTGGGGTACATCTTGCATCGTCAGCAAAAGGGGGTCGATGACAATGACGAGGTAGATAAAAGAACTGTCAAGTATTCTCAATCGAATGGAGGTGAAGAGTCGTTCGATATGCGTCTTTGTCCCGAGCTCTCGTTCGTGACAAATTGTATCGGTCAAAGAAACGTTCGTGCCATTTACGACACTCGTCTGACCATCATTGGCACAAGTTACTTTAGAATTAACATGGAATGAGGAGGAATAATAATCCCCTCTCGAATCTATATAACAAATTCTCTAGGCCGCTTCCAGTCGTTTATGATGGAAAGGATTAGGTCTTTGATATTCTCTTTGATAAAAATTTGATATTTTCAGCTTGAAATGAGAATATAGAACTTCGAGCATTTGGTATTAAATGATGAGTCAAAAATATTTAATATAATCCTCATTATATATTTTTAATATATAGCTTCAGAATAAGTTTTTACAGATATTTTTAAAACTTGAATTTCAAACAAACGCTCGAGAAATATTTCATTTATGAAAGGCTTACCTACATAATTCAATAATTGCTTCAATAAGTAAAAAAAATCATCCATATCCGATAAATTGAAAAACTTTTTCAAATTACAACTTGCAAATTAATCAGTATACCTTGCTCTAATATACTAAACCAATCTTCCGAATAAGAGAAATTAACCTACAATGCTGTCCTGTATGACAATGATCAAATAGTATTCCATGCTTTATGTGGCGTACATGAATCGTGTTATCATTAAACCAGCAATACGATGCTCCCTAGACATGGAGAAATCCACAATGAAAACCGAACGTGTTCCCTGCGAAGAGGCTTCGCTGTCTTTGTGCTCACGTCAGTTGCGGTTTAATGACAGATTATGACGCGGTCGCAGCGTGTATTAAGCCGCAGCCTCATCGACAGGGAATAACATGGAAGATGAAACGATTGCGTTACCACAAATCCATCGTGATTAAAAGTCACAACGGAGAACTGTCAATCGATATGATCGCGAATCATCGTTCGACTGTGTTGCGTTTTAACATATGATGGGTATAAAGTACAACAAGTTATAGGTATTTTTCGCTTGTGATTTAGGTCGGTATCATAAAAGTACCATAGAAATCACGACATTACAAGGAAGGATGTTTCCGTAATATGGGAATTTTTTATTGTAGATTGTTGGTCATTAAATGAAGAATTTCTCCTTAAGAGCTCTAAAATATTTTTTGTAATAAAATGAGCATTAATCTAGAAAACATAAAAATTTTGTTCAACACACATATACTTTGATTCGTTATAGCTTTATATGGAAAACATTATCAGCTAAATAATCACAACAATCTTTTCGACAGGTCCTTTTTTAAAATTCTTGGTGATACCTGAGTATAATTGAGATTCGATCTTGTTGAGAAACGTTTTGAATTTCTGTTTTAAATTCGTAAATGATTTGAGAACCATACATATATTGATGTACGCCTTAATTTTCAAACAACCTCAAACATATAGTTCAATAGAAAGTAATTTGCTCAAACGTAAAAGTTCAATTAACGTCATTGTTTCACGGAATACTTCTACTACTGAACTTTTGTTTTAATAAAGCGATTTGATCACAGACCAACTTCGATCATAGATCAGTATTTATACGGGCAACAGCTTTGAGTATTATTATACAACCAACATTCGTTTCGAATAAACGAAGCACTTACGCAACTACTTAGCAAAGATTTTATTTATACAATCAAACAATCTTAATCAGATTCCATTACGTTACCCCGTAACCTAACCACTACTGAATTCATTGATCGAATCTACAGTTCGTCATTTGATACCAGTCAATAGAGTGAATTGATTAACAAAATTTCATAGACTTCTTGATTCGTTATCTGGCTTATAATTTAACGAGAAAGTTTATTAACGGACCCGCGACTTTATGGAAGTTTTAATTGAATTTCCTTATTTATCTGTTCGAAAGGAAAAGAACAAAGGCGTGACAGAAGAACGGAATCTGTCGATTATTTCGAGACTGTAGACGACATTAAGGTGCATTGTATAGGAATTCGTTTTCTCTCAAAAGGGTTTGAAGTTACATAGAATTCGAAGTTAGCTTCTGAAACTTTTGTTAGTGTAAATAATTCCTTTGTTCCATTACGCAGAGTGCTTCTTCAAAATTAATCGGACGTATCACGTGAACGACGGATTATCATGTTTTAACTGCCGAACTCTCGTAGAAATTCTTGCCTATTTCTTGACGCGCATCATGGAATTTGGATTTCAGTATTACGCTGTAATGACATTCTACAGAATCTTGTGCATAATGTTTACATTTTAAATTTCCCTTATATTTCTGTAGAAATTGTTGAGAATTTTGGATCTTGATAGCCGAAATATTGGTATAGGAACACCAAATTTACATTTGGAATTAATATTAGAATAGTTATATATTTATTTGATGAGCGATTTCTAAGATATTCATCGATACCCGATTGTTAACCGATTGAAACAGTTTACATTCATTTGTTCCGAGACTGCGCGCACACACATACTTCCACACACTGATATTCACATACAAGTATTTCTACTACGCATCTAACCTAGTCTAGCACATAAAATTATACATATCTCCATAGAAATAAAGATGATTAGAAAGAATAGCTGACTTTGACGTAATCAACTACAAGCTGTTATTAACCCATATACAGTTTAACAAATTTAATATATGTTAGGTCATTCCATAAGTTCGTTCCGTTTTTCGAGCGGTTATATATGTTAAGATTGTTTACATATCTTTCAGTTTCATGAAAAAATGTAATCCCCCTCTCGTTGTACAACTTTTTCCCATTTTTCAAGTGCATTGGTCCCTTATCGCCGTACGTTTATGAATCGACACATGAAATGTATACACAAAAGTCGGCACGAACTTATGGGATGACCTAATACTATATATTAAAAAGTAGTTTATATTTATAACAATATTCGAGTAATTTTTTAGAATTTAACGAAATAATTCATAGAGTATCATTCAATAATTTATTGTATAGAAATATTGCGTGTAGTGTTCATCGTCGTCCTCTTTAAAATGCAACTCATTTCTTATATTATACTGTAAACGTAATCTCATCATTATATCCAACAGCATATTATACCTTTTATACATAATGCAATAGATGCTTCAACTTATAATATCTCATCATTCATTAATTTATGCACTTGTTACTCGCCGAAACAATTTACAAATAAGAATTTACGTAATTTTCGCTCAGAAATTTATCAGTAAGACACATTTATTTAGAATTAATTGGAAGAAATTTTATGTCAAAAATTTAATTCCAATCATATTTATTTTCTTCAGAAGTTCTATTCATCATTATACTTTATATATACTTTATATATTTATACATATCTAAAGCAAAGACTCAAATACAGATTTGTTTTATTTGTTATTATATAAAATAAATAAATATTATAAGAGGTACTCCGGATATTTTATATATTTATGTATATTACGTGCATTTTTTGCATCTTTGCATGTTTAAATTTTCCTTAAATACATAAATATCGGCAGTCTATTAATGATGGATGATGTTAACGTAATTTCTTATAACAACTAGTGTGCTTTTCATACCTTCTAACTTGTCTTTGAACTTTGCTGGCGTGGGTCAGTGAAGTGCAGCAATGACATGCAATGAAACGTCGATAGTCCGTATGTCGATTAACGGGAATATCAATTATCTGAATACTAGTTACTTGAATGATCGATTATCAGAGAAAGGAACGAATCGAGTGCACTAACCTATGGCACTGCGAGACTTACCTACTTGAAGTCGCTTGCGCTTTGAACATCATACTGTGTTACATGGAAAAGTCGTTACGTTTTCTTAAGATAAATTTCATTCAAGTTTCAACAGAGTATATAAATCTTATTCATATGACTCTATCGATATTTTTATTTTGTCAAATTAGTAACGGTTAATAATAGTTAATTTTTTGAATGATTATGTTTTTCAAGTAAAGGATTTCTAATAAACAGTAATAAACGATAACGATAACTTTATAACATGACATTTTTTTGATAGACGTTATGAAGGTAAAATATTGAAGTGTCATAGAAATAAATTTCTATAATAAACACGTACACTTCCACTGTCTTCCATAAAATTAAAGAGATAAAATTGCAGTGAAAGGATTCCTTCAAACCTATATTTCTATCATTTAAATGGTTTTGTAAAAATTAAAAGAGACAATAATTTGAATATATTGTAAATAGTGACAACTATTACCTATCTAAAATTATTTATCTTACGATAGTCAGAAATTGACATTAGTCTCCTAAAAGCAATCTTTTCACTGTTTATCGAAGAACCACCATATTGCGTCTGATTGCTCTTCAATCAAAATTATCTATTTGTCTATGGTAGAAGAGTGGAATAATTCTCAAGGGAGCGAAGGTCTCGTCGGAGAATCTCGGAAATAATGAGAAAGAATTTCGATCCACTTCTGAGTCTCTGAAAACTGTCGAGTACACTCTTTGACCGTTCGAAGGAGCATAGAAGAGGTCTTCGATGCATCTTACACTGCGGTGAATTGCAACAAATTTCGTTCGTTCCGAGAGAGCAAAGTTCCAATTGGAAACTGCCGCTCGAGCAGTCAGCACTGTTGACAGTAGCTCTGTAACAATACGAAAATCACTGTCAGCTCCTTAGTCAGCACGCGGGGATACCGCTACACCGCTGTTTGCCGATCGATTTCGCAGTTGCAGATTCGCCTTCCACCTTTAATTTCAAACTATTTTTCGCTTCGTGCTTCTTTTACCATTCGATTTAATGCTGAAATTAGCGAAAATTTTCAATCTTCATACACGTAAATTTTTCAGCATACTCTACAAATTTCAGTATCTTATAGAACTATACAATATCCTATACGAACTGAATTTGCAATCAAGATGGCTTATCGAGCAAGCGGAACAAAAATGATTTATTGTCATATGTTCGGCGAATATCGTTCGTATTCCTCTCTTGATAAAAGTTATTATTTCTCTTGAGCATTTTATTATATTAATGACGGGCTAATTGAACATTCGTAGTATGATTTCTCATTGCTAACCATTTTTGCTAATACCTTTCATCGCCGTCTTTTACTTAAATATACTAACTGAGATTACTAACTAAAATGCCAATTTTCATACACACCTTCCATATACTTTCGTCGATTCGTTAATAGCTACAAATACCCATTTGCTGCCTTTGATATTAAAATATTTCGGAATTTTGCAACACCATATTATATCTTCTAAATTTATAATCACATAATTCTTGCTCATCTATAATCTCGCCGTAAACTAAAAATTTACTTTCAGAGGTTTATTTTGCAGTTGCCCATAAGCCAGATGACGCATCCTCTAAATTTCCTTAATTTATATTTCTGCGGCATTTTACGGTTTCGATAAAGAAAGTGTAGTAACGGAGTCGATGTACCACGTATGCAGCTTAACCGGATTTCTGATTAAAAGACTTACCCTCTCCTCCTTTCGGAACGGAGGTGCAGAAAACGCGCGGCTGTTAATGACGTCGTTACGCTCCATAAATTCTGCGATAACTGACATTAAACGGGTGCGCGTATGAAGTTTCGGAGCTGAAAATTGCGCGCCACGGAGAACGTTGCCAGCGTCCAACAGTCAAACTCGATTTCCGGGAGCTCAAACGAACCGGCTCCAGTGTTCCACGAGATGATAAAAGCTCGTCGATACTGGCGAGCTGAAGGAAAAAAAATGCTGTGAGTAAGTTGTCAACAAGAGTGTTCGGGATTTGGAGTGGCTGTCCGTTTATGACTCGGACAGCACCTCTCCCTTTTTATGGGAAAGCCCGAATTGCCTATTTCCCCAAGCTGTAAACCGTATGCTGCGGACATCACTAAGAGATAAAAAAAACACCTTCAGTGTCAATGGGTCAGAGCATAGGGAAACACTTGGCAATGCCAGAGGATATGCACCCCCGAGAGTACAGGTAAACCAGGGAAACCCCAGAGACGGAAAGTCACGATCTACGGACCAGACGCAGCTGCTGCTGGGGAAAGCGATAACATTCTAGGACAATCTTCATCAGAGCGTCTTACCGTTCGTGAAACGGTCCGATACCGATACCGATCTTCAGTCTCAAGAAGATCGTTCAACCGTCGTGATCAGAACATCAAACTCTGCATATGTACTAAAAGTGCAAATAAAGTGCCAAACTACACTAACACTCGATATATTCAATCTACCTCCACCTTGAGCGTTAATTCATTCATAATGACATTTCTTCGTCGAGGAAACCTTCATAGGCGCTCCGCGCCCTCCGGGAAGAGGGCGCCGGGTAGTGCCGGATTCGTACCGGCTAAAACCTCCACGATGATCGTCCTGACGATTGGTGGGAGAGCCCCGGAATCATCTTTTTCGTATCGCTGCTGGGGCACTCCTTCGTCTTCTCCCTGATCGTGTAATCGGGAGTCATCCTTGGTTGATTGGACCTTTAGGAGGGACTAGTCCTCCTAACGCCAAACTGCCTGCGCCGTCGTGCAAGTTCAAAGGGGAGACCAGACCCTCTTCGGCGTGACGGCACTCTCGATGGATGTTGTCCTCTCACCCTTACTCTCTCGGCGCGCTCCTTTGCGAGCATGACTTGCTCGCAGTAGGAACAAACGGCGATGTACTTCTGTTGCCCCCTCAGCATGGCTTCTATATCTTTCATAATGACTGATCGCTAGTTAGTTGAGAATTCGCAACAAAGAGAACGTTCGACGTTTCGTGATGAAAAGTGGCGACACGATGCGACATTTCGTATTATAATATTTTCGAGAACGCGAGTTGCTTGAATCCGCTTTAGATGTCTGTTTCTCTCGCTTTCGTGGATTGACGAAATGATCGATTGTATGCGATGATCAGGGTGTTGTATAATGAATTCGATTTATTAATTGTGGATTGATGGATTGGTAAGTACTGTATGAGGTGCAGTCTAGTGATTGTTGCGAATTGTTGGTCGAGGTGAATTAATTATTGATTTATATAATGGAGCAATTGTCAATTGACTGGGATAGAGACTGAGATACAAAATTTTTCATTTGAAAGAATTATGTGTAAATTATTCGAATACGTTTAAATAGTAGTATAAGTACATACTTCAAGAAATCGGGTTGGATAAGATTTTTGGTATTGCATATGTCAATTATAAGTATTCTTGTTGTTACTTATATATTATTGGTTACTTTTCGGTATGAGAGTAAGGTTAATGAATGAGATATTGTTACGAGAAATTACTTAAGAAAATGGTTATTAACTGCAATTGATAACTTATAGGTGAACAAATGGATTACCATTCATGACTTTTGATGAAAATTTTCTGACATCATTATTAATTATCCTTCCTATTTCCTACACATACACATATATTAGTTTTCAAAGTAATAGGTTAATCGATTAAGATGAGAACACACGAACTGTTACGTCGCGTGAAAAGGTCCGCGCGACGTACCTTAATGTCTGACCGCCAAGACCCAAGCGTCGTTAGAGAACCCTCAATAAAGCTAAGGCCCACCATAAACAGATTCTCATTAGCTTGCAGAAACCTTAAATCCTGCAAGTATTTTCGGTTTATAGCTAGTACTTAAAAAAGTCCTTAGGTTTATTGAACGTTCTTAAAAATTACGGAGTAAGCTGGTAGTTATGACGGGAAAAACTGTTAATTGTATGCTAGGGAAAACCAGGCATTTGTATAATGCAAATGTCAGGATTTTCCCACGAGTCATGCCGGTAGGATGCTTCCATCTCCTTTTTTTAACCGTTAACGTCTTACCCAATGGTGTAACCGTGTCCGTGTCCTCATGTTCATAACGGAAACTACGAACAACGAATCAGCTTACTTCGTTCAAAAAACCACTCACATCCCGATGCTTCCTCCGTAAGTCCCAAAGGTCAGACACACAAAGGAGTCAGTACGAGTCAGTCAGTCAGTCAAGTCAAGTCACTCAAGTCACACGGTCGAAGTCAAGCAGTCGACGTCTATTCATTCGGTCATTCGGTTGATTCTGTTGATTCGATTCAGTCAAAGTCGGATCTGATCAATCGCTACGTCTACTCCGACACGAGAGCCTTCATCTATCAGATTGGCAGTCAGAATCCGAGCAAGATCAAGGCAATCCTCATACTAAGCGACGTTACTAGTGTGTGTGATTATCTGAAGTTGTTGGAAATATATATTTTTTATAACTCTGTGACTCCCAGTGTTATACCACAACAACTACCCCTATTATCCTAACCGAAATACGGGGATCGAACTATTCGTGGTGTCGATTATTCTAATCGTAACGGGAATTTACGACTCCCGTTGACGCGTATTCTAACGACCGCGTCTCCCCGCGATAGCTCGAAAATACACGAACTGAATACATTTGTAAAATATCAATTTGAATTGTAGTTCTTATTTGTTGTATCGTAATTAGAAGTCGATAAATTTTTATGAATGATAGAAATATTAAACTAAATGGTTCACTTGGGTATTAGATAAAGTTATCAAGTAATTCTATCAAAGTGAAGTTTCTAGTAGGAAGTAGCGTGATACTGAATCAGGTGGAAATTAAAATTCTAACAGTCTCTGAAGTTTTTCTTAGGTTATGCCCTTTATTAGGTCTGCTGGGTGCTTCCTTTTTAGTCTTCTGTCCATATTTATGGTTTTGTATGTTTCCGCAGCTAGCAGGTTTATGTGTGTTGCTATTCTTGATTTGTATTTCTCGGAGTATCTGCTAATTTCTTCCTTGACCGTTGGCATTCCCAGGTCCCTTCGTATATCTTCGTTTCTGACGTACCAAGGCCCGTTTACTATTGTTCTGAGGATTTTAGCCTGTATTACCTCTATTTTGTTTATATGGCTCATTGCTGCCGTCCCCCATAGTGGTATTCCGTACGTCCAGATTGGTTTTATGATCGTTTTATATATTTTTAATTTATTTTCTGTGCTTAGTTTGGATTTTCGGCTTGTTAGCCAATGCATTTGTCTCCTTGTTTTCTGTATTTTTTCTACTATTGATTTGATGTGTAGTTTCTAGGTGAGTTTTTGATCTAAGTGGAGTCCTAGGTATTTGACATGCTTTGTTTGCGTTATATGCGTGTCGTTCAATAGGATGTTTGGTGGTATCTTTTTCCGTAGCGTGAATGTAATATGGTTGCATTTATTGGGGTTTGCTTTTATTTGTTTTTCTTGTAGCCAATTTTCTATTTTTACGATATGTTCTTGTAGTATTTTGACTACCGTTTCTGGGTTAGTATGCCTGACTAGTATAGCTGTGTCGTCCGCGAATGTCAATACTGTGCTGTTGGTAGTTGTTGGTATGTTCGCCGTGTATAATGTGTATAGTATTGGGCCTAGGACGCTTCCTTGTGGTACCCCGGCCTTGATGTCTTTAACTTGAGAATGTGTGTCCTTGATTTTTATTACAAAGGTTCTGCTGCTTAGGTAGGATTTTATTAAGTGGTGTATTTGCTCCGGGAATTGTTTCCTAATTGTTTGACTTTCATAAGTAAACTTCAAATAAAAGTAGACTTTCATGGTTAATTTTATCGAATGCTTTCTCTATGTCTATAAAGAGGGCTGTGCAGTATTCCTTGTTTTCTAGTGCTACTATTATTTCGTTTATAAGCCTGTGCATTTGCTCTATCGTGGAGTGTTTGTTTCTGAAACCAAATTGGTGATCCGGTATTAGTTTTTTTGTCTCTATTATTGGTTTTATGCGGTCGTATATTATCTTTTCCAGTATTTTGGAAAATACTGGAAGCAGTGATATTGGTCTGTAAGATGCAGTTTGGTGCGGGTCTTTGCCTGGTTTATGTAACATTTTGATCTGTGCTAATTTCCATGGTTTGGGGAAGTATTGAATTCTTAGAATTGCATTGAATATTATTGTCATTAGTCTTATTGCTTTTGGCGGAAGGTTTTTCAAGATTTTACCATTGATTAGGTTGATTCCTGGCGCTTTGTTGTTTTTTGTTTTATCAATTATGTTTCTAATTTCTTGTGCCGATGTTTTAGGTATGGTGTATTCCTTGTCGGCTGTGGTAGTAGTGGTTTGTGGATCCTCCTCCGTATGACTTTTGAGGTTGCTGTTGTTGATAATGTGTGGTGTGAATGTGTTGCAGAGGTGGTTGGAGAATTCTTCAGCTTGTTCTTCGTTGCTTCTTGCCCATGTGTTATCTGCTTTTCTGATTGCCGGGACGGGTATTATTGGCTTCCTTATTTTTTTCGTGGCTTTCCATAGTGAATAGTCGGTGTTCTCGTGTGTGGAGAGTGTCCCTATGAACTTTGCGAATTCGTTATCGTTGTGCTCCTTTATTTTGTTTTTTATTTCCTTTGCAAGTTTGTTTAAGTGTTTTTTGTTTTCTCGGGTTCTGTATTTTTGCCATTTTGCTTTTGCTTTTCTTTTTTCTTTGATTTTGTCGAGTATTTCTTGCGGGATTGTTATTGTTTGTCTGCTGGTTGGTTCGGGAGTAGTGGTTGTCCTTGCTGCTTCTTGAATAGTTGCTGTCAATGTTGCTACTGCCTGTTCTATGTGTTCAGGAGTTTTTAACGGGATGTTGCAGTTTATTTTGCTTTCTATTATTTCTTTGAAAGTTTGCCATTTGGTGGTTTTATTGCATAGTGTTTCTGGTTTGCTATAGTGAATTGGTTTGTTTCTGTATTCAATTATTATGGGTGTATGATCGGAGCTGAGCTCGAGATTGGGTGTTATTTTTAGTTTATTTGTGTTTAGTCCCCTTGTAACTGCAAAGTCCAGAAGATCTGGTTTTTTGTTCAGGTCAGTCGGCCAATGTGTCGGTGTTCCTGTGGATAATATATTGAGGTTATTATTTCTAATGTATTTTTCCAGTGTTCTACCTCGAGGTGTAATGTTTCTTGACCCCCAAAGCGTGTGCTTTGAGTTGTAGTCTCCCGCTGCGATGTACTTGTCCCCTAGGTCCTGGAAGTATTCTTCCCACATTTGTGTTGTTATTTTGTGTCGCGGAGGCAAATATACTGCTGACAACTGGAAGTAGTTGCTGCTAGTTTGAACTGTAACAGTGGTTGCTTGTAAATATTCTTTGTTAACTTGGCTGTGTAGATAATGTTTGATATCGTTTCTGACTATCACTGTTGTCCCTCCGTGAGCTTTTCCTGAGGGGTGTTTGGTATCATATATGGTGTAGTATGGTATTTTCAAGTAGCTTTTTGTAGTGAAGTGTGTTTCTGAGACAAGTAGTATGTCTATATTATTATTGTATATGAATGTTTTAGTTTCGAGGGCCCGTTGTTGTAGGCCGTTTGAGTTCCAGGCTGCTATTTTTAGAGTGTCCGTTTTTATTTTTTGCTTAGCACGTTTGTAATTAGTTGTAGCATGACTGTGATTTGTTGGGTTTGCTGTTTGAGTACTGCGTTTTGTTCGCTTATCATTCTGGTTAGCATTTCGGTGTTCTTTATGGATTGTTTGAGCAGTTCTTTGATTTCTGCAGTATCTTTGTTACTATTGCTGTGGTATTGGTTGTGTGTATGTGTTGGTTGGCTGGTTACTTGAGCATAGCTTAGACCACCAATGGTGTTGGTGCTGATAGGTTTGGTGTTTATTGCTTGCTCTGTATTTGGTATTATTTCAGGTTTTGTGGTGTCCTGATGGGCTTGTGTGTTAGTGCTTGTCCTACTTCGTAGGGGCGGGAACAGTTTACGTTGTAATTGTTTTCTTACTTCACATCCTTTATAGCTGGCTGGGTGGTTTCCGTTACAGTTGTAGCATTTAACTTTTTCTATTTTTCCAGAATATGGGCAGTGTATAGTTAAGTGATTTTTTGCGCACTTGACGCAAGCTGGGCTTCTGTTGCAATAATTTTTAGTGTGTCCGTATTGTTGACACCGCATGCATTGAGGTATATCTTTTTTGTGTCGTGGTGGTTCGACTGTTACTATTGTGTTTAGTATTTGTTTGATATCATATATTTCCTTGTTATTGGTTCTGGGTTCCAGTTCTATTAAGAATAGTGGTAATGGTTGCTTTGTGTCGAATCTTGTTATATTGTTTATTGTTCTTGTTTGATGACCAATTTTAGCTAGCTCATCGCTTAGTTTATGTATGTTCGTTTTAGGATGCAATCCTCTTATGACAATTTTATAGCTCCTTTCAGTTTTAAGCTGATACGTGTGGTAGATAGCATTTTTTTCTTTTAATGCTTTTATAACTTTCCTAAATGTTTCTGGTGTGTTTGTTTGTATTTTTACTTGGTCCAATTTTGTTTGCTTTATTGTGTAGTTGTTTTTCTCATCTAGATTATTTAGTAGATCGATGAGCGGGTCTATTATTTGGGCATCAACAAAGATTGGTGGTGGTTTCGTAATATGATTTGTTTGGATAGTGGTTTTATTTACGGGGTCAGCGTCTATTTCTTCCGTTAGTGAGCTGAAGGAGTTACTTAATGGTAATTCTTGCAGCCATCGCTGCTTTTCTGTAACTGGGTTTCCTATGGCACTTATGTCTGTAGTTGTTTTGCGTTTTTTGCTAGTCTTCGCTAGCTTCCAGCTTTCGTCCTGGTAGTATCTTTCATGTTCTGAATTGCTATCTTCCTGTCCCCGATGCTCTTTTGTTTCTTCTGTCTCAATGTTAATTTGTTTGGTTTTTATATAATATATTTCTCCTTTTGTTGCTATGTTTATAGTTGGTATCTGCATTGCTATTTTATTTCCTCCTCACTATCACTTTGCAGCACTATTACTTTGAAGCACTTTTTCACTATTCACTTATACCTGGAGAGGACGACCGTCTAGACACGTCCGTCCTCCTCGGCTGTCCGAGCAGGAGTCAGTCTCTGAAGTGTGAAAATAATCTTCGTTTGGAAGTACGAGGAAGCTTATATACTCAAAGATATTCTGTAACAACAGACGGTATGTCGATAAGCTGACATTGATATTAATTAAGTTGATGTTGATATTAATTAATCCACGTCCACATGTCAGTTGTCACTTTATTCTTAGACATTAGTCACAGCCTAATTACAAAATTGTTGATCTTTTTCAGCGACAAAATATCTTCAGAATGGAAAACAGGAAAGAGTTTAATTCTCAAAAATCTTCCCGAATGTAATTTCCTTATGCTTAAAATTTTATCTTCTTCAAGGATTTTTACTAAAGGACTTTTAGTTTAGAATTACTTAATACACTTCGCTTATCATCGAAACAGAATATATTTATATGTCGGAGATGGAGAGACACCGGAGCCTTCCCGTTGGAACCGGGGGAAAAACCCCTAATACTGTAATTTGGATTCTACCATAGCCGTAGTTAAGCAATCACCGTCTTTCAGCCCGATTGTAATTGTCTGAAATCTATGAGAGTGAGTTTGGGTTCGAGGTGACAACCAGTCATCGAACGTAGCCGCGGTCAGGGGACGAACGTTTTGTCTAACAAAGTTATGGAAAAAGTCTATAGCCCTACATAAAAAGAAATTGTTGTAACGGCACTCGACAGTAAACATACTAACGGTTTCGGTCTCGTGGCCCGTCATACGCAGACCCTATTCTTTGGGTAGGTTGATTGCCGGTTGTCGAGACATATTCGCAAAATATGTTCAGCCAGCCTGATGACCCGTCATAAACCTTAATCCTTAATTAACGAAAATAGGCAAACAGTCTTTTCCGCGAACGACACTTAAGACTGACCAATTAACAATAACGGCAATTTCCCTCACTCTCCGAACGAAGACTTTTCTCCACGAATATAAAAGACCTGGTGCCGCGAGAGGGTAGTTCAGTTTTTCCTAAACAGCGTCACCGTGACGGAGAGAGGATTTCGAGTACGATCTCATCAACTGAGGTAACATTTCGACAACTTCGACATTTCGTGCTTACTCCACGTGCTAACTGGGAGTACAACCTAAACGTTGCCAACGAGTAAAGAGTAAAGAGTCCTGTTGACCGCGGATTCGTTATCGGACCTAAGATTATTGTCATTAGCATCGCGAGTGCCTAACCGCCGCAGTTATTTGTCAAATCTATCATCTCTATACTTGTGTCAATAAACCCTGGATCGTACCATAACAATGGCTAATACTGGTGAAGATTCGTTACCCGCCCACACCTCCAATCCTACCGTCAACCCGACATATATTTTCTACTTGACGAATATTCTTCAAAACTATGACGATTGTAGAATTAGACAGTAATCAAATACCAAGAGGATGAATTAGGAAATAACGTTTCCTCAGGGGGTTAAGAATATAGATTTAATATCGCGTCGCGTCGGTAGTAGATGTATAACATAGAATTGCAAGATTAACTATTGTAGGATTAGATAAAATGATTCTAAAAGCACTGACGAAGAGAAGCTACATAAGATGACACCTTAGTTTATTCAGAAGCTCCATTTTAATATCCATTATCCAGTATCCATTTTAATACGTGTACTATGCAAATGTATGAATTCTAGATAATAACTAGTAATTTCTTTCAGTATGTATTATCATCATATGTTCTGGACAGAGAGAAGAACATTTATAAACATGTTAAACTAGATTGTACATTTTAGACTTTACTGGATTTTAAAGTAAGAACTTTTTCCGTTCTTTTATCATACAGAAAACTTTTTCGTTGCAGTTAAAGATTTTCTCTGATCAGTGAAACAAAGTTTTCGTACATTGAAAAGCTTTTTATAAGTTGAATCCTTTTGTAACGTTAAATCGACGTCTTCTGTGCAAATCACGGTTGACTTACTATTATCAAGATACATTTCTACCAATCACTCGGTAATTTTTATCTTCTTTATATAATAAGGATTTATTAAACTCTCTACTTCTAAATATATCTTTTCTACATTTTCCTCATTTTAAAAAGTTCTGTGGCGACGCTCGACCACGGAAATTTCCAACGGCTTCGCGGCACAAAGCGCTATACCTTTAAAGCGTAATGCCGACAAGCCTAATGTACCATCGATATCCTTACGGTTCTTTCGCCGAATATTCGAAAGAATGCATACGCGGCAACCGTCGCGGACTTGTAACAAACGCGCGCGTAGTGGGGATATCGAGGGGCAACAAAGGAAAGAATCGGTGTGATTTTGAACCAAAATATTCATTCTGCCCCGAGCTGCGAAATGCGAAAGGTTAAACGAAGCAAACACAAATTAGAGATACGAGTAGTCGACTCTTGATAGTCAATGTTAAGCGTTATCTGTTATTAATCGTTGTTAATCGTTAATCGTGGTTAGTCGTTATTTGTTGTTTATTGTTAAAAGTTTAATAAACGTTATTGTTGAAAATCAAGAGTATTTCTTGTGTGCGCAATCACAACACATACACTTCGGTTCGTTAAAAGATAAATTCTTTTGTAACGTTAAATTGAACTCCTTCATGCACATCACACCTGACCAATAACTATCAAAATACATTTTAATAATTAACGGGTACTAACTATTTAGTTATTCAGTTATTCATTTCGTTTCATTTACTATAAAATGAGGATTCTATCGCAGACATGTCCATTTGTGTCTCGTTTAACGTACATTAGTCCTCAATCATCGCTTTCAAATCCATTCTCTGTATCAGCAGGTTCTCTTTCCATACACAGAGATCTCGAAATATGTCCCGAAATACATCAAAACGACACCCGTGTAAACTAACAAGAGACATGAGTCTCGGGACTCGCTATTTTACCGCACGATACACGTTATCTCGTCATACGTCAACGACGTCGAGTTCGTCATATTCATCATATTCTCCTCGTTAAGGCGACTCCTCTTCATTTAGTAGCAATAAAATGTTGTCAATTTTCACGTTTTCTATACTTATTAGGAAAACATAGGAGAAAGTAATAGAGATGAAATACTTAAATAAATTTACTCGTGTCAGACCGTGATTTATTCGGCTGATACGATGAAATCAGTTTATGCAAATATTATCGCAGTCGAATTGGTTTGGCAGCACGCCCGATCGCGCGTGCTACTGAATCTTGCAACGACGACTCGGATTTCTGGAGCATTAGTTTTGGTGTTACGGCGAGAATACAATCAGGGAATGTAGCCTAAAATTTTCATCTAGGGAAGATTTAAGGCCCCTATGCAACGGCAAATAATTAGGACGAACGTGTTTTGGCACGTGACCGTGGACGTTTAGTAACACGCTACCGGGCGAAATCGAGATTGATCGTCGTAAAGGCTCGTCATTGGCGTCTAGTCGATCCGATCGATAGATTTTTGGAACGGGTTGTCGTTGAATCGAGGATAGTAGCGCAGTAAAGTTACGAAGAATACTCTGATTTTTTTAAAAATTATCAGTGAATTTTATTTTCCAAGGCAGTTTTATTATGGAAGCACATTGCAAGGGGTCAAATATTTTTTTGGTATCTTCATTTCCTATAATTACCATAACAAATAATTTTCTTTCTATATCATGAAATGTAAAAGAATATAGAATTGAACAATCTGAGAAGAAGGTATAAAGTTAGAAAGCTTATTTTGTAATTTCCAGAGTGCAGAAATATATAATACTTGTTCGATTTTGTCTTCACGATTCGATTAATATCGTCATAAAATAAAAACGATATTTATATACCCATTATCTTAATTTCATTTCTGACGGAGTTGATCCGTAAAAAGAAGTTCTTCGTTATTTTATACTGTTTCGTTTATTATCGCGTAATTTAATCTATAAAGAAAAACATATAACATATCTTGAAAACATTAATGCTTCTACATTTTTTTCTCTCATTAATATACCCTACACGCTTTTCATAACGATAGAATCAAATAAAAGACCATTATACTTTCGAACGGTCTCACGTCATAAAATATCGACTTGCTGATCATGAATCTCGCGAGGGTAGAAGCAGCACTCGGTGCTATTAAAAATCATTCACAGTTCGTTAGCCCGCAGGCGACCGAGCGTAATGAAGATCCAAAAGACGAGATGTCGGAGAATCGACGTCTTGCCCACGTTATGAGAGCGTGTTGGCACGCGCGAGTATGCGAATGCGAGGTAATGCGAACGTGTCTAATGAAGCAAATAAAAGATGAGCGCAATTAGCGCGACGTCGTACCCGTCATTTTTTATTATCCTCCAGTCGTGTGCATGTCGGCACAGACACACGAACGTTCGGCTCCCCGCGGAAATTAATGATCCGCCTCCTAACCCTCTGGGTTACGTCGTGATGAATACAGTGACGAATCGTCGAGTTCATTCAAGTATGTGCTCGAGGAATTCAGTGAATTAACATTCGCCTGGTATCGGAGTGAGCCGCGTTCCACGAATTTTTCGTCTACCATGGAACAATGTTCCATGGTGGCTGTTACACGCGTTTAATGACCCACCGACATTCCCAAAGGGGTTTTCTTCGGCTCATCTTTTTTATGGTTCTTCGTCTTGATGCCTTTTAACATTCCAAAAGCGGTTCTCTTTCGTCCGTATTTTGATAAGTTTCTTTAGGTTAATTGCCCGTTCTTCTTCATTATACAGGTGTCTTTCTTCTAGATTTTAAGGAACAATTTTTCATTGAAATATTTTGGAAAATGTGGATTATGAAATCAATTTTAAGAGATAGATAATATTATGGTTTCCCTCACATAGTTATGACAAATAAAAAGTATAGAAATATTTAGAGAAATACAATATAAAATATAATATAAAGAATATAAAAGTAAGAAGATAAAAATCCACTCGCATAAAATTATTATGTACTTCTGAGGATTAGGATGAAACGTTAATGAAGAACAGAATAAAGTTGAATCATGGTCGTAAAAGGAGAACATATGTTCCCTAGTGAATGAACAAAATTAAAAATGTTAACCACGCGCGTGTTTTCTCTTTTACTGCTTTAATTAATCCAAGAATAGCGTCAGCGTTTACACTTGTAATTTAGCTTTTATTACATTCATCACGAAGACAGTTGCTAGAATCGTAAGTAACTTTACATCCACGTACATTCTTTTACAAAATTAAAATAATTGGAATGAAGCAGATAAACAAAGCAAAGCGGCTCCTTTATCTACCTTTAACTATTACAATGAGCACTTTACTTACGACGTAATAAGAGTTTGACATATTTTTTCTATTAAATTCCATATATCGTTATACCGCTAAATTTCTCATAAAAAACGTATTCGCAACATAATTATTAATATAATTTATCACCATTAAACCCATATTTTAATAATACAAAAAATTCAACCACGATTCTAATTGCTTCAATAAAAAAAGAAACAAGATACCATATCGAAAAATAATTTCACCGCTCCATATGAAAAATGAAATTTTGAAGAATCATAAAAAGTATAACGAATAGCACGTAGTGCTTCAATTCCGACGGTGGGGACTAAATACCGAGACGACGAGAATTAGCAACTTAATCTGCCGAGAGGAAATGAAACTTGACGAAATGGAATGAAAACGGCCATCGATGGAGAATTTGTACGAACGATCGCTCCGATATTTTGCGGTTTCGCGAGAACTGGAACGTCGACGTTTCTTACTTCTTTTTCACGCTTCCGCGTCGGCAATGATCGATAATTCATGCACACTCGATTGACGGTGCCGCGGGCTGGTCTCTCCCTTAAAAAGTGGAACATCAGTCGAAGCTGTGTGACAGCAGAAAATCTGAAATCGATATTCCGACCGCTTGCTTCTCCGACTCGCGAAACTCGCGTATCCTCGATTCGCTTGAAAGAACTTCTTATCCGCGAGATCAAAGCGAGAACATAGATTCCTGATAACGTGGATGAGTGTATACCCTTCTACGAGACTCTTTGAATTTATTCCGACGATCGTCTTGGTTCGTTTCGTCGACTTCTTTTGTACAATTACCGTATGCTTATGGTGAATATGAATGAAAAACGAATAGGATATTTGTGTGTTTGATAATGGTATACTGCAAGAATTTTCATTTGTGTCTCTTTGATCTTGATGGAAAAGGTTTTAGTGATGTTGGCACATGTAGTAAAAGATAAATAAATACATCAGAATTCCGTTTATATGGTCTTTTCGGAAGGCAAATGAATCTCTCAAAAGTTATCTCTATCATTTATAAAGCTATCGATTTCACATTGTTCAACTACATGATTAACATTCAACGCCTCAATGAAAAATCTTATTTTCGTAAATCTATCTATTCTATAACCCAAACAATTGTAAATTTTAAAGAAAATTGAAAAAAATAATGTCTATTATTGTCATTCTTCTATGGATCTTAATTTATGCAGTTAATCGGTATGTTTATATACTAAGAATTCATTGATTCTCTCTAATATCTACGACTTTTTATTCACATAATAAGAGTTCAGATACAGATAAGTGAATTAAGCCAATAGAAGTATATTTAATCAGGCACTAACAAACATTTGATTAACATAAATGAAGTTCCCTGTAATATTTGCAAATTGAATTTATTAGGGAAAAAATAAACTTACAAAAAAAAAAAAAAAAGAAAACGAAATGAAGATCTAAGAAAGTAGCTAAAATAATATTTATTCTTCGTGTGTGTAAAGTCTTTTCATATTTTCAAGATTTCGTATGCATATTTTTTGCGTATACAGAATTCACAATGCGCTAAGGAAAAAATTGAAACGTGTTACACAACTGTATAGTTTCCACAAAGAGTTTATATCTTCCGTTCGTGTTTGAAATCCTGTTCGCTTCCATGAATCGCGAGATCAAAGCACAAGAAGGATTCCTGATACAGTAGTATTTCAAACACCAAAGTATTCTGTTATTCCTTCCATTTCTGTATGAAGGAGAACACAGGCACAAGATAACAGTTTGCCGATATAAAATATAATCTTGTATAAAAATATCTAAAAAAAATGATTATATACAATTTAAGTGGAATATTTGACAAATAATTATTTAAATATTTTATTTTTTGTGGTTCTTATAAAAATATTAAAATATTCACGTCTTGGCTTATACTAAAAAGAAGATAAGTTTTCCTTGATTTATTTAACTATCAACCTCAACCCTCCATATGATGTACCTAAACTAATGTCTTTTAAGTGTATTTTTAATTAATAATAAATTGATAGAAATGATTCATCATTCTGAGCTGCTGTTTTTCGTTCCAATTAAAATAGAATTTATTTGGATTTGCTACAAATTTCATATTCGTTAATGCAATTATTAACTTTAGAATAATCATCAAATATCTTTATGTAATAAAATATATTAAAATGGAGAAACAAATTTATTTAAATTTACAATTAGTTGAAAATTCCTGAAACGCAATGACGCTTTCAAATTGTATTAATTCGAAAATTTAAATATGGCGATAATCTCATTTTAAAAAACGCAAGGATAAGTGCATTTCGTTAATTTGAAATTAAAGCACTGTACTACTAATAAACAGGCAATGTAGTAATTATGTAGATGCAGAGTACAGCATTTTACGCAAACTATTATTCTAATTGTAAATTCACTACACATTATATTTGTGTCGTGTCCAGAGTCGTGTCACGTGTCGATAGTCAACGTGCTTTGTAGGCAAGTCAACTACAAGTAATGCCTAACACGAATGTGTAATTATTCGTAGTGTGGGACACGAACTGTGTAGAAGTTTATAAAAAGCCATCAAGTATCCAAAGAACTAGTTACTGTAATAAAATTGGGACACAGTTTTTGGTATTTTCGCGCTATGAAATTGAAGGTCGCGTATTAAATTATAGCAATATTCTGATTTACAAATTTTATTTAGTTATTACAATAATTCAAACTTCTAAATTCTAACTTCATTTCTAATTGACTCATTTTTGCTAACTGTTTTCCTATGAAATTAAAAACTAAAAAGTGTAATTTCTTATGTTTATTTCTAATTTTTCAAAGGAATTTCTATTTGGTAATTATAATGTAGATTATAATGGATGATAAAAAATTCAAATAAATTTCTTTTTTACGGTCCCCAACAACGATAAACAACGATAATAAAAATGTTAAAAATTTCATTATTTAGCAATTTACATCTAAGTGAATTTTCATTTGAAATATTATTAAAATACTTTCATATCCAATATGGAATAGTTTTGCATAATTTCGTCTGAAGTTGTCCCAACTATAGAATTCAAAGGGGTATGAAAAAAAATATAAGAGGAATAAAGGTGAGGAAGTGATTAGATAAGTTATCTATTGTACGCGACATAGTCAGCTTATAATCATAAAGTTATATTATGTCAGACGTGCATATCACTGTACCGTATCTCTTCGCTATGATACGGTTATTTATATAATGGAAATTTCTCCTCTATAATGGAAGTTAATTGGCACCGGGAAACTTGCGAACTTGTGCGATTATTTGAATCCCCTAACTTTTAGTGCAAATTTATAACTAGAATTAAAAATTTATAAAGTACAACCTTTAATTGTAGAATTATACCAAATTATTGAAATTATCGGTTTCGTGAAAGTTTATGAATATCAAGATTCCAAAATAATGGTAATAAATTATTATTTCGTTTTATAATAGCTACATATATTTCCTATTTAATCATATTAATTCACATGGTTAAATCGTGCAAGTTGATTATTTTAAAATTCTCATGGAAGGTTCTTGCAAATCTAATTAACATAGAACCCAATGGAACTCTGAATTGAATCTACTTAAACAGTAGTACCTTCTATTTCAAAATAACATACGATAATCTTTCAATGAATTACATGAATAATAATCCAATAATCCTGATTTACTATCTAATGGTAACCGTCACATAAGTCTACTCTTTCATCTTATTTGAAGATAATTAAATTTCCTACGTATGTATATTTTCCTACATTAAATTCTAAAACGTTTTAACAAACCCCAGGCCAATTTTCAGTTAGTTTGACACAGTAATCACAATATCCAATATTCGACATACGTGCTAAACCAACACCAAACGCTGAAAATATACTCTGGAAAGTGAAACGTAGGATTGTCGACGTGGGTTTCAGTAAATCTTTGGTGGATCGTGACCAAATGCAATCGGTCAAGTCGCCGCGGCAATTACGAAGCAATTACGCGCATGTTTGCGTGCGCGCACGTGTTCTACGCGATGTTTTGATGGCCGTAAGTGCATCGAATGCTCTGAGACCGCGTGTCGCAAACAGCGAACCGTAGTATTTGCTATGAAAAGTGATAGCGGCCAGCAGTTATGTGCGACCAATGCAAGCGATCCAGGTCAAAGTTATTCTACTGCCGCACTATAAAGCAGTCATGCCGAACCCTTCTTTCGTCGCCCTTCTTCCTTGTTTTCTTCTTTCATGAGTTGCAGAGTATCGAATATTCATTGCGTTTTTCTATTTGTATCTACGCTTTCAAACAACATTTAGTTATTAGCTTCATTATTCATTACTTTCTGAAAACTGGCTAACATTGTTAGAAACACTTAATAGATATATTTAGACTCTAGAAAAGTAACGTTGTAAATTGTGATAAAGAAAAAGAAATATGAAGTGCATTCGAATTCTACTAGGATTTAAATATCGAGAATGTATTACATCTAATTATAGGTGCAGTGCAAAAAATATTTTATCAAACTGATTTTAAAAACGGTGCAAGTTTTAACTAACGTCCCATATGAATGCAAACTTCCATATTAAAGGATTATATAGAAAAATTTACGGTACAAGTGTATTGTTTTGTTTTTTTCAAATATTTATAAGGATGAACAATGGAACATGCTTGTCAATACGAACGAACGTATTCAACGAACATGAAAAAATTGTTAAATATGGAGATGTAAAGTATTTCAAATTCGATAGAAAAATAATTTCATAAATAACGATAAAATGTACTCAGTACGATCAAATCTGCATGTAAAAAATGTACACGTAATTTTAAATAGAGTTAAGTAAAACGAATATTAAGTAAGCTAACTGTTAAACTTTTATTCAGAGCAAAAGTTATGTTCCACAAGTTTCGAAGGTACGAAAGAAGATAACGAAATGTCTTTACACGACAGGTTGGGGCCGACGTGAACGGAATTTTTATTGGATCGTCAAAATTATTGGTCAATTTATAGGGAGCTGCTCATAATTTCTGAAAGTAATATCGAGAGTATATTATACCTGCTACTTAAAGTAAAACCGAATTTTGATGAACGGAAGGTACATAAAAAACAAACGATAATAGTTCTTTCTGCACTGTACTATCATTGAAAATGGCGACATTAGTCAAGTACAATTTATAATAATAATCAAACGAATAAATTAAAAATGATATACTCTTACGCCATTAGTAACTTTACATTTATATATTGGTAATATGAATATTGGGAAATTTTCTTCTCTAATCTCATGACATATTGATCAAGTATACTTTTCGTGGAAATTACCATCTGAAGCGGAAAATTTAGACTCCGTTAAAAACAATTTCTTATTTTCAGAACTACGCTTCACGTACGTATTTCTGTCCCTTCCCTATTTTTTATATTTTTATTTCTATTCAAAGTTTACTATACTGAAAGTAAGTTATTTCGTTTAGTCGATACCACGATTTTATTGCCACGATCCTGTGATACAATTTTTTTATTAATTAACGTTAATTTTATTACATTTACTTAAAATCTTTCTTTAAAGATGAAGGAATAAATAAAATATTCCAAAGAAGTCATTGACAAAATGGTTTTCTCATAGCCTACATGTGAAAATTATAAATAAATAGTTTATTAACTTTCTTATAACGAAATTAAATTTCTATTTATTATTTTACCAGAACGAATAATTCATCATTGTTTCGCAAAATATTTCATGTCACAGCTTATCTCTTAAATACATTCCTATTTGACATTACATGCGGATACATAATACTCGTAGATATAATGTGGTAGACACACAACACTTGTAGTAGACATAGTGTAACAGACATATAACATTAATTACTAGACCGCGGATATTTATGTAAATTCATATTCATATGAGCAACATTAATTGTAAGGAAATAAAACCTAATTAGAAACCTGTTCCATTCTTAAAATCTAACAACGAGTAGTTTGTATATAGCAGTTTATATATTTTGTATATCTTGATACATTTAAATTTTTCATGAATGCCTAAACATTTCCCAATTACGAGATTAATGATGATATACAACCAATAAGATAAAATAATTTATTACATTATCACAACAATTACACAAATTCCATTTGTTTGACAGATAATCTTTCTTCCCAGATATAAAAAGATACAGAACAATTCAAAAATAAACTTTTTATCATTATATACCTATTCTATAGTCATGTAACACATAAATTCATATTTTCTACAGTTGGAAAAATCATACACCTAAATGATAAAGAAAATCTTAATTTCAAGCATTTATTCGAAACTATTTATTCATTGGCGTACTTACCACTAAACAGGAGGTTTATTTTCTCTTTTATCGAATCGTGCCATCGAGAGACACGCGCTATTTCATTTTTATCTTAATGTTTATCCACTTGTTTTCATTCTCGCTTACGAAAAGCATTCCACGCGCTCTTCGTTATGTTTTCATTGTTTATTCGATATGTATCGTCATCGAGAAAAATCTTGCCCCGTGGAGCAACGATCTATGTATTTAAACTTATACAAATCTAAGGAACGCATACAACTGGTCCTTTAGGTGTTAGATTATCATTTGCCAATTTCGTACTTTCACTTCATACAGCACTTCGTAGAAGGAGAAAGTAAGATACGGAAAATTAACATTCCATCTGTGTTCCTTTGTCACCTCCCTTACTTTTGTTCGTCATTATTGTCATTTCCGTGTCGCTGTACTTGTTATTGTACATAGTACACATACGCAATAAAAGGTTACAATTATGTTTGTCTCTGACATGAGATGTGGGATTGTAATTATTTCTATTTGCGTTATGCAATGAAGGGAATAGCTTAAACGATATGCGTATCACTTTTTATTATTCGTGTTTTTTAATGTTTAAAGTTTTTGTTAAGAATGTATGATTGGAAATTTGGATTTGATTAATCATTTCGCTTCGAGCGCCGCTTATGCGAAACGACTCCTGGCTCCGGCGCCCCATATATCCGACATCCAAATAATGCATATACAGGTGCTATCTGTAGTATATAATAATATATTTTTCTGTTATCGGCAGAACATCTTCTGTTGATTTTATTGACATATTGGATTAATCACGTCTTAAAGTTACTCATTGTTGAAACAACATCAAAACGTTTCACGCAATATATTTTAAACATCCAAACGATCGTATATTGTTTCATGCTAAAAAATCTATTAAATCCATTGACAGTGAAACGATATTTCATTTATGGTTCTTGCAAGAATTATTGTTATTTCAAACTTAGGAAAACGTATGTACAGCAACCACGTACATTGTGCGTATTTCTAGCGCGCGTTTCCATTCAGTGCCATTACTTCGGCGGACTGGACCGCCGAAGCGAAAGGGTTAATCCTTTGATGGTACACTAAAATGAAGAAGAATTTAGAATCAATAATTTGGAGAGTAATAATATAGATAAAAGAATTACTCTACTCAAATCGGTAAAAAGAGAAAAAATTAATACAACAAAGTTTATTTAAGTCTTCAGTTAAACAACTTTCCATCCAAGAGTTGCAAAATACAAAAACGCATTGTTAGTAAATCTGGGATCAGCAAAAGTCTATGAATATCTAGAAGACAAAACTATCAAGAAATCGGTCGAAAGAATATTTAGCCCAGATTAGTCTCGTAAGTACAATGCAGAATATAGACCAGAAATTTTATTCTCTGTTCTCTGCATTCCTCTTTATTACAAACGAAAGGAACTTAGCAATCTCGCGCCAAGCAGGCAAAAACGCGACTCACGGAGAGGAAAAAAGAACGTGATGTTTCAACGATGGCTGTTCGTCGTGCAGCTGTTGGAAAGCTTACTTTAAAAGTCTCCGTAACCGTGCCTCACAGCCACTTTTATCATGCTCCTGTTGCTCGATTTTTCTATGAACCGTTTCATTGAGACGACGACGACGATGTCAGCTGGAAGAATTTACGCGAAACGGAAACTGGAAGAAATCGTGGAATGCAGTTTAAGATAAGAACGAATTTTTCTAGATCCTTCATTATTAGCAGATCGAATTTGTTGATTAATGTTTGTGACATAATATTGCATTGTTACATATTGTTTTGTATCCGTTCATCAAATTGGAAAGAGCAAATGAAAAGTATAAAAATGTGAGATGTTTGGAAATATGAGTGAAAGAATATGAGTTTGAATATCAGTTTGTGTAGACTGAAAGCTTTGTTAATTTTATTCAGATTGCAAATGAAGTATAAAGTAACGAAGTTTTACTTCAGTTCGTTATTAATTCAATTTTACTAAATTAATTTGATTTACTGCGTTATATTTTAATCGGTACCAAACATTCATTAAAAAGTGAACAAAGACATTAATTTAACTTCAAATATTTTTGGCAAGTATGAAGCTGAATTCCAATTTAAAATAAAAAGAAACTCATAATTTTATTGTGTTTAGGAAATATGTAAGAGAATGAAAACAAAACATATATCAAGGTTAAATTTATAATTGTTTTAAATACAAATTTTCCAAATCTTATCTTGTATTTCCTTATAAAAAGAAAAGAAATGTACTTATACACTGCTGCAAAATTTATTTGTTCAAATTACAAGCGTTCAATATTTGGTAAAAAGTATTAACTCGTCAAAGAATGGTCCAACTTCCTTTGCAAAAGAATACAAATTTTGAAATGATCGCGTAAAGTACTCGTGCCAGATTGCTCGTCGAATTGAAGAGCTGTTATAAAACTTGTGTAGTATCGGAAAAGGATGGGATTAGGATAATTTAGATTTGTAAAATTCTCCTAATACTATTTATTAAGATAAATAAAAATAACAAGGATTAATTGGACAGAGAACGATAAATGTTCAACTTGAACTAAAACACAAAAGTCTTATTCCGCTCAAATCACTCTCTATAACTCTCGTCTTCGGCATCCGCACTCGCACGCTCTCGATTCTCAACCCATACTGCGCGCCTTTTGCGTTCGTTCTCGCCTGCGTCTTAACTGACATTGTCTTTAGCGTCTCTTTTGTTTTTTCCCCGCCCTATAGCGCACGTGTCCCGAAAACGCTCGTGGCCAGGGTCACGTAGGCCTTTTAGACGAAACTGTTCAGTTGAAAAGATCGACGATACATTGCTGTACCCAACGACACCGCGGTTCTCGCAACATTGTATACGGTTCGGCCGATATCTTAGGCCTTTTGTCCACGATACTACACTCGGCCATTCCTGACAAATCACATCTGCCCTCAGATGTGCTCATCACTGTTCTCACTATCATCACTAACACCAATGTTCCACCACTTCATGTGGTCGGCTGCGGTGGAAGTCGTGCGCGGTCCCTCGTGTTCGCCTTCTCGTTGCACTACGTAACGGTCATTTCGCAGGACTTTCACCACACGGTACGGCCCAAGGAACTTTGAATGCAGCTTTAACCCAGGACCGCCTTGCGTCCTCTCGATCGCCACCAGATCTCCTGTTTTGTAGACTGTCGCCTTCTTGCGTCTCTTGTTGAACGTTTGTCTGTTGCGGGTTTGAAGCTCCTCGATCCGTCTCTTTGCTATTTCACGCAATTGATCCCGTTCTTCCTGGAACATTGCGACCCATTCATCTTCAACTAACTGCCTCATCTGCGGATCGTCCCGCATTCTCATCCGCGTGCCAAACAGCAACTGGAACGGAGTAACGCTAGTGCTTCTGCTGGGTGTTGCGTTGAGGTATTTTTGAGTTTTCTCCAGGTGCTTGAACCACTCGCCTGGCGTTGGTGCAGATAACTTCGTCAACAACGGGATAAGTATCCGGTTTACTCTTTCTACCTGACCATTGGCCCGCGGAATTCCAGTTGTAGTTCGCACGTGCTCTATGCCTTCCTCGCTACAATAGTCCTCGAAAGCACCAGCTGTGAACGCCGTCCCACGGTCAGAGATGATCCTTCGCGGATTCCCGAAACAAACAGACTGTTTTTCCAAGCGGCTGATAACCTCTGCAGAACCCGTTGATTTGGTGGGGTACAACCAGACGAACTTGGTGAAAGCATCGACCACTACGAAGATATGCCGGTAGCTTTTCTTTGTAGTGGGTAACGGTCCAATATGATCGACGTGATACGTGTCGAACGGCAATTCTCCCTTGTCGATGGTATTTAGCAACCCTTCCTTCTTCCCTTGCTTTCTCTCCGCAAGGATACAGTCGATGCAACTCCGCACCACCCTTTCCACTTTCTCGCGCATTCCCCGGAACCAGTAGTCCCTTTTTACCAACGCCTCTGTTTTGGTAACGCCGAAATGGCCACGTTCGTGAGCTCGTCGGACCACTTGGGTTTGCATCGACTTCGGCACGACCAATAGCGGTGTGTCTTCTACTTCTCGATACAAAAGTTCGTTTCTTAAGACGTACCCGTCGGCCTCGTACTGCTTTATGTTGTCTCGGATCTGTCGCAGGTCATCCTCTTGCAACTGCGCTTCTCTCAAACGTACGACAATCCCTCGTTCGTCTTCGTCTATTAGCATGACCTCGGGTAGGGGGTTTCGACTCAACGCGTCGACATGCATCATACTGGTCCCGGGCCTATGCTCCACCTTATAATCGAACTCCTCTAGGAGGATCGCCCACCTCGCGACGCGCACGCACAAGTCCTTTTTCCGCATTGTTAACGCGAACGCCTGACAATCTGTAACGATTTTGAATGGAATGCCGAGCAAGTAGACACGGAATTTCTTCAGCGCTTTCACGATGGCCAAAACCTCAAGCTCGTAACTGGTGTACTTCTCTTCAGCCGGTGATGTTTTTCCGCTCGAGTAATACACGGGGTGAAAAACGTTGTCCTCGCTGTCGCGTTGCAGTAAGATCGCTCCGTATCCCCCGCTGCACGCATCCGTATGCAGCTGAGTCTCCGCTCCAACGCGATACAGCTTCAACAGTGGCTTCTCGCTTAACGCGGTTTTTAGGCTTCCGAACGCTTCGCGCTCGCGCGATTCGAACCTGAACGGGACATTTTTCCTTAATAGATCTGTTAATGGTCTCGCGATGACAGAATACCGGGGCACAAACTTCCTAAAGTATCCCGCTAAGCCCAGGAAACTCTGAACATCTCTAGCCGATCGGGGCTCCGGGAAATTAGCGACGGCCTTGGTTTTGCATTCAGATGGTTGAATATTACCGCCCTCGATGATGTGGCCCAAATATTCTATTTTCGTTTGTAGGAATCGACATTTACTCCAGTTTACGAGTAGTCCGTGTTCACTAGCAACACGCAGCACTGTGCTTAGTTTCTCTATCCCACTCGAAAAGTCAGTCGACGGCACGATCAGATCGTCCATGTACGTCAGCACCACCCCTGTCGCGATCAACTCTTTAAAAACTGCGTTTATATATTTCTGAAAGACGGCTGGCGAATTGCACAATCCAAAAGGCATTTTGAGGAATTCGTACTGGCCTGTGGGGACTACGAACGCTGTATACTTCCTGCTACTTTCCCCAACAGGAACATGAAAAAATCCGTTCTTAAGATCCAACGTGCTAAATACCCTCGAGCCCTGTAGCGAATCTAGTTGGTCTTCGATCAAGGGCAGTGGGTATCTATCTTTTACTACCTTTTTATTTAATTGTCTATAATCAACGCAAATTCTAGTCGAGCCGTCTTTCTTTTTTACCAAAACGATCGGACTGGCATAGTCGGAATGTGATTGGCGTATTATTCCATCCTCCAGCCACATTTTGATCTGTTTGTCGACCTCGACCTTGTCTTGTGGAGATAGTCTTCGCGGCCTTTCGTAAACCGGAATATCGTCATGCAATATTATGTTCATTTTGATTCCTACTTCGCGCGTTTTCTGTGGCCTATAATTTCGGATTAAACTCTCTACTGCCTGCTTATGGTGCACGTTTTCGATATGGGATAAATCTACTTCACGCGCCCCCGTCTCTATGTCTACTTTAAAAACTTCCGGAATCCCATCGGAGTTTTCGTCTTTTAATCTGAAAATGGAGATATCTCCCCTCCTCCTGTTCATCTCAACGGTATCCAGGAAGTCTGTGCCTATTATCAACGAACGGTGCATCATAGTGTTTGGAACTACATGCACCGTTATATGATATAACTCATCATCTATGACAATATCCGTTGAAAATTTCCCGAGCGTAAGATTGTTCTCGGATCCGATACTGCGAAACTCGACAATTTCCCGAATTAATTTGGGCGCTCCAATTTTGGCATGTTGATCCGCCCGCATCAGGGTTAATTCGCTACCGGTGTCTATCAACGCGCTCAGTTCGCAATTTCCAATTCTAACACTTTTACAACCCGCTCGCAGCGACATTTGTGTATTACAAACCTCTTTAGGGGACTTACTCAGATCGCTGCATTTCGATGCGACGTGTCCGTACTCTCTACACTCGAAACACTTAGGACCCTTCGACTTGTTCGGGCAATCCGCGCTTACATGTGCTTTATCGCCGCAATTGTAGCAACGCGTCTTTCTCGCACTTCCACCTTGACTGGGACTGTTGTTTCTCTCAACTCTGGCCGGCTTCGCAACCGACTTCGTCCTTCGGCTCTTCTGCTCCTCGTACGCGATTAGCCTCTTCCTTAGCTCCTTGATGGATGCAGCACCATACAGCATAGATTTATGGACCTCTTCGTCTATTATCCCGTCTATGATGTACTCTACTTTGACTTCTTCCTCTATATCGGCATGACTGGCTATTTCCAGCATGCGATACATGTAGGCCAAGCACGCCTCGTCGCTTTTCTTTCTCGTCCCACTAAGCTTTTGGTGTACTTGCCTACTGTTGGACTTTCTGGAGAACTCTCTGATTAGTCCCTTCTTCAGCTCATGCCAAGTCCTGGCATGGCACTCGAAGCTTGCGAATATTTTCGCCGATCCCCTCAGCAGCTTCCTCGCGTAGACTGCCTTCTGACCGTCGGACCACATACACGTGTCCGCGACTTCTTCGAATGATTCGAACCATCGCTCCACGTTTTCACCTTTGTCACCGCTAAACAATTCTAATGCGTCTTCGACGTCTTTAAAGCTTAACACCGAAACGGTACCTGCCTTTTGGCGATGTTCATCACGGTCCGAGCACATCGCTCGCGTACCTCCTTCGTGTTTCATCACGTCTCTCTCATCTTTTTCATTGTCACTTTCGTCGTCGCTTTCTTCTTCCAACGATACGTTGTCTCCTTCCAGGGCCGCCTGTAGCCGTGCGCGTAGTTCAGATTTTCTCCCTGTGACCTTTAACCCCAAGCTAGCGAGGCGCGCTCTCAACTCCTTCGTCCTCAGCTTCTCGAGGTCTTCGTCTCCATCCTGATCGCGCTCAGCTCTCTGCCCACTCCTTAGGTTTCGCTGATTTACCGATTCCTCATCGCGCTTCGATTCCTTCGAAGTTGATTGACCAGCCTTATACGCTCGGTTCAGCCTGGCCATCAGCACTGACTTCGAGCCTGATATCGGCAGATTCAGACTTGCGAGCTTATTTCTTAGCTCCTCCAGCGTCGAAACCTCTTCAGTCGAAAACTGTTCCTCTTCACAATTTGCCATTTTCAACTCTTTTTTTTTCAGCACAATTAGTTCCGTTAAACGTGTCGTTCTCTGTCTGGTTTCAATCCCGGAGGGGCCCCCAATTTGTAGTATCGGAAAAGGATGGGATTAGGATAATTTAGATTTGTAAAATTCTCCTAATACTATTTATTAAGATAAATAAAAATAACAAGGATTAATTGGACAGAGAACGATAAATGTTCAACTTGAACTAAAACACAAAAGTCTTATTCCGCTCAAATCACTCTCTATAACTCTCGTCTTCGGCATCCGCACTCGCACGCTCTCGATTCTCAACCCATACTGCGCGCCTTTTGCGTTCGTTCTCGCCTGCGTCTTAACTGACATTGTCTTTAGCGTCTCTTTTGTTTTTTCCCCGCCCTATAGCGCACGTGTCCCGAAAACGCTCGTGGCCAGGGTCACGTAGGCCTTTTAGACGAAACTGTTCAGTTGAAAAGATCGACGATACATTGCTGTACCCAACGACACCGCGGTTCTCGCAACATTGTATACGGTTCGGCCGATATCTTAGGCCTTTTGTCCACGATACTACACTTGAATATTTCCGTTTTATCGCATGGCGAGAAGAACAAAAACGAAGGTGCTCGCTAAGTGCCGATTGGTTACAGAAAGTTGAATGGGTTGTAGTAAAAAAGAGTAGAAGGGAGGGGGGATTCCACTCGAAAGAACGAGAATTTCTCGAGAGTTTTCTGGGGACGCTGTTGCGTAAACAACGAAAGGGAATGAAAAAAGGTGGGAACTAAATAATGTTCGTTTGGGAACTTTTAATAAGCAATATTGTATTTTTAAGCGTTGCGTAACCAAGAAAACCACGTTTTAACGTTTAAAGGAACATACGTTCCAACTCTGTTTTTATCCATTGATCATCCTTATTCTTTATCTAAGATATGTTTGGCATTTTTTTAAACAATTTAAGAAGAATCGAATACGAATATTCCTATATTATATAATTGTCCAGAAGTAATATAAATGTTATTATAATTACTTTAAACAGTTGCATATATATATATATATATATATATATATATATATGTCGGATTGAGGTCAGGATTAAGGAGATGGGCCTTTAATGAATTTTCATTAGAATTAGCCATTGTCGTGATACAACGAAGAGTTTATTAGCACAGGCTTATTAAGATTAAGATTAAGCACTCGTAGCACTAGTGATAATGACCTTAGGTTCGAAACGAATCCGCGGTCACGGGATGATAAACGTATGTTCTCGCACAGTTCAAGTCTAACTCTTTGTTAACTAGATGTGAGGTATTCACTGGTTGTAAGATAGTACTGTCACTCGTCAATGAGATCGCACGAAAGAATGACTCTCTGTCTCGACGATGTCGTCGAGGAAAACTATAATGGGTGGGTCTAAGGATATGAGATCCTCGGATTCGTCAAAGAAAGCTTTCGTTCCAAAGGTGAGAGAAATTAGCGCTGTTGCTAATTGGTCGATCTCCATATCGGCGTTTCGAAAGAGATGCTGGCCGCCCTTAAGGGGAGGTTGTTGACGGGGGGCATCGTTCGTGGAAGATAGGTTTCTCCTATCTTCCCGTAGTTGCAACAAAGACTGTTTGTCTAAATGAAGGACTTTGCTTGACTAAATCTTAAGATTTATTGCGGGTCCTCACGTTAGCTAAACATACTGCGGAGCTATATTGACATCTGGAGATCATCTTACCCGAAGGATAGGATCTGCGTGTGGCGAGCCACGGGACAAAAACCTTTGAAATATTTACTGCCACGTGTCGCTACGGCTATTTCTTTTAAGGAGAGGTATAGAGTTACTCTGTGCCTTTGTTAGATAAAACGTTCATCCCTTTGACCGCGGCTACGTTCGGCGACTGATTGTTGCCTCGAGCCCAAGCTCATGATCATAAATCTCGAACAATCGGAGCGACATTTGTTTATGCTAAGTTACAAAGTTACGGTATTCCCGCGAATCCAAGGAGGGATTCCGGTGTTCTTTCATCTCCGACATATATATATATTATTGGAAAATTATTACTTGATCTTAATTCACTTAATAACGAAGGAGGAAGTGTTGAAAAAATAAATTGAGCAATTCGAATCTTTCGTCTGTTTTATACAAATATTTAATTCGTTCATATTATCGATTGATCGACGTGCCTTTCTTCAATACAGTACATTCCGTACAATTTTGGCAACTGGCATAGCAATACGTTCAAAGCAGAGTAAGTAGATTTAATTGTCCAAATAGCTCGAAGACATTACGTTATTTGATCCTGAAAGGTATTGTTGTGACGCTTTGAAATATTAATCCGATCCGTTAATTTACCACTAATTTCTCCAGCAAACGACCTATCGTTATTCTTCGTTCAAAGAATCTTATGGTACTTTAGTATACTACTCTTTTTTTTTTTTTTTTTTATTTTTTATTTATTTAAATTCACTATTTGTCCAATTTGGACATTTGGTGGAATTTTTTAGCGGTTACATTAGCATGTTGGTGGCTACCCCCAGCGGGGTACCATCCTCGTGTTTGTTAGGTTATGTCCTTTATAAGGTCTGCTGGGTGCTTCCTTTTTAGTCTTCTGTCCATATTTGTGATTTTGTATGTTTCCGCAGCTAGCCGGTTTATGTGTGTTGCTATTCTTGATTTGTATTTCTCGGAGTATCTGCTGATTTCTTCCTGACCGTTGGCATTCCCAGGTCCCTTCGTATATCTTCGTTTCTGACGTACCAAGGTCCGTTTACTATTGTTCTGAGGATTTTAGCCTGTATTACCTCTATTTTGTTTATATGGCTCATTGCTGCCGTCCCCCATAGTGGTATTCCGTACGTCCAGATTGGTTTTATGATCGTTTTATATATTTTTACTTTATTTTCTGTGCTTAGTTTGGATTTTCGGCTTGTTAGCCAATACATTTGTCTCCTTGTTTTCTGTATTTTTTCTACTATTGATTTGATGTGTAGTTTCCAGGTAAGTTTTTGATCTAAGTGGAGTCCTAGGTATTTGACATGCTTTGTTTGCGTTATATGCGTACCGTTCAATAGGATGTTTGGTGGTATCTTTTTCCGTAGCGTGAATGTAATATGGTTGCATTTATTGGGGTTTGCTTTTAATTGTTTTTCTTGTAGCCAATTTTCTATTTTTACGATATGTTCTTGTAGTATTTTGACTGCCGTTTCTGGGTTAGTATGCCTGACTAGTATAGCTGTGTCGTCCGCGAATGTCAATACTGTGCTGTTGGTAGTTGTTGGTATGTTCGCCGTGTATAATGTGTATAGTATTGGGCCTAGGACGCTTCCTTGTGGTACCCCGGCCTTGATGTCTTTAACTTGAGAATGTGTGTCCTTGATTTTTATTACGAAGGTTCTGCTGCTTAGGTAGGATTTTATTAAGTGGTGTATTTGCTCCGGGAATTGTTTCCTAATTGTTTGTAGTAGACTTTCATGGTTAACTTTATCGAATGCTTTCTCTATGTCTATAAAGAGGGCTGTGCAGTATTCCTTGTTTTCTAGTGCTACTATTATTTCGTTTATAAGCCTGTGCATTTGCTCTATCGTGGAGTGTTTGTTTCTGAAACCAAATTGGTGATCTGGTATTAGTTTTTTTGTCTCTATTATTGGTTTTATGCGGTCGTATATTATCTTTTCCAGTATTTTGGAAAATACTGGGAGCAGTGATATTGGTCTGTAAGATGCAGTTTGGTGCGGGTCTTTGCCTGGTTTATGTAACATTTTGATTTGTGCTAATTTCCATGGTTTGGGGAAGTATTGAATTCTTAGAATTGCATTGAATATTATTGTAATTAGTCTTATTGCTTTTGGCGGAAGGTTTTTCAAGATTTTACCATTGATTAGGTCGATTCCTGACGCTTTGTTGTTTTTTGTTTTATCAATTATGTTTCTAATTTCTTGTGCCGATGCCTTAGGTATGGTGTATTCCTTGTCGGCTGTGGTAGTAGTGGTTTGTGGATCCTCCTCCGTATGACTTTTGAGGTTGCTGTTGTTGATAATGTGTGGTGTGAATGTGTTGCAGAGGTGGTTGGAGAATTCTTCAGCTTGTTCTTCGTTGCTTCTTGCCCATGTGTTATCTGCTTTTCTGATTGCCGGGACGGGTATTATTGGCTTCCTTATTTTTTTCGTGGCTTTCCATAGTGAATAGTTGGTGTTCTCGTGTGTGGAGAGTGTCCCTATGAACTTTGCGAATTCGTTATCGTTGTGCTCCTTTATTTTGTTTTTTATTTCCTTTGCAAGTTTGTTTAAGTGTTTTTTGTTTTCTCGGGTTCTGTATTTTTGCCATTTTGCTTTTGCTTTTCTTTTTTCTTTGATTTTGTCGAGTATTTCTTGCGGGATTGTTATTGTTTGTCTGCTGGTTGGTTCGGGAGTAGTGGTTGTCCTTGCTGCTTCCTGAATAGTTGCTGTCAATGTTGCTACTGCCTGTTCTATGTGTTCAGGAGTTTTTAACGGGATGTTGCAGTTTATTTTGCTTTCTATTATTTCTTTGAAAGTTTGCCATTTGGTGGTTTTGTTGCATAGTGTTTCTGGTTTGCTATAGTGAATTGGTTTGTTTCTGTATTCAATTATTATGGGTGTATGATCGGAGCTGAGCTCGAGGTTGGGTGTTATTTTTAGTTTATTTGTGTTTAGTCCCCTTGTAAGTGCAAAGTCCAGAAGATCTGGTTTTTTGTTCAGGTCAGTCGGCCAATGTGTCGGTGTTCCTGTGGATAATATATTGAGGTTATTATTTCTTATGTATTTTTCCAGTGTTCTACCTCGAGGTGTAATGTTTCTTGACCCCCAAAGCGTGTGCTTTGAGTTGTAGTCTCCCGCTGCGATGTACTTGTCCCCTAGGTCCTGGAAGTATTCTTCCCACATTTGTGTTGTTATTTTGTGTCGCGGAGGCACATATACTGCTGACAACTGGAAGTAGTTGCTGCTAGTTTGAACTGTAACAGTGGTTGCTTGTAAATATTCTTTGTTAACTTGGCTGTGTAGATAATGTTTGATATCGTTTCTGACTATCACTGCTGTCCCTCCGTGAGCTTTTCCTGAGGGGTGTTTGGTATCATATATGGTGTAGTATGGTATTTTCAAGTAGCTTTTTGTAGTGAAGTGTGTTTCTGAGACTAGTAGTATGTCTATATTGTTATTGTATATGAATGTTTTAATTTCGAGGGCCCGTTGTTGCAGGTCATTTGAGTTCCAGGCTGCTATTTTTAGAGTGCCCCTTTTTATTTTTTGCTTGGCACGTTTGTAATTAGTTGTAGCATGACTGTGATTTGTTGAGTTTGCTGTTTTAGTACTGCATTTTGTTCGCTTATCATTCTGGTTAGCATTTCGGTGTTCTTTATGGATTGTTTGAGTAGTTCTTTGATTTCTGCAGTGTCATTGTTACTATTGCTGTGGTATTGGTTGTGTGTATGTGTTGATTGGCTGGTTATTTGAGCATAGCTTAGACCACCAATGGTGTTGGTGCTGATAGGTTTGGTGTTTGTTGCTTGCTCTGTACTTGGAATTATTTCAGGATTTGTGCTGTCCTGTTGGGCTTGTGTGTTAGTGATTGTTCTGCTTCGTAGGGGCGGGAACAGTTTACGTTGTAATTGTTTTCTTACTTCACATCCTTTATAGCTGGCTGGGTGGTTTCCGTTACAGTTGTAGCATTTAACCTCCTCAATTTTTCCCGTGGATGGGCAGTGTGTCGTGAGATGATTTTTTTGCGCATTTAACGCATGCCGGGGTTCTATTACAATAGTTTTTGGTGTGTCCGTATTGTTGGCATCTTATGCATTGTGGGATTTCTTTTTTATGTCTGGGTGGCTCCACTTTTACTATTGTGTTTAGTAATTTTTCTATATCATATATTTCCTTATTGTTGTTTTTAGGTTCTAGTTCAACTAGGAATAGCGGTAGTGGTTGTTTGGTATCGTATTTGTTTATGTTATTTATTGACCTTACTTGGTCCGATTTTTGCCAGTTCTTCACTTATTTTTCCAGTATTTGTTTTTGGGTGTAGTCCCCTGATTACTGCTTTGTAGCTTTTGTCTGTTTTGAGCTGAAAAGTGTGATATGCTGCATTTTTTTCCTTTAGTGATCTTGTAATTTTTCTGAATGTTTCTGGGGTGTTGGTTTGTACTTTAACCTGGTCTATTTTTATCTGTTTGATGATGTAGTTGTCTTTCCCTGCGATGTTGTTTAGCAGTTCGATGAGGGGGTCAATTATTTTTGCGTCTACGTATATTGGTGGTGGTTTGGGTGTACGGTTTGTCGGACTTTCCGTTGGGTCCGTTGCTGCCTCTTCTGGCAGTGCGCTGAATGGATTGTGCAGTTTGATATCTTGTAGCCATTGTTTTTTTTCATATGTATCAATTTTCCTCGCGCTTGCGAGCGGGGTTACCTTCCGTTTTTTGCTGGAGGTTGCCACCGTCCAGCTTTCTTCCTGGTGTATTGGTATGTTTTGCTCTCCGTCGGATTGTGTTGTTTCCATAATATCATCATTTTTCTCTACATATGTAGAGTCTGTAGCTTTATTTATGAAAAATGTTTCACCGGAGTTAATTATTTTTATTGGTGGAATCTGCATGATTCCACGTTTTGTCTATTTTTGGCTTTAACTTTGTCCCTATCTCTTCTCTCTTGCCGCACTTTCACTGGAGCACTGTTTCGCACGTCCGTTTAGGTCGCCTGCCCAGGCGGAACTGAGTATACTACTCATAAATTATCTTATACATGTAGTATCTAAATGGGTCTTTAGAGGAAAGGACAAGTAATGATGTTTTGATTTAATAAATAATATTCAAAACAACGAAATGATTACAATGTTGTCGTACGTCTTATTCTCATACTCGGCTTTCAACTTCCCGATTCACACTCTCCGGCTTCTACACTCGCTCGCTCTCGCTTCTCAACTCACATTGCACGCCTTTTGCATTCGTTCTCTCCGGCTTCTCAACTAACACTGCCTTTAGCATCTCTTTGTCTTTTCCCGTCCTATCGAACACGTGTTCCGAAAACGCCCGTGGCCAGGGTCACGCAGGCCTTTTCCACGAAACTATTCACTTGAAAGGACCGACGACACATTGATGTACCCGACGATGCCGCGACTCTCGCCACATCGTTTATGGTTCGGCCGATATCTTAGGCCTTTTGCCCACGATACTATATACATAATTTCTTGAATAGAATATTATCTTAAATGTTTCTTTAGCTTTTATATTGCATTATATATTCTTTCATATCCTTTTCAGTTCTATTCCTTCACCGCATATTTTCTACTGTAATCGTCGATAGTTCTAGCGTAAATTTAAACGAATTGTATAAATAACTGAAGTAAATCTATACAAGAAAAATTTTAAATTTTCCAATTCATCGGTACAGATATTTTTCTTTGTTTATATCAAGTTGAATAACACTGATTCTGATGGATTTATATCTTATATTACATTTTATTCTATGAAGAACAAAGCACACTGTTTGACAACTTCCGAATAAAAATTTCATACTTTACGATTTATTCATCTACGTTTTAAAACAATAAAAACAGACTATTACACCACGAAATGTTTTTATTTCTTCCAAATTGCTCTTTAACGTGAACACCAATATTCCGCAAAGTAGAATGACGTTTATCTCGCGGAAGTTGATTTTGGCAGGAGCCGCGGCAATTAGTTTAACGTAAATCAGGTAGAGGCAGCCATCGAGTTAGCGCGAGAAGCTCTTCCATTTGGAGTTTACCCAGCGTTCGGGGCCTCTGTATACGTTCTGTCTAAAGAGGAAGTCGACGGAGCAAAATAGGCCAGTATCCTACTGTATATCCGTTCAGGAAGCCATCTGTAATGCGGTAAAAACGAGCCGCGAATCGATCTCCCTCGTGGCCAACCTGCGATCGCATTAAACGATACCTTTGTGACGTGGCTAACATTCTCCAGCCACAATTGAAAATTCAGGTTACTTTCCAGGCTTGTCGTCTTTGTTGGGAGATCAGTATCTACTTATTCAATATAGGAAATGGAAGCAATAGAGATTTCGTGAAAATTCAATACGATTTTTTCCATTTAAAATATGTAGGAAGATTTTCTGTATGATGTGTAAAGTTTTATTAATAATTCATCTTATTTCGTATTGCCATATAATATTTTTCTGTTATTCTAACAATGAAAATAACAAATTAATTTCGAGATACTTATACAATATTTTTCAATATTTAATTGCGTCTATGAACTTTTAGATTAATAAAAATATCACACTTCCAAGAAAACAATTTTACGTAAGTGTGAAATGATCTATTTATTTAATAATATATAGCTTCGAAACTGATACTTATCTTCCAATATGAACATCCTAAGATTATCAATATGTTTTTTATCTAATTTGCAATTTGATATTATGTTAAAAGTTGGAAAACCAGATTGAAGATTTTTTAAATTAAGTAACTTCAGTGGAACGTGCTCGTATTTCCTAACAGATTGGGAATAAGTTGGGTAAGTTCTTGCTGGTCGTTTCAACGAAAAGTTTTCACAGACCGAGAAAAGTAGCCGTACATATTGCAAGAGTATTCGACGCGTAAGCTTTTCAGCGTTAATCGATACTTTTGAAGCACGAAGTTGTAACGAATCTAAGTTAGACACGGCAAAGAGAAAAGTATCAGAATGTTCCGAAAATTCAGGTCAGATAAAAATGATCGTACGTCAAAATATTCGGAATAATTCCAAATTTAAGTAAATTTAAGTAAAACGCACAATCGCATCAAGCTTTCCTCCTAAACTAATCTTACAAATCGACCCTTCTTAAATGTTCGGTACTTCTACCTGTTCGTATTAAACTACTTAACTCAAAACCATACAAATTACAATGAATGGCCGGCATTTCCATAAACCATTTGAACGGAACTCCGTTCAATTTGCTAAAGAAGTAAAAAAGAGGAAGAAGGAAGCTCAATGAAGAAATCAAATGGTATCGATTTGCGAATAATCCAAGTTTAGCAACTGCTCCCATGGTTTACCGCTTTCTTCATAATTTATGAATTTATATTTCTGGCACGAACCAATAGAAGTTCATTGAAGCTAGGCCCCACCTAGAAACTGAATGGCCAAGATACGATATATAGAGCGAGCCCGCCACGCCCTTGCAAATAAGTAAACGCATGACCGGTGACGTAGACCAACCGATTAGGTAGGATCAGTGCTGAGAAAGGGCTGGCCGTTTGTTGTTAGTTCGGGGACGAAGAGAAACTGCGGAAAAAGCGGGTCGAATCGATGATATCAGAAACGCTTATCGAAGGGTAACGAAACGATGCCATTGTAACACCCGAAACCGCGGAAAGGTACTCAATTTTGCCTGAAATTTTCTATTAAATTGTAACGCACAAAGAGGAAAAATATGGTATATAACTATTTTGTTTTTCATATGAAGACCATAAGAAAATAAATGTGTCCACATTTATTGGTTTTTTAATTTAAGTGCTATTTGATTTAATCTTCATATGATATCTTGATCTTCTTCGATTAAAATAAATATACTTTCGCTTCTCATCAAAGTAAGTGATAAAAGTACCTCAAATTAGAGACAAAAGCTTATTCGGAACAATGTAAAAGCAAAATACTTATTTTCAAAGGAATATCATAGAATCTTATTTGTATCTTTAGCGGACAAAAGAACGGAATATTAATTATTCATTAAATTGTTTATAAATTATGCCTTTGAAGCAAACTATATCCTGAAGAGATACTTCTCGGTGTACAAAGAGCTCGTGGTAATCGTCTGGTAACTGTCTCGAGTTTCCGTATAACAAACGACCGCAACTACTTTGTGTCTGACTCGACGTGTACTGTGGTCACTTGCTAGCAATCGCGAAGAAAAATCGCGTGTCGATCAAAGGCTCGAGGCACGCTTGAAAGTTTCAGGAATGCTACTTTCTAGAAACTACCCGGAACTATCGAGCTTTTCTGGCTATTTTCAGTGAGCCCAAATGGAACGTAAGTCGAGGCTACGTCAAAGTCAGAATTAATTTAGGAAAGATTATTTGAGAAGTTTTTCTTTTAATTCTAAATATCTTTTAAATATCTAATCATTTTCTAAATACAGACATTTGAATAGTTTACTGTTAATTAAGAGGAAATTCGTTTGATTGAACAAATTTAGAATGATAGTGATTTGATGATTCTAGAATTCTTGATATCAGATTTAAATAATTTCAAAATACAACGATGTACTAAATAATTCAAAGCAACTTATTGGAGCGTTTCAAATGTTTTGAATATTTTTTAAAGGTCATGAATTCAAATAAGAAGATTGAGACTTATTGGTACAATATTACTGGAAAGATTTTCTAAAGTTTATAAAATATTTAAACCTTAATTCAAAATCCAGAAGGAAAGGTTGAATCAAAAATATAATCATGATTAACCAGGAAATATTCAAAGAGAAGGATTTTCATGGGTTTGAACTATCAAAATTGCTGTTGAAAAAAAAGATAGAAGCTCCAAGTACTCTAAATCATAATTAGAATTTTAAGCTGCCTTCATTCGCAAATAACTCGATAGAGTTCAATTGTAGGAGTTGAAGAACTCGAAATTTTCGATAACGAAATATTCGAATTTTATTATATTTTAGACAAAAAAAGGAAAGAAGATATAAAGAAGTATAACGATTATAATGTGTCAATTAAAGAAATCAATGAAAATTGGTGGGAAATGTAAACGTCGTTTGAGCTACGATCGTCGAACAGGATTATTCCTGGTGAAATTGCGATGCGAACGAAACTCCCACGGCTGGCATACATTTCATAGCACTCGTGGGATTCGTCCTGAAAATGGAGAGCGTGAAAGACTATACGTCCCTTCATGGAATATGCAATCGTTCTGCGGAAAATTCGCGGTGTGTAGATCAAACGATTTTGTTGCAAGTTGTTGAAAACGAACGGAAAAGGGGAATTCAAAGGCCAATGGTATGCAAGATATTCTGTTTCAAATACCCAGGAATTTTTCAAGCTACCATTCTTATTGATACCTTGCGATACCACCGATGTTTGTCGAATGAAAAAAATCTAGAAAATATTTTCCAATTTTTATATTTTATTAAACACTGTAAATAGATCTATCCGTATCTATGTCCGTTAATAATGTACAAATAGTTGGAAATATTTTTACAGTATAAATAATTGTATACTTCCGAACACTCGCGGTTTGTGAGCGGGATGACGGAAGAAAGTAGTTACAGGCCAGACAGTTGATTAAAGTGAATTGTATGATTTTGTTGGATGCGCGACTATTGAGGGACTGTCCTTTCTAGATATAATACACAATATTGTCTGTTATGTCGTGTTCGACGGTCAAACTACGGTCCTTGAACTTCGTAAGACGGAAGACGACCGTACTCGATGAATGACTGCTTGTATCTACCCTGTCGTATCCAGCGGTTGGACCACAACCGTTGAACTTCGTGAGACGACTAACTGAATCTGCTTTGTCGTTTTCGGTGGTCATACCGTCACCCGGAGATGTCGTAAGACGGGTGACAACCTTACTCTTGATGACTGCTCCTTGGCGCCTCTGCCTCTTGTGTGTGGCGACCAGGCAACAACCTTTGGTTTTCGTCAGATGGAAGACGACAGCTCATGACGACTAATTTATCGCTTCTGTTGTTTATCGCTCAAGATGGAGGTGAAGGATAAAAGTTTGCTTCTTTTTACAAAGTGGTTTATGACACTGTTGTCACTCCAAAAGTTTTCGGACCTAGACTTTTCTTAGGACCCACTCAGCAGTGTCGTAAATCGTTATCTTATCAATGGTATTGAATAATAATAGAACAATCGCTTTTCAATAAGAAATTTACCCTTCTGTATTTAGCCTACTGAATGCAAAATTGCAATATTTTTCAATTTAACATCATTTTACACAAAACTATCGTAACGTATACCTAGTAACATTAATTCACTTCTTTTTGAAAAAATATTCATGAGAAAATAACTGGTATATAATAAAACGAAAATGAAATATATCGAACAAGGAGACAACAAGTTTTTCTAGAATCTACGTTACCAAAATCTATATTCTTATCCGCGCGAATGAAAATCATGTTTAATCAAACAAACAAGTACGCGTGACAAATATTTATTTCCATTTCGAAATAACATACACGCGTTCGATGCAGAAAATAATTGAATGCGTGGGCGAAATTGCCGACAGAAATGGAATTCATTGCTTCTCGTTGGCATAGAAGCTTCACATGCTGAAATGTACGAGGACAAATGATGAGTAGAGAAAAGTGTGCATTTTTTATTTTTTTAATCTTACGCCTTCTGAATATTTAAGCACGAAACTTAATAAGGAAGTAAGAGAAATATTAAACAAATTGTTTAAATATTTGCGAAATATACTTTTCATAACTCATCTCATTTTTATTTAAAAAAGATTTCTCGAGAAAAGATACATCTAAGTGTGATCAGTGGCGTGATCATAGTTTAATTTAATCACCGATAGTTTTCGATGTGAAAATAGAATATGTTTCATAAATAAAAAATCAAAGATATTCTCGAAATTTCAAAATCTATATGTAACAAGAGGAAACCGTATAATGCACCGTGTAGTTTCTTTGAAACTGTACAACAATTTACATTTGGGATTAAACAGGTTATCGAAATGATTCCAGTTTTATACTTCACCTTGTACATCTAAATAAATATTAAAATTGTCGTGAAAGGCAGAAGTTTTTAGTTGAAACTGAAAATTATGTCTCAAAGTCATTACTTTGATTGATTGATTCTTAGATTGATTACTGATGTAATCAGAGATTCCAACTAAAGTTATAGTATATAGTATACAAACAGAAAAATGAAGGAAAGTATAAAAAGTAAAAGTCGAAGAAGCAGTTTGGAATATTCTGTCAGTAATTACAATTAAATACTGAATTGTTTGCCTCTCGTTCATCCTTAACCCCGTAGATGCGGTTGAATTTTGTGCAGGGCTGTTTCTCTGTAAGGCAGAGTTTGACGCGAATTACGCGTAAACGATACAGCACTGCAATGTGTGACGGATAATGCTGTTCTCTACGCAAGCACATTGAAATGAAGTTTTCGATAATTAAATTATAATTTTTCTTGAAGATATGATGCATGTATTTTAACTTTAATAATTTACTTTAATAATTAATAATACAATCGAGTGTGATATATTTTAAAGCGCGGTACGACACACAGACTCACGTTACAATTTTCACACTCATAGCGCGATAGTGTTTTTCAAATTGCTCTTCGTTTTCTTTTTGAAGCGACATTTTGAGGTTGAAGATTCTTAAAAGTTATAAGGATACGGATCGGCATGCTAAAAAGAGCATCTAATAATGGTATATTTATTTTAACGAAAAGCAAAAATTGATATCTGACACTGGCCTTTCAAAAACAGAGACTATATATTCTATCTGTATATTGTTAACACTGTTATAAAACGTTGCGAGGACAGGAAAAGTGTGAAGCAAGACAAATGGAAAAGATCATTCAAACGGTGAGTGAATAAGTAGTAGAGTGAGTCACTGTAGTCCCACTATAACTCGTAATATAAGATGACATCCGCGAAAGCCACTATAATGGCGCATCGTACCTAAGAGATTAAACTACGAAACGAAAGATCTGTTTGCGTATTTTATGGCAGATTATGGCCGCATCGCAGAACATTTCCGAATGCTGACGCTTCTTACCCAACAACTTTCTGCTTTGAAAGTTACCACAGAGAATTTTCGTGGCAATGCAGCGTAAAAGAGAATTAAGGATGAGCGGAAATAAACGGATTCTACGTTCAGGGAATACTAAAGATGGTCTTTGAAAGAGAATTCTATTGCTACGAACATCATTTGAAAATATAATTTTATGTCATCAAGAAAAAAAAAAAGAATTTTGAAATTCTGCATCAATTAAATAATGCTATTTAAAAAAGAATTATTACGAAGACTCGATTAAATTGTTTGAAATTGGAATAAATGAGACTCGTTCGATGAATAATAATTGAGATAGAAATGAAAGAGATATCGTATAATATTTATATTGTTAAAATTTATTCATACATTCTGTACAGATTGCTCATTGTTGCTGAAATGTCGAATTCTGTACAATGATAAAATATTATTTGTCGACACAAAGAGTATGATTAAAATAATAATATGTAAAATAAATATTGATGTTTCAGTGCTTGGAACATGATACCTGTCAGTTGTAATTTGAGATCAAATTCTGTATGGCATAATTACAAATAATTAATTATGGCATAATTACAATAAATTTGTCCAAGATTCGAAAGAACTACTAAATTACTGATAATTATTTTAATATTTTAAAGAAATATGAGAAGCACCCTTGACATTTCTATTGTATATTTTTAATCAACAACGTTCTAGATTACAAACGAGTCACCATAATATTACTAATAAATTATTAATAATTCATTGTCCAATTTTACCTTAACAAATGCAATATACAAAATGAAAAAGACCACATATTGATTCGTAATATATCACAAATTATTCCATTGCTCCATTTGCGATAACTACGCGAAATAGAATGCGAGACGAGGCAAAACCGGAAGCAAGGTCGAATGAAAAAACCGCGTAATTACCGTTTCCGCTATTTCCGGGTTCAATAATCGTAAAAGTGGATTTCACGCAGGGTACACGTACACACATACGCGTATTTAAAAAGAGGAACGAAGATTTTATTGGCACGTGCGCATGCCATCCTCTCGGCGGCGGCAGAAAGGAAGATTAACAGGGGAACGCAGAGGCGGAAGGAAATAAAGATTTCGTATTTCAGAGAATGACTTCTCTTTTAGAAAACGTCATGGATCACCTTTATTATTGTTTTGTAACACGTGTCGCTGGTTTTACAAAATCAGGAATCTCGTATGTCGTACATGTACATATGTATAACTTTACATATTTTATATAATTTTCCTCATTTTTTGTTCATTCTTTACGCTTGTATCAACATGTATACGTGTTCTACGTAACGAATATTTTTTTCTTCAGTTACTTTTACTATAAAATCGGTCGTACTCTCGCTTTATTTCTAATCGTGGCCAATAAAAAGAGGCAAAAATAACATTTCTAGTTGAAGTTCACAGAGAAGAACGATAGGTACAGTTTTGTAGATTTTTTTATTTTACTGTCATTTTATGACTAAAAATATTTCAACATAATATTGCTGGAAAGTGGAAAGTGGAAAGTGGAAAAAATCTGTTAGATCCAGAAATATAGTAGATACATTTTGCAGAAGCAATAAAAACACAGCTGTTAAAATGATATTTTAGTATTATGACGAGCGATATTTTATAAAGCTATAAAGAAAGTGTAAAAATATGTGGTTAACACCAAAATCAAACAAGAGGATAATGTTGGTAACATGGACACTGCAAAAATATACCTTACTCTGCTCGTCGTTTTTCAATATGTGATTCCATTCCTTTACTTTTTTATTATTTCGTGCGTTTCAACGCGTATGTTGTCGCGCGTATTTTTCTTTTTTTTTTTTTTTTTTTATTTTATTTAGATGTAAATCTGCACTAGTATTTCACTGAAATATTTCCATGAAAACGAGGCTTTTATCGTGTTGTCGAAATCCCAGTCGTTGCATGAGATAAAACGTATTCATGCCTTTGTTTTCAATGGAGTATCGAATCCCATATCGCGAATGAGCTTATTATAAAATGACTTTGATTCTTTGTAGTATTTCGTACTTTATACACTGCTAAAAAAAAAGCAAAGGAAACGTATAAAATTCTTTAATTACTAAAATACCTCTTCCTCACAAAGCTCTGCTTTTACCAATTTTTCATCCTCTTCCGCTTTATTCACGTTATTCACATTTTGTGCTTTAACAAAATACCATTCTCACAGAATGCAAATTGTACGATCACGTAATCCTACGAGGATCTTCCTCTCGAACTGTTTCAACGTTGTTTCTTCTCCATTTCCTACTTTTCAACCACCAACAAAGTACTATTTCCATAAAATGTAAATTTGTTTAACAACGGCGCAATCTTACGAAAATCCGTTCTCGCAAACACTGCAAATTCTCGCCCTTTTAGATGCTATCATTAAAGCCGTGGGCAAGAAACAATTTCCAAGAGTTTTCTCGACGAAGCCAGCCTGTTCGCGATGCTTTTACTGACAACGACCGATATCTGGGTAAAGAGAGAGAGAGAGAGAGAGAGAGAGAGAGTGATAACGCTCGAAGCGCGATGTGATCGATGCGACGCGGGTCACGGGAATCACACAATGCTCGTTATTGAGCCATCTAACCGCGTTGCACGCGCACACCGCTGCGAATCGGCCTCGTACAAACACACCGACCTGTGGCCGGAACAACAATATCCCTCCACCGAAATGCTAATAACAAATGCTACGTTTTGCATTACTGCGAATGCGAAAGTTCGAATATTACATAACGTGTCACCTTTGCTGAGAATTTTTGGGGATGGTGACCGTACGTTATGTTAATTCGATCGTGTCAGAAAGACACAAAGAGAAAAGAAGATCAAGTATCAAACAGAAATGACAGAGCAGAAAGAGATTGGAAAATATTGAAGATTTTCTTGTAATGTTTGTCGGTTGAACTAATTCGATGAAAAGTTGAATAAAAAGGAGTTGGCGAATTAAACAATGTGGTAAAAAATGATAGAAGGGAGGGATTGCAAGGATGTTTGGCTAAGACCACTGTTATTTTTTGTTTTTGTACTTTAGTACTTTTTACTTTGTTCATTTTAGACTTAGAAATTACAAATAATCTTTTCGTTCTTCAAAGTTTTCTTAAAAATAATTGTATATCAAGGAAATGAGGAAGAATTTACTTTTCAAATGTTTTAAAATCCAGCAAGTAAGTCCAGCACAAGAACCTCAATTTGGAACAAATTGTAGTCTCAGACGACAATGTAATTACTAAAAAAGTACTTCTGACAACATAAACCTTTTGACCTTCTTTTCAGAGAACCTATTTGTCCCAAAAATCCTCAGAAACGAATCCCTGCATAGATCGATCGAGCATATTATTATTATCTAAAGATAAATTTACATATGCTTCAAATAATATTGGAAGAAATTGTATGGTCTTTAAAAAAATCTCGAAATGGGAAAAAGATATTCTGGAGTACGTTAATTTTGACTACAATACATTTCCCCCGAGAATATTTTTTCAGAATACTGTCTCCGGATTCAAGGTTTTGATCTTTAATTGATTTTACGAGGAAGACGCACAAAGATGAAACTAGATCAAAAATTGATTAAACTGATTACTCTTATGACTCGCGTGCTTTCGTGTTTGTCTTTATATTTCTATACTCCTCCGACGTTTACAACTATCATTCTGTGTAAGTCACTATGAAGAAAGGAATTAATAAGCGGTCATATAATTCGAATTTGTGCTAATTAGCACTTTATAACATTACGTGTAATGAGTATCATATTATGTCCTGTGCTCTTTACCTCGTGTTCTCTATAATCTAGTATACCTTTGACACATCTGACCTTGCTTTTAGGTCCTTAGTATTAAAAAGACTGTTATCAATCACATATACATTTATATGTTAGGTACTATGCATAATTAAAGTACAAATCGAAAAGATCTATTTAAAAATATGAAACTTAAACTAGTTTCGCAAAATTTTAATTCCTTTTGCAACGAATTTGAAATTGGTTATAAATTATCAAGAAATTCGAAAATATCAGGAAAGTATTTTATTTTTGGAAATTTTTGTTCTTACAAGAACATCTTAATCCCCATACAAATTTTTTCTATCTAGAGACTCGTCTATAGCTGTCGAAACAATGTTCTAAAATTTGTAAACATTATCGTAACCTCCATGTGCCAAGTATATTTTCATTTCAAGGACTTACGTCGTTTTGTTAAAGCTGTGTGACCATAATCGTACAAAAATAAACCGATAAAACTTCTCAATTACAATTTTCAGCTGAATTCCACCTGCACATCTAGAGATACAAACAAAATTTGTAATTTGTTTAACTTATATCTATATATGTATAACAACCAGATTGTAATTTATAATTTGTATTATACGATGGTCGTATAATTTTATGGAAGAAGACAGAGCATAACGAAAAAGATAAATCATGCTTACCGAAATAACCCATCACAAAAACCGAAAAAACTCTCAGACGACAACAGTCGGAATATCGAAATGGATTCCTACATACAGGAGCACGAGGTTCAAAGAATAAGACGAAGATACATCGCAGGACGAAGACAGCCGACGGTAAAATAGCCGGGAAAATTAGAAAAGCCGCAACAAGGCGCAATGATCTGGGTTTCTTAATGACAAAGCTGCTCGACCGTATCGTTTCCGAGATTGTTCATTCGTCTAGCCCCTCGTCCTCTACGTTCACAGTCCTATCTCCGTTTCCCTCTCGGCATCTGTAATCTGGGTTACTCTACAATTAAGGTCAGGACGGTGGAGCAGCGCTTGAAATAAGACAGCACCGGAACAGAGATTGCACTCGACGATGAAACGGTGCACCGGCGTGTACACGCGCAGAGGTTTCGATCTTGAGGAACTGATGCGTCGAAGACCGACTAGCTAATTTATCGCTCGAGGTTGCCTGAGATATAGATAGTTTTCCATCAAGCCTATACAGCTTAAACTTTATGTGACGTCTCCTCGTACGTTAATTTGTTTATTAATATTAGGGAACTAAGGTAAGCGATAAATTGTAAAATTTATTAGCATTTTAATTTCCAACTTGTATCTAATAACTTACTCGTACGATTCGTACGAGTCGCGCGATTTTGCTAATAATGTTAATTCAAGTGCATAAGAGGATTCAGATTTTTATTCTTTAAAATGAGAAGAGAATTCTAGAAACATCAAAGCAATGATTTTAACGAAACTTTTACACGGTTCATGCGATAGCCTTCTAGCTCTTAGCAAATCAGTTGTCTACAGAAGTAAATACTCAGAAGTCTGTGAACTATCTCCTTTTGTAACCACGCGAAAGCCAAAGTTCATCCCATGTCTTTTTTAAAAAGCATTCTTTGTCTGTACTTATTGATAACATTAAATTTTTTTAGTTTACCTTTCATATTTACCTTCTATTTGCAGTGGAGAAGAGGTATTAAACGTCTTTTTATCATATGTACAAACGACAATTTTCAACTTAAAACATAAACTTCATTATGTATTAACACACAAAAATTATGATTCGCGTTAGATATTGTTTTTCTATTTTCAATAGCACAAACAAACATTTTCTAATATTACCCACAAATAAACTGAGTTACATTCACAATTCATAAAAATTTCAAATCTTAAATAAAACCAGAAAGAAAGTTTGCATCGAAATAACACTGAAGCAAATGTATCGGGTGGTAAATCATAAAATTAAAGGGGTATCTCACCTGTTCGACACGCGTAGAGGAAACCGAATTTCTATATCTGACGGTCTTTCCTGATGTCCGTCATTTAATTTCAATGCCAGCTTCTGATTTGACTTTCATGGATATTCAGATCGTTCTGGGCCAGCGAGAGCTCGATCGATTCCAGATTTCGCGTTCCATATAGCTCTATTCTCATCCTTACAAGCGTCTCTGTAGAAATATCGATTTATGGTGATCGATGTCTTCATCGATCGTTTTTCACACGGAATAAAGTGTCTCTCTCACAATCGATAAAATTCAACAGCGCTATAATATAGTATAGTATATATATAATGGTATATATATATATATAATATATAGATACTATATATATATGTATACTGTATATCATGTGTGTATATGTATATGTATACGAATATAATTAGTAGAAACGAACCCTTTGCAGTTTAGACCAGCTAAATGCCAACATCGGGCGGCTATAGAATACTCTTAAATCTCGATTAGTAACATATCGTATCGCATTTACCTTAAATTCCATATCAGCAAACTTGAAACTTTACATTTTTCATCCTTTTTCTTTTTATCATTTCTTCTTCTTTACCTTCGTCCTCTTTTTCTTCTTCTTCCGCGATGCTACAGCTCTGCCTAATTTACAGTGGCGTGTCTCTGTAGAGAAGTGTACCTGTGTCTGTGTGTATCGTGTGAGTATGATCGTGTGTATTTGTCGATTACTTCAAAACGTAGCTACGTAAGTAGTTTATGGGTACAGCTCCATTTTAAACCTCAGTTCTCGTTATTTCTCAATCGATTATCTCGAAGGACAAAGAGAAACATCCTTGACAAACGTGACGAATAACAACAAGTTAAATTGCGTTATGTTATTTTCTTCTAGGAAGTGTTTTAAAAAGTCGCATTATTTTTCAATTATTTTCAAAGTTGTTTCTCTTCGGTCTTTGAAACGTTTTTCGATTAACGAGAACTGTTCTCTCTATGTGTAAGACACCCTACAAGGGCACACAAGGGTAGCTGTCAAGGATTAGCGTACAAAATTATTAACGAAAATTCGGCTCGTTACTCGGTTAAATATCTCTAGAATTTCTTTTTTTTTTCTTTTTTTCTTTTTTCATTTAACGTTTTAATTTCTAAAAGTTTTTGTTTTCCTCCCGCTGCTTCCATTTTTGGTACGTTAAGTTCGTGACCATGTATTTTTTTGGTTTAATTTGTTTCTCGAGTGGTCTTCTATGAAGCTTGGTCAGAGCTTTCCTCCGGCGTAATAATATAGCGAGAAATCGTCGACAAAATCGTTTTGGAATTATCTTCGAAATTGTCTTTCTTTTTTTTTTTTTTTATATTTGTTGGTAGTAAAACTGTCGACGACCAGGCAGCTCGATTTTCATCGAAATCTTTGAAATTGGCTATGCCGGTTTGTCTTTTTTTGATTAGAGTTGCAAGCCTGGCAGTGCCCATATATGTATAATTAATACCGGAGACAAACATCATACGTTCACGATTCTCTCTTTATACATCTTTACCTTCTGCGCAATTGGTTATCGTTAATTGCTCGCGAATGAACGATATCTGTCCCCGAAACCTTAATCACTAACTTTATCTACATCTCTTAAGCTAGTTTCAATCTCTACGAGTTCATCTCGTGGAAAAGAAACAGTTAATCTATATGAGGTTGAAAAATCCTCTTCGCGAGGCTGAGTATCGTAAACAGAATGTTAATACTTGAAATAACTTTCTTTGCTACGAAGGCCTTGAATGATAGTAATAGAGTTTAATCGTACTATCATCGAAATTAGAAAATATAATATTCTAACATAAAGTTTTATATAACGAGACAGTAGTATCGTATAAGGATTTGAAAAGAAGTTTAAATACATGTGAGAGAAGATAATTATTATAACATTTTTCGTAAGCAACAATCAATTGTAATTGCAGTATTTTTTATCCTACTTTGCCAGCTTTAGATTTACCGGAGAAATGCAAATTTGATACTTCAATTGCATAGAAGATATCGATAGAAATTATAATTTAATTGTCATTCTTGACCCGATTGAATTTTTTTAGCGTTAAAGATATTTGATGTCCGAACAAAATATAAGTTTTATGTCAAGCATTTTTAAATATTATACATTCTATTTGTTTCCTAAAATGGGAGCTAGTTTGTAACGCTCGTATAACAATTCGAGATATGCAACAAGATTAAGGCTTTCTTCTCGAGGATAGTAAATTTCATTTTTAAGCCAGTTGTATCAAATGAATATTCTATATTTAAAATCATTTGATTAAAATCCGATAAAACAATTTTAATCAAAGTGTCCAGAGTGTTCAGAATAAAGTTACAAGATTTTAATTCTATTTTTACATCGTATAATTTTTAGATCTCTTTATTAAGAAGCTAATACTTTCTCGATACTGTTAGGTAACACTTAAACGAAGAAAGATAAGGAAGAAGTACTTTCATTAGTTGATCCGTTGTAAAGTGAATTTGAATCTTGTCCTTTCTAAACCGTAGTTACTCGGATAGATTTAATTAAATGAGAACGACACGATCGAAGTTTGATTCATGCGTCGCATGCAAAGTAAATTTCATGAGGTTGATTGCCGAGGTACGTGGAAAAATATATTACCAGGCAACATCGGCTCGACGATTCTACGCTTACATCACGCGAGAAGATTGATTTTTGGCATTACATTTCGACGGTAAAAAATGCGAAGGACACGAAATTACTTTCGTTTCACGCCTATTCCGCTGTTATTCGTCAACGTAAGCCGTTCCCTAAGTTTCAATTTACTAACGCCTTTTTCCGGGCATTAGAAAATTCCACTGTGAATGTCGCCTTATTCATCTCAACTCGATATTCTTCAAAGGAAAAGGTAATTAAAAAAGAAAATGAAAACCGCTGGCCTACCCTATATTTAATTCTCTTATTCATTTGGAACTGTCATTGATTTTTTATTTTTGGAAGGTTTCGATGCTTTCTTTCTCGACTTTTTCTATTAATCCTTAAATTCTTTCAAATATATAGCAGACTTAAAGCTACAATGTTATAAATTAATATTTTGAGTTTAATCATATATGTCAACCTACATTAATTAAATAAAATCTTTATTTTTGTAATTACCTTGTATATTACCCGCGAATCGATATTATTTTCTACCGGGTGATATCGCGATATAATAAACATATTGTATAATTAGTGGCAATTTACATTGTTAACGAGTATCGCATGGACAATCGAACCGAAAAACTGATTAACGCAGTTGAATCTATGGTAATGCAGTTACTGGTTTGATAAACGACACTGTGTGCGCAAATGGACCGTTGTTCACCGGCGAACTAGTAAACTAAACGAGCTTGCGACTGTAATTTAACCAATTGTAAACGCGTATAACGAGAGTTGTATTTTATAATACTGAATACATACGGATAGTCATGGCAAACGTGGAATAATAAACATAATATTTGAATGAGTTTTTCTTGATCAATGAGAAACAATATGATTCTTTCATGAATGTAATCTTATTTATGTTGTCCTATTAATTAGTCAAAGTATTCCATGCATTTCTAATGTGGTTATAGAAAAGTAATTAAAAAATTTGTGTTGTGTTTTTCGTTTGTAATTTTTTCAGATGTTTTTACTAATTTATTCTAAAATTAATAAATGTAACTTATTGTTCAATTTAATTCAATATCAAATATCCAACACTATTTGTATGTTAAATATTAAATCTAGTGTTAACTTAAAGAAATACGATTTTTATAGGTTTTTTTTCAATATTATTTCACTTCCACTATTTATATTTATAATATTTCACTATTATTTCATTTTAGCATGTTACATATTTTCGTTTAATATACATTTAATGTAGAGTAACAGCTGGACAATATATAAAATAAATTTACGATATTCTGTATAGCTACAATAATATCAATAACATTGAAAACGAATTTGCATCAATAAATTATATGGGAATTATATTAAAAACCAACGTTAGGTTCAATTAAAAAAATAGCCTATTTTAATGTCAAAATAACATTATGTTGTGTAAAATACCTTAAATGGGTGGAATTCATGTCCTCTAAAAATGCAAGTACCTCAACCACGAATCATAATATTTTGAAATCTTACTCGAAGTCTTTGAATCAGTTATACTATACAATACTTATTACGCTTCCTTAGTGACATCCAAATAACGCTACATAATTCAATTAATTAATATATAAACAATAAGTAATAATTATCAAAATATAATTTATTTAATTAAAAATTTTTTTATAATTTATAATATACATATTATTTATAATATTATTTTATATTTTATAATATATTATATATTTTTATAATAATTTTATTATATATTTATAATATTATTTTATATTTTATATCATGACTCAACTTAATACTGCCTATTACTTAGAAAAAAAGGAAAGAACAAACTTGTGTGATATAACTGTGTAAAGATAGAACGAAAACGACCACGTCATCGTCGAATATTTCCCGATTACAAGTGAAGCGAGCTCTGGCTTCGAGAGACCTCCATTTCGAATTATACAGCAGCACGTGTTCGACAGTGTAGCGGCCACGGCTATACAAATTATTTGCATGCCAGGACGAATTTCAGTGGCTCTAAAAACCTGGCTGTTCAACAAAAAGAAGCACGCGAACTCGCGAACCTACCAGACATAAATGTCAGTGCAGGGAGGAAAGAGAAACGAGAAGAGGGGAAAGAGAATATAAAGGAGTACGCGAAGGATCGTTCTACGTTGCTGCGATTAATCAATGCAGAATTGTTTCGGACCAATCTCCGTGGTTGAAAAACTTAAGCTTTTTGTTTCTTCAAATGAGATCATGAAATGTATATCGATATATAAAGATACGTGGGTGGATTCTTAAAATATATTGATATGCAGTAAAGTTTGTCTTTTTAATGTAATGAAGACCTTCGAAGGTTGAATTACGTAAACTGTTGTATTTATTATTCTGATATAAGCATTTTCTATTGATTTATTTCTCTCTCTAAAAATTAAAATTAATTTTAAAATAAAAATACAAAAGTTGAGGAAATTTGATTAGCTCTCTCGAATAGGTATTATTATAACAATTTTCTTAAATTATTTGCACGGTACTCAACAAGTATTTTAAAGGGGAATAAAACCTTCATGGTGATCAGCAAGTTTAACGTGATCGATGACAGATACCTGTTCAAGTTTTCCCGGGCTCAATAAATCCAGTCGAAAATCGGAAGCGGGTTTAATCGTTCTGGAAATTCAGGTTGATTACCACGTTGTCGCTTATGGATTCGTTCGATACGGGCGCAATAGACGTATTGTACAGTTTATGGTACTGTGTAATCTCAGATTCGTTCTATCCGTAACATATAGTGAGATCTTGGTCAAACCTGAAATTTTCATGAAATTTCGCTGCTTAATCCGCACGACGATAATTCGAAAACAGGTTCTCTTAATTTAAGTTTATTGATATGGAAGAATTTATTTTATATACTAAATGTAAAATCAATAGAACGAAATATGAAGTTGAATCGCAAATGATTAATTAATGTGTGATATTCGCGTATAATGTTATAAAATTCTGTACGACGGAGATCTGTTTAAAATATAGGTCAAAGCTTCTTTCGATACTAGAATTATTTTGCATCGCAGAAAAACGCAGTCGAACCGACCTTTTTTTCGTTTTCCGAAGAATTTCATTTTTTACACTGCATCACAATCAAAATTTTAACAGTAAGTAATTTTTTACCTTAACTTATTATTTATGGGAAAGATAAAACATTCGATATAGAATGAGAGTATTTAATATCAGTAGCACATTGGTTCACTGTTAATATAATGGAAAATGCAATTTTGTAAACCACTCATTTGGTTAATTTACAATTTGTGAATTAATATTATATAGGAAATTAATAATGTAAGAAGGTTCTCTTTCCTGGAAAATATAGTGAAACTTAGATAACTTGAGAGTATCTTTTGCTGAACAAAAAGTAGATCTTTTTATAAGAATTTAAGAACTTGTAGTGTCCTATCTTTTAAAGAGAAAAACAATTTTCTGCCTTTTTCTCTAGTTCATTATTTCACTCTAATATCATAAATGGTATTACGTGCCTGTTTATGACTCCTGTTAAAATAAGCTCCTTTGGTATTTGGAATGGTGCTCTGGGTATTCATTTGCTTAATTTTCTGACTTCTGGTACTGCTGTATAATACTTCATTTAATTCTCAATTCATTGCTTTCTCATATTTCTTTGTATAATGCTAATGAGAATCTCAAGATTACGATTGTTAAGTCTACAAAATTCTATTACTATTCTATATACGTATTCACAATATCTATAATATTATCTATCTATATCTATAATAATATCTACAATATTCTATATACGTTCGACGTATTTTATCGCGGTTATTAAAAGCTCGTAATAAATTAAGTAATTAATTCAAAATAAATTTCAGAAAAAATAAAACATACATAATTAATTTTATAATGGCAACAAAGTGCCCTATATGTTCTTCACAAGTTGTTCTATTCATAATGTAATGGAATGACGAGGAGCTTAAAAGGAATAATTTGGAAAGTATTAAATTAAAAAATTGCGATATCATAATAAAAAATTAATGATTATCTGTTAGAATACTTTAATGATTATTCTTATGACATTTTGCATTTTTGATGTCGGATAAAATAATTCTTAGTTGATCATAAGAAACAATTTCAATAATTTAGAAAGTTCAACAATTTCATGATTAAGAAAGTAACTGTCACTTCTGATGTATTGCATGAATCTTTGTTATATTACATTACGAAAGGATTAATTAATCAGCTTATGACATGGCAATATAAAATATGACATTCACGCAATCTATTTGATATTCTAATATAACGATGAAAGATATACTATATTTCGTTATCTCTTGCTCCAGTCAAAATGGAAAGCGCTCAAATTTATCAAATACTCGAAAACAAAGTAATTCAAAGTTTGAATCCGTTTCCATAATGCAAAGTATATGCAAATCGTTCTCCAATTATAATCATACGTTCGTACTACGGATTTATCGAGACGAAAACGAAATATTTTAGCTGAATTATACTACGATTCGTATTAGAGGCTTCTGTAAATCTTAACGATTAATCGATACGCTTCCTGTCGTCTATCGGCGATGTTAGGTCACACCAATTTCACCAAGATTTGCCGAAACGACGGCCCAACTTAATATATTGTCGCGTGCTACGAGTAATTCGTTAATGTTGTATAATGGCTGTAATAGTAACTATTACGTCTTGTTGATCGCGCAGTGTACTTTACACGCGATTGCATTCCTCGTAATGGCGCACTGAACGTAATGATAGTTTGACTAAATTATTTTCTTCCTTCTCTTTCGTATCCGTTAATTCCCCTGCTGGCAAGATAGCAAAACATTTATTTGCACACTAAAAATTTACTTTACTTTGTAAATTGTTATTGTGATACACAGTCGACGTAGTTATATGTTTAATAAAAAATATTGAATAAATTTGTTGATTAAATTTGTCAAATGATGTATTATTGCATATCACGGACACTTCGATTTTTTACTTATTAGATTGAGTATGTCCAATTTGTAGTTGTACAATACTTTCAACTCCCTAAGCTTCATGTGAACTAATACCGGATATGTTAATATAATCATAATGCAAAAGGAGACACACAAAGACTTGAAAATTGTCTTACATATCTTATGTAAATGAAAAGTTTTCATCCTTTTCTCTAACCACATACTTCAATTATATTTCCGATTCAGAAATGTCTGAGACACTAAACTGCAAAAAAGTTAAATTATAAGAACGTATATTTGATATTTGCGAATTTTGGTCATCAATATTGGGAAATATTTAATGAAATTAACTATTTGCGATTGTAATTGAAATATCTGATCGTGAAGTACAATTAACAATTAAATTCTGATCCAATCAATGTATAATCATAGTTAACGATTACAGCAGGTATTTAAATTTGATAAAGTAGAATCATCAATTAATTAGATGAACGGTTAAATTGGTCATTTGATTGCCAATAGGATTAATGATTAGATTTTGCACTTCCATTCGCCATGAAATTAGTATGTAAATTTGGTCTCAAATCTAAAGTTGATTAGCTTCAGTAGTTAACGATATTCACTTAACACGTTACTTCATTAAATTTTAGTTGAAAACTGGTAGCAACTGGTAATTAAGAATCAATATTTTTTAATCATCGATTAATGATTAACGATCAGTATTTCTAGCGGTCAATTGACGATTAATTTCATCAATGTTGAATTAATTTCAATTTTTGCACATCAACTGACTTCAGTCTCGAAAATTAATCAATGAAAAATTTGTATCGATTATTGCTATTAGTAGTGGTCCGGATTAGAACTTTTCTGTACGATATACGTAATTGCCTTCTTATCCTGAAATTGATCTTGACATTTTAGTTCCTTGTGTCTTTTTTACTAATATATTACAGAAAATGTGTCCCTACTATTAATGATCGATAAGAAGTAAATTTTTCTTTACAAATATAGTTGAATAGTATAATTCTCGGAGGAGAGATCGTTCGCGTTTCGAGTAAATGAATTTCAATACCCTCGAGGAGAATCGGGCTCGAAGAAACCAATTCCTCGATTTCTTCTTTTTCACCTTTGCTCTCTTTTCGTTCATTGTTTCGCTTCGATACTCAAAGGTATCGAGAATGAGAACGTCTCCTTACTGCCTCTGGTCCCCTTTGCTTTTTCATTTTTTTGCGTTTCTCCGGAATAATGATCTCCTAGCGTGGCAAGAAAATAAATTAGCTATCGGGAGGCCTACGCTAGCAACGATCGATTAACTTTTGTCGCATTTTTCTTTATCCACTTTGCATGGTGGTTTAAGGATTCCTTTCATTCGTTTGATTAGGATTTCGATGGGCTTTCTTAGTGATTAATCGCTTTATTCGTGTTCCCGTTGAAATCAGAATTGTGCGCAAGAAATTATATGACGATAAGAATCTATGATTTTTGATTTGTTGAAATAAGGATTTTGAGACACGAAATATAAATTTTATTTTAGTTGATTTACTTGTTCTCTTATCTTAGCTTAGTATTGATGATTTGTGTGTGTGTGTGTGTGTGTGTGTGTGTGTGTGTTAAAGACTTTTTCTAATTTTATATAAATTTTATTTAGTCAGAAGCGTAGTTCCTTAATTTTATTTAATCTTAGTTCGCTGAATTTACGTCAATATTTTTGCGAATTGCTATAAACTTTTATTTTCATGACACAGTATCGTACATCTTATCCTTTGAACAAAAATTCAAGCACCTCTTAGAAATAAGTTATCTATCGTTACGTTTAGTCATCTCACTTTCAAAAGAAAAGAAATAAAAAGAATATCGGTAAATAAGAGAAAGAAATAAACACGGCAGGGAAACATCAATCTTTGTCCAAGCACATTAATACACGTCGAAAATTGAATGTTTAAATTACTTGACACCAAAACTTTAACACAAGCAGTTTTAATTCATTTTAACTTACGTACCAAGAATACTTTACGCTACTTTTCTTTTATAATAAGTACTACGTACACCGTATAAAAGTTTGATAAACTGCACGTTATCTTCATCTTCGTGTAGTCTACCGGATTAAACGAAGTTTTGTTCTCCGAAAGTCGAACTACCATCACAACCAATGGTTTCTATCGCTTCGTACCAACTGGAAACTCTCGTGACATGATCCGTCTCTGTTGTACTTTTGACTTTGTATTACTACTCATACATGAGCGGCTTTAAACCGGTGCAAGTCCGATCACGAGTGCGTGGTCATTTTCTTGACGCGTCCGCACATTAATTCACGCGTCCGTGGACGTGTGAGGAAATTTTTGCCTATGGAAGCTGACTTATTTGCATATTCGGAGGAACAGAACCATCGAGGCAGGACGACACGAAATTTATGGAAAAATTCGTGTCGCGAAAACGACCACGATGTTCGAAATTTCTAAGTGCACCCAGATTCGAAAATTTGAAACTTCCACAGGGAATATTTAAGTCCAGTCGAATTGCAGAATTTAAAAAGATCGTGAAAAATGTTTTCTTTTAATATTTATACATTTCTATTCGATGTTTCAAAATATTTTTTAATGATATAACATTTTTAAAGATCAAGCAGTTTTACAAACTATCCAGTTATCATTAGAATAGGTGTTTCCTTTGCGGAAGTGTTTGATGATTTAATTTCGTTAGTTGTCATCTTTAATGATCAATCTATCAAACGAGTTAAATATAATTGTGTATTTTGCAGGTTATAACTTGTATAAAAATAAGCATTTTGTTATTTTTGCAATATTGTAACTTGTGTACAGCTTTTATAAAGTAGACTTTTTATCTCTGAATGTAACAAATGTCACACTTGTTTTACTGAAGCAATCTTCAGTTGAAACAGAAACTTGTTCAGATTCCCATTTAACGAATTGAAAAACGAGAATACCTCGTGTAATTTTTTGATCTATCGAACACAATTCTGTGTACAGCAGCAAACAAACAATAAAAATTTTCTGTTAATAAAAATAACAAGTTATCGCACTTTATAAATAATTAAAATTGATTTAATAAAACAAGAAGAAGAATCTTCCAATTTACTTTTGCGTTTCTCGTAAGTCTATTTTTATTTATTATGATTTAAGTCGAATATGAGGTATGTTCATTCGAAATATTTCAAAGAACCTCTTCGTCAAGATTTTTAGGAGGCGAGATATGAATGAGGATACACTTAATAAGAACTTATTGTAGTCCACGTTAATTTTATAGTAGATCATATATTTTTCACACACGTATCTGTTAGGAACATGATACATTTTACTGTACATGTGAATGTGTGTGTAAGCGTCAGAGGACGTCCAGGCCTTAGTTGGGACAAAAGACAAGAGTCAGTCGTTAGAAGTATCTGGAAGAGTCGGTTGACAACAAGCGTGCGTGCGAGTAGGATTTCGAGGTCTTTAGAGTATAAGATATATGTATAACTGTTGTGTGCTAAATAAAGGGAATTATTTGTATTTCCGAATCCATTCTATATCTTTACAGTATCCCAACAGAAATATCATAAAAAATATTTTTATTTGTTGGAAAAATTAGATAGAAAATACCTTTCTTTGTATTAAAAGAATTACCGAACATCGACTTAATTTAACAATGAAGCCTTCAAAATTTATCTTAAAGCATACGTAGCAATAAGTTGATCTAAATAAATACTTTATAGTGATTCTTCGAAAATTATCATATACTACATGTCTTAAATAAAAAATTGTTAAGAAATTTTTCCAAAGACAGAAAGAGCATTTTTATACCACTGAAATAAAGAAGCATTAGAATAATTTCATAATTTATTTTCGAAACCTAATTCAATACTCTGATTAATCAGCCCTTCTTTTACAGCTTTCTTTCTACACAATAAGAACGTTTAAAATTTTATTTTCATGTTAAATTTTGTCCACCATTAACAAAGTTCAATTCAAATTTCTCTATACAATTCAAATTCTACACGATCAAGCGAAAAACAAAAATTGTGTACAATGTCCCAAATCATAAGGTAATTGGTGCATCTTATGATGAAATGTGTTTCCGCTATTAGATAAATGCAGATTCGCCTGTCCATCACCGATATTGCCAGAAGTAACGAAACGACCACCTCTTTTTTTCTTTCTCGCTGTCGTGAATTGCGGTATCGACAATCTCGAGCGGAAGCGCGAACTTACCCGGTGCCTCGTGCATTTTGGCAACCGTCCACACGCATACAACCAAAAGCCCGCCACGTAATATGCAAATGAACATAATCCCTAAAAGGTCGAAACCGGACGTATGCTTTTTTGCAACTTGTACTCTTAGGATCTAGTTTAGGCCACCGGAAGTGCTGACCACCGTTCTTACAAGACAACTTCCGTAACTCGAAAATTGTTATTTCTTTTTTAAATTTTCCAGCATGTGTTAAAAGTCGGGACCTTGATAGCTAAAATTATTGAAGAATTATAGTAATAAATTAGATTTCATATATTTATTATATATATCATATATTTTTCGATGTGGCAAAATGGTATTTATACATATTGTAAAATTTATTTAAATGAAACCTTTAAGAAATCATTATTAATTTCGTTATAATTTTATGTAAAACTTATATAGAACATAAAGCTATTTTAAAGAATATTTTCTATCGATTTGCAATATTTCAAGAAATTCAGCACTTTTGGTTACTCGACTTCCTTTATAAGTCTTTAGCCAATTAGTAAATTTTGTCAACCGAGTAGCAATTCATTTTTTCTCTCCTTTCCTCTAGATAAAAGAATTGAGTAAACAGTGGATTGTTAACTAGTGCATAAATTTCATAGGTACGTATATAATTTCTTATGTAAATCGTAATTTCTGTTAATAAAAGTAATTTCCTGTCCTACATTTAAAAATTTTTCTTTGAAACGTAAATTTTGCAAAATCATTAAATCTTTAAGTAATAGCAAGAGAAAAATTTTTTAAATAAATTGTAATTTGGATCCCTGTCATAAACTTCTTACTTTGATTATGAAGTTTTCAGTGAAAGTTTTTAAAAACTTACAAATTTACAAAACTCCGCATAAAATTTTTCTCTCAATGAAACAAATAAAAATTCAGTGAATTAAAAAAATTTCTGTTTCAATAGATTGGAATATATAATAAATTTCTTCATTGCATAAAAGTTTGGTTTACTTAGTTTTATATCAAATATTAAAAACACAATTCTGATTCCCATCTATGTGAAATTTTATAAGATTTCAACGTTTCACATAAATTTCAAATACGTATGAAACGAAGTTTATGAACGGCGGAAGTTTTCTAGGAAAAATGGTCCTATAAGTTAGATCGACCGTAGCTTCAACAACAGCCACTTGCGACGTAATAAAAAATAAATTTTATGATAATTTTCATTCAACTCCTCGATCGTTTTTCTTTCGTCTGACTATTCAGGCAGTTATGCATTTTACTATTGCCGTTTTACATTATCTGACCTAACTCCTAATTTAATAGTTTCAGGATAATTTATTTTGTCAATTTTATTTTCTCTTTTCTTTAGAAGGAAACGATCCAACGATTTTTTTTTAACATATTTTCATTGAAACTTTTTAACACCCTTTTCATCGAAACACACGACTGCACCTATTACACGTGTGAATGTAACATTTAGCTGCAAATAACCATCGATAATGGGAAATTAAATTAACATCATTGTCGTCGCATTCATTCGATAAATATGTCCATTATCGTGCATCATGTCATTTTAATTCAACTAGTAATTATCGAAAAATTTCATTTCGTACGATTGATTGTGCGAAGTAATCATACCCTAAATGCATTGGTGGATCATCTAATGCATTGGTAAATTAAAATGACAATCACCAATAATCAACTGTTTCATTTCATTAAGGAAATTTACTTATTAAAATTCGTATTTAAAGACAACTAATGAATAACCGTTCTATGGAAACGATTTATTTTAGTAAATTTAGATCATATTATATAAATTATCACTATGTTTTATTCCATAGAAAATAATTTGATTCCAAAATTCTCCTGAATTATTCTCAATTATGCATATGTTATCGTATTAATATAAGTTGCAATTATTTTCAAGATATTTAAAAAATATTAAAATATTGATACAATTGAAACATAAATATTAAACGTGAATATTAAAATACTAACGTAAATAAATATTAGAAGAAGTTCACACACAATTAACTTTTTATCGTGAAAGAAAAGATAAAAAAAGACAAATTTTGAATAAGTTTGTGATGACTCTCCTTAATGAAGTTACACTATTATACGTTTGTTATTTGCTGTTCCTTTTAGAAGTATGTCAACCTCGTAATATCACGACACAATGATACTCGATTATCGTGTAACTTCCGGCTCGTTTCCAAACATCAGAGGCAATTACTGCCCGAGTCTTCCTGTCACAGTTTTGATTCGAGCAACAACGTGTTCACGATGTTGTACGATAAAAGCCACGCAACAGGACGCTTGTAAAATGGCACACGAAACAGTTACTGAATGTGAAACTTCCTAAATTTATGGAAATTCGGCTTTCGTTCCAAGCTATAATGCTTCGACGCTTTGGCTTAATGGTTAATGGAAGTGTAGTAATATGCAGAAGTTTCTGTACGCAGTTTTATTGTCTTTTTAGCTCTGCTTTGGAAGAGAGAAATTGATAGAAGTTTTGCATTATTTAAAATATAGGAAAGGTAGATGTCTCTTACTTGTGAAGATTAGTATGTGTTTTAATCTTTCATCTTTAAAAGTTGAAGATGAAATGACGACAAGAATCCCTACAAGTCGCTGTGTAGATGAATTTTTTTATTTATTTAAAAAAAAAAAAAAAAAAAAAAAAATTGGAACCTCTTTTATCATGGACATATGAAAGGTTACGTGTAGGATTAGAAATGTTAATATGTACAGAACATCAACAAGAGGGAACCTGCATAAAATTTCTAATAGAAATTGATATATTTGAATCTTGTTTCATTACTAAATTAACTTGAATATATGTAGAGAGTCAGAAAGCATTCTACAGTTGTCTTTCATTCCCCTTAAGTTTTCTAAAATTCCTCCAAGTTCAAATCCGAAGGAAAGGAAGAACGCTTTCTCCCCTATTAAAAGTTAAGACACTTTAGGGCATGTTCAAGTTATCTATTTATTGTTCCTGAGATACAACTGATGAATTTTATCCTACTTTCAATCTTCATCGCACCCCAGAATCAAATCCTTCTCACTTACAGATATCTTTATCTAATTACATCACTATTTTTTACGCAAACTTATATTTCATATATGATTTCTTCCTTAAATGACAATTTCCAAATAATTTGATAAATTAAGAATATTATATACACAAAGAAAATCAATAATTCAATCATTAATTCTATCGAGTGCACATTTTACAAACGTTTCCTTCTTCATCTTCGTTCACACCTAATTTTCTTCAGAATCAACAATTAAATGGCGAATTACCTGCATCGAGATCCTTAACAGATACCTTGACAGAGATTAACATTCTTGTTGGGAAAAAGATGGTAAAAATTCCATTCCCATCGTTCGAAGGATCGTTTCCTTTATCTTTATACCTTGGCTTGCTCCGCTCCTTACACGGTGCTGCACATGCCATTTTGTACATGTGTATTATACGTGTACAGGTGTAATAGAATGCTAGTGGAAGGGAAGGATCAAGTGTGTTACGTACAAGGTGCGATGAGTTGGAAAGATGGCAAGGAGTAGTTTTTCAAAGAAGTTGAAACGGCCGAGGGCGGGACGTGGAAGTGAGTGGAATAGGCCTAAAAGTCGGACTGCGACGTGGCCAGAGCACTCTCGGCCGTTTCCTCGCGTCGTCATAAGGGTCTGGTCACTTCGCCGCACTCACAGTGCGTTGGATGACCTCGTCGATCCACGCGATTGCTTATCGAGTGATCGCTGAAACAGAAGAAAAGGAGCTAATTAATTTGATAATCAAAAGAAGACAACTGAAGATGATATTAATGAATATCAGAAGAAACAGATTGATTTTATTATATTTTTTAGATAAAGAATTCTTGAATATAAAGGATATATTTACGATAAAGCACGTGTTTTAATTTGCATTCGTTTCTTTTATCTATTAGACTATTTTATTGTTGCAGCAACAGTACTTCATCATTTGCGATTCCTCGAATGTACAGAAATTTCATTTTTCCAATTTTTTTTATAGAAAAGTTTGCAGATTTCATTACTCATTATTCCTTGATTTATACTTATTTTTATATTATACTATTATATTATATTTGTATTTGTTTCTGTGCCATTTAATAACGCTCTTTATTACATTTATTAATTTTTTACATTTATTAATTTATTCACTTAGATGTTTAATTATTGATTATTAAATGTAGCCCAATTCGGTCTGTATCACTTTATAATCCAATCTAAGTAACTTAGTGTATCGATATAGTTGCAAAAACACCAAATTGCCAAAGCAGAGACAAATTCGCTTGAGAGTGCAGATAGTGAAACAATCTAAACAAATTTGTGATGTGCATGTGTATTGCAATAATTTCCTATTCTTATGCAAATATCCTTATAACAATAAAATCATTCAACAGTTTAAATAATATTTATTAGCAAAAAATAATTAAGTAATAAAATTGTTGATACTTTGGTTACCACAAACGAAATAACATAATATTTAAAAAAAAATATTGAAGTTCGAGTAGCTTCGGATGACAGTGCACGTGAATATGAACGATATGAACGTTAAATTCTTCGAACAATGCTCGTCGAAAATGCAAATAATTTCCGACGCCGCGGACAGATGTGTCTCATAAAAGACTGTCGCGAACAATACGTTAGATCCTCGGTTCATGTTTCAAAAGGATCAATTTCTGCGAACAATAGGTCTGCAAGCCGCGAATAATTTTCTTCGCTATGATCTGACTGATGATTCAACCAGCTTACAATGTCCGCTGAGACGAGGATCGTGGTCGAAATTAACTTTCCATCCTTTCCTCGAACCTTTTAACGTGTTCAACGACGTTGTCGGGCCTTCGTTCACGAGCTGAAAAAATGTTTCAACCCAAATATCGTAGATTGATTCCCTTGATTACATCCTGAGTGAAGAACAAGGCTTGGCTGCTACTTCAGCATAGAAGGCTCATTGAAAAATTGATGTTTTGAGGTATTAAGTATTAATAGCTGAAAGTTGAATCATGATAAATTGTTTGATGGCTATTGTAAGGAGATTTTATAAAAAAGCGGGAAATTATCCCTCTGCCTTAGAAAATATTTTCAAGACTAATGTGAAATGTTTGCAATAACAGCGAAAATTTGACAATGATACAAAAAATCATCAAATTTGAGATATTTGCAAAGTATTAGGTTATTTTTTTTATTGAAAATTAGCTATTAATTAATACAGAAGTGCTATAATGCCTTAACAAACAAGGACAGAACACCATAGAAACAAATATCAAATACTTCAAAAGGATTAAGAAAAAGAAAAAAAATAAGAATAAGATGGAAGTAAAAAAGATATAAGAGAAGAGCATTCTAAAGGATAAAAAGAAAAAAGGAAAATTTGGGGCAAAGAGTAGAGAGGAAGAGGGAGAATATCAAGCGAAGGACAAAGCTAGAAAAGAGAATGCAATGTAGAGAAACAAAGATAGAAAAGGATGGATGGAACACAAAGAGGATAGAAACAGAGGGAGAGGGACAGATTAAAGTTTAAAGTAAAAGAAGGAAAATGAAAGTGAAGAAACGTAGCGAAGAGGAGAGAAGAAAGAAAGCGGAAGAGAGAGGGTGAGACAACAAAAAAGAATATTAGGACGGATGGAAAAAGAAAATGGCAATAGAACTGCAAAGCTGGTAGCAATTCACTGGTTGCACTGTAAAAAACCTGAATATGATGTTACCATGACCTACATCGATGCGACTGTGAAAAGAACAGAGAATAGAGGCCGGGCCATTGTCAGCGGTTGCGGACCGATCATATCAGACGAGGCAACGAAGCTCGCGCAGTAGTTATGACCTGATAATGGTCAGACAACGCTGTGAGTTGCGTGATAGGCCTCGTTAGAGCGCACGTAAGAATTTTTAAGTTATTTACTCGTCTCTGTTTGCGCAGCTGTCAGTCCATTTTGATGAACCCATCAATGCACTTAATGATTGTTCTTAATGCGTGGGGTGATCCATTAGAAATAAAGTATCTTAATATTTTATGTTATGCTATATGTATTCCGATTAATCCAACTATTTCGATGGCTACATTCTTTGAATGGGAAATTTTAAAAAAAGGTAAGAACGACGTAAGTAATATGTAACATATATAATAATATATATAATAATATAAGATATCTATTTGGATGAATTTTAATAAATTATAGAAACGAAGTTTCTCAGAACGTAGCTTAGAAAATGTGAAGCAGCGAACACTGTTGCTCATTTATCATAAAATGTTCCCATCTATGATTTCTTTCAAATTAAAACTTCCTATTATTCTTTAATATTTATGTATTATTCGTCACAAAAGGTTAATAAACATCAAACAATTCATATAAAGCATATAAAATATACAATAAATATAATAATAATATGCAATTGTAGTATTAACTAGTTCAAAGAAAGTAATTGAATATAAAATATTCCAAACATGAAAATATGAATAATGAATAAATTATACTACTATATACTACATAGTTAATAAAATTCTATTTTATATTATAATTTATTACTTTTCCCCTTATATATGTTGAGATATATTAAACTAAAAAAAAAAAAGAAAAGAAACAAGAATAATATATATATGCAAGCGCTCTCGCATAAAAACCAATTATTTGATACGTGGAAAGTGTTTCGAGCAGCCGCAACTGTTGCCCTATATAAAGGCTCTTAATCTATTTGAATAGCTTGCTGATAAAAGTCGATACCATGTATTTATCAATTGCGTAATCGAGAAGTACGCCAGCCATGCTCGCAACGGTTAAGCATTTTGATGATTTAGAAGAAATCATTCGAAACGCGTAATATGAGGTCGAGCGTAGATAGCTAGTAGTCACGATTGTTTATGATCAGAACACGCATATGCCTCGATAGCATTTAATCGACGAGCACGATTATAATCGCGTTAATTCCTACGACATTTCTTATTAAATCAGACATCTTCGTCATCAAGAACAACATTAAAATTTTACTTTACTTTAGTCATTATTTTAATTTAACGATGATTAATATAAATATTATAAACTTTTTAACTGTAATAAAAATTTCCTGGCTTATTTCAACTCAATTGTGTTCCCGTTTTGTTACTTTTGAGATAAAAGAAGTTTTAACGTAAGACATGAAATTAAGAAATTTTTAACGGAAGAACAGAACGATAAGGCGGGCAAAAAATTTGTAATTTTTTTTTAAATGATCCAAAAGCCACAACAAGGTTAAACTTTAAAAGAGTTGAAGGCACAGGACAGTCGATGTTTTTTTCTCTTTTCACTATTGAAACTTTTCACTAAATGGAATTTTACATATAATTAATTTTCGAATGTTATTAAAATTGTTTAGCAGAGTAGATAGAATAGCGATCGAAGACATAGTGAGATGAAAATTCCGACATTCAATTCATTCCCTCGAAATCGAGTATGACCTATTAATGGTTAATAATCGATCTGCTTGAGCAGAAATTCCATTAACGACGATGTGCGGAAGCAATTTTAGTGAGGCATTGAAACGGTCGTTCTGTTAATTTAAATTTTTTCATTGCGGAGAAATATAAACTTAGGTGAAACGTGTCGCAACGATATTACGATTCCGATAAGATTCCGATTTATCAAAATTTTTTCAGAATTTCGATAACGTTGAATGATAAATACGTATCAATAAAGAATTTACGAAACGGATTAATATCACTTAATGTTAGCCACTGAATATTTAATATCACGATAATATGACACAGACGCAAAGAATATAATGAATTAAGGGGAAGATAGAAGGATATTAGTAATCATCGTTCGAATGACACCATGCTCGAATTATCGACAATGTCGAGAACGGTATTATAGATATTAGACGTGATTAAATCGCGATTACGAGTGATTCGCTTCAATTTGTAGCAGCGTCTATTAAATATCGATTTCCGCGCAGCAGAATTTCCATTTGCCGCGGAATATGAAGGTGGTTGGTAGTGGTGCTTTATCGTGGCGCAGCTATCGATTGCTTCTGCCACTAGCTACTTTTTTCTTTATTCTCTTCGCTATTTTTTACCTTTCTTCCGTATATATTTTTTTCTACAATATCGTACGATGAAAACGTTCGTGGGTATGGAACAAGATACCGGCAAGAGTAATTAAAGCGGCGGTTTCGATCTACCCACAGGCGGAACGAATCATTCTCGTGACCAAGAGATCGATCATGAAACCGGTGCTCCCCGCTTTTGTCCCACCGAATTAGTTATGTGTCAACATTATTATATTGACAAGCCGACTGTCGTGTTACCGAGTTATTGATTTGAAGTAATGCTCACCGAACTCTGTTTACGATAATTCTCGAAAGTAACTCAATTCTAAGAATATTGTACCGTGAAATCTCTAATAAGAGTGTTCCTGATTTTCCGATAGCCTGTGAATGGACTTCGAGATTGCCTTGATAAGAATCGTTGCGTAATTGTGACAATTTAGGGGTAAAATTGTACTGGGGATATATTATTCGTTTTATGACAAAGATCTTATCCAAGATCTTATCTTGGAATAGTTTGGAAATTGGATGGGTTACCACTGCTCATGATAAAAGATAATGCCGATGAGAATATGGTAGAAAATATAGAGTATTAAATACATAATGCACAGATAAAGCGCGAAATCGTATATAATAGAATAAAATCATACGATGATGATTAATAATATCCAGAAGAGCTAAGGAGATCAATATGATTAATTTAGTATCTACCATGACTATGAATAGTTGATTTAAATGGAAATAAATTTGGATTACGTCAAATAAATTCCATAATTACTTGCATGATCTATAAGATATCACTTTAATATTCTGAATGTTTTCTTATATTTATGGCCTTTATTTCCCCGATACAACACTACAGAGATTCGTTTCTTTTTATTCGCATGCAATTTTTATCTTATCTTTGCAACTGCAAAGAACGTCAAGAGGTAACCCGAAAATAAAACATCCTCCAGTCACCAAACTCTCTTTGATATCCTAATATGTCCATTCCTACAATCAGAATAATTTAAATTACATATACCTCTGCTTTTCTTTTTCTTCGCCAGATGCACACATACTCTTCTATCTCTTCTAAAATTCTAATTTATTACCTAACAGGAACCTTAAAGCATTCTAAAAAACGATAAAAAGGACCTCAGAAAAACGTATGTATATAGAAAAAAATAAATGAACAGACATCCTCGACCTTGTAAAAATCGAAACCCTCGAATCGTCTTGATCTCATGCACAGGAGGTCTTATTAAATGCGTGCTCCGCTACGGATCTAATATCTCGCGTTCGACGAAATCTGGTCCGAGAGGCAGCTTTAAAATTTGCCATCACGCTGCTCATAATCATAACTTCAATTCCGTCGAGGATACAAGTCACGACGCGAAAAGGGGGTCGAGTATTTGTCCTCTTGCTCTATCCCCCATCTCGTTCTCCGCCACACCCACACCTTGTTAACTGTCTATAACGTTCGCTGACATTCTGGAAAGGTCAGAGCCGCGTTTAACGACAACGTTTGTATACGAGGATCCATCTAGAGGATTAAAACCCGTTGAATCGGTGAGACAGGCTCTTTTGAAGGATCGAATGCTTTCACTTCGACAAATATTGGTGACCGGATAATTGGAAATTGAGATACCAAGACTTGATTCCAAGTATTCTTGTACGTCGAGCACAATGCTTGCGGAGGTTTGTTAAAATAAAGTGGTCTAAGTTGCAGCAAGATACAAGAAGTATATGATATTTACTGGTGACAGTGGCATTTTATAGGTTTAATAAAAAATAAAATAAAAGGTATATTAAAATTAACTAAAAATGCTGATTATTTCCCTGCCTAGTATTGATAGTGGCACCGCAACTTTAAAAACGCAAATTTTAGAGGAGAGGCTTTTTAAAATTTACATTTTTTGAAAAGTAAATACAGGCCTTGTTAACATAACTGCCCTCTGAAACGGCAGATGTGATATGGCACATAGACACATTAAAACTAAGTTTATTATGCGAGCACCAGACAGAAAGTTTATCCAAACCAATTTCTGATAAAAATGCATCAACCAAAAAGTGAACATTAATATCGATGCAATTTGAAATTGCTTAAATAAAGACATAAAAGTATAGTTAGCATCATTTTGTGTCTCCAGTGAAGCTACAGTTTCAGGTAGGTTCTAAAATATCAGAGACCGCGCTGAAATAAACACATATAATTAAGAATAAATCGAGTTGTAGAGATTCGACTGAAAACTCACCTATTTATTGAGATTCAAACCAACGACCACTCTTTGCAATTACGAACCCAAGCCTTTTTTTATATAGAGGGTTTATTAACCAATAATAAAGTGACAAACAATATGACAAAAAATATCTCGCTGCACACTCTGTAATTTACATAATGTTATTAGGATCAGAAGTGTAGAAATAAGAAATTCAACTGGATTATGCATGAAATATTATAGTGTTTCCAAAACAAGAATTCTTACTGTATCTAAACACTCTTCAATTCAGGAATATACATAATATTGTTAAAAATCTTTCTTTACACAATATCCCGAGAAAAATCATCCAACCTTCACATCCATACCATGAACGATCGCTGATAATCTCTAACCGGTAGGGAATTAGGTGAACACATACTTGGAAACCGCGGAGGGTGATTGTCCTTGCCCTTGGTCTAACTCGCACGCACCACGATCGACAGCATGAAAGCTCGCGTGACGGGCTGATTTTAAGAAAATGATCGACTCGGTGCGCCCCTGAATACCGTTTCACTCCGCGGAGAAATTTCAGACATTTCCCTAGTCGAGTGTGGCCGATGAAGAAGCGCGTGCACTCACGCACATATCTCGGATTAGCGTGATCGTAATAAATTTACCAGGCTAAAAGCCTTACGCTGGACTCGACCAGTAGCAACCGGCTAGCGGGATATTTGGTCTCGCGTTATTAATTTCGCCTGGTATCCGTATTCCCTGGGATTTAACTATGATTTCGAATATTCGGTGAATTACCTCCCTAGAAACTGCTACGTTCGGATTATGCTGTGTTCGGCTACCTCGGAAATACATGGACGGCTGGATAGACTAATGAGAACCGTGTGCAAGTATGTTTCATTTGGTTCGCGTTTGGTTGGTTTCAATTTATATGTTGTAATATGGATACTGAATTAAAGACGTTTTAACGAGTGAATTATTGATTTATTTTTTAAGATAATTTTACTTGTGGATTATTGACTGATGTTCTAGAATAGAGACGTGTTTAACTTGGAATTATTATATAATGAAGATATCCGTCAGATTAACGAAAAATAACATTTCCACGGTTTAATTATCCATTGTTATTTCACTGATAATCATTAATGATGAAATTTGAAGGCTAGAATATTAATTCGCAACGTATTGTTCGCGATAACGATATCGTAATACTAAGCTAAAAAAAAAAAGAAAAAGAAAAAAAAAATAGCCTTTATAAATGGCAATTATCTGGCGACCTGTACGTTGGCAGAATTCAAGCTGGTTTGCAATCTGACATGAAAAGACGCATTAAAGCAAATTGCTCTCTAATTACCTTTAATTGTAACAAGCAAAGAGAAACATCATTCGACCATCAATATTCTTCCATTAACTGAAATTGCCTTACTGGTATCTAAAAAAAATTTTATCATCGTTTCACAGAATTAATTTGCCAAATAAACATTCGTTTCATTTCAACCTCTCGCAACGAAAACATAATTAACGCACGAATTCAAAAGTACATATTAACTGTAACGAATCAGAACCAATTTCCACTGGAATTAAATATATACATGTTCAAAATATATGTATATATTAAAATTAAAACCAATCAAAACATTATAAGCTTATAGTACGTGAGTGATCATAATCATTCGGCTAAGAGGATTAATGTGCACGTAATATAATTGAATTAATCAAATACCTCGCTGATCCGCGAGGTTAATCTTCCATAATCCGAATTTTGTCTGATTTTGGGGAAAGAGAAACTATAATTGATTATAGATTCTTATGTTCTTATATTATAAACTATAAAATAATTTTAAAATTACTTTCAATTTTCTTTTTAATTTTTATAAATAGATTTCTTGTGATTACTGAAAAGATAAAATACGACGGTAAAAAGATAAGATAACAAATAGCGGATGTTTATGCAAATTCATATTTTTATGAATGTAAATAAATAAGTGGAATCTGAGTAAAAGCTTGTTTCATCCATTAAATATTATAACCAATGCTTTATTTTGAATATGTTATTTGCAATATATAATATTTTTGTATATTATGTACATGTAAATTTTCCATAAATGCACTAACACCCACAATTTAGTAATTAATAAATGCAGTATTATTTTAAAAATGTGGACATAATTTTTTTAATTCCAAATAAGATAATATGATACAATAGAAGTTTTAATGGAAATCTAGACAAGGTACGATTTCAACCATTTCACCGGACGACAGATTTCCTCTTTTATAAACACTTTTCGCTTATAAATAACCTGTCTTTTGCTTTTACCGTTCGGTTTGGATGCCGACGGTACTCTACGAAATAAGCTCTCTCCATCTCACCCCGCGTCTTTCCCACGGCTATGTTCAATATTTAACCGCGATCGGTGAAAGTGTAGACTGCCAATTTCGTCGAGCATTTCTAACTAAAAATAAACTCCGACTGTCCCGTTTTAATTCCACCTTTCCGTATTTCCATCCAATCCTCCGTCTTACTCTCCGTCTACTCAGGGAAAACGAAGAATTATAAGGTTGATCGGAAAGTTCCGTCACTATATTTTACCTGTTACGTTTACGAGCAGCTTTCTGGATTTCTACGAAACGCAAGAACCTTAATTCTACAGGACGTTTCATATAATTGGATTAAATTCTTGTTTCAAAGCAATAGAAGATGGAAAAGAATTTTATTAAGCAAAATAATATATTTTCAGATAATGTATGTGTCTGTTGAGAAAATGTAAATGTTTGGGAGATTCGAAGAATATTTTTCTTCTTCCTCTTTTTTAAGCACATTCTGAGATAAATATTTTGCATTGAAACATATGAATCTTACCTTTACCTTCTCTCCATACAAACATGATTTTCTCGTTGAAGATTATGCGAAGATCAACATGTTGCACATAGTTGAATTTGTTTTGTATGAGCTATAAAACTGTTATGATGAAAATAGGTTTGTCCTATTTAAAAATATTTCGATGACATTGAAATCTCGAGAAAAGTGACCTTGAGAAAAATTGTTTATCTATCACCACATTTACCCCTTCGGACCGGATATTTTCTTCCTATGATATTTTTGCCTATCATAAAAAATAACCGAGATACTTAAGGTGGTCAGGTTAAGTGAAATACCCTGCATATTCTTATTATTTGTAAAAAATTCTTCTACTTGACAGTACTATATATTTTTTAATATTTCAATAATAAGTGTGTAGAATTCTATAACGAGGAAGTAAGTTAAAAAACGATAAGTTGAAAGACAGTGTTAATGGATCAAAATCTTATTGAAGAAAAAACCGATTTCTTTTCTCAAATACATAAACGAATATAACTTCCAAACATCCCAATACATAAAATGTTCCACTTAAATTGCACATCTAAACTATTCCTACCGCTATTCAAAATGCAAGCAGACAATTAAGAGAAATGTGTGTAGTTTCAAAATGTAACGGATAACGATTAAAAAGTTTACTCAGTGTTGTCATAAAGACGCTAAAAGACGTATTAATACATAAAAATGTAACCCCTGAAACAAAATAACTTTCTACTTACGAGTATATATACTTTACTCCACTACAAGACACCACGTACAGTAAAACTTACTATCCTGCATGCTGATATCTTCAAATGTTTTATTCAACCTAAGCAGTTTGCTTTTGCAAAGTCTCCAATAATATATTACAGTGTCAATGTATGAGTTAGGATAAGCGTTACATTATAAATAAATTAAGGAAACAGAGTTATCGGTGGAACTGACTGCCGATAGTTTTTTGTTTATTTTTAATGTCAGCAGACGATGAGGGGCTGGTGGCCACGTACAGTTTTTGTGGGGCATGTAGGTTAGGTGTGTGTGTGTGTGTGTGCGCGCTTGTAACGAGTACCTGTGTGAAGACAAGAGAGTCTTCGCCAGCGAGTGTAAGCGAATGGAATAAATTAATAGTTCAACTTCCCGTGACAGTCATCCGCTCTGTTATTCCTACAATATTAATTTTTCTCCAGCCCATACAATTAATTTCATATCCTTTTTTCCGGCAGCCCGAAATTTCTCATAAATATAAGATAAGGTTGACCTACCGCTGATAAAATTGTTCAACAGTACGCAGGCTTCCTTCTCGCGCTTCAACGACGTGTTTCGAGTTGGGTACCGGCGTCCGAATCGAAATAGAACAAGTGCGGCTTATCGGTTGCCGCGACCCAAAATCTGCAAGACAAAGACCGGGTCCCTGGATGTTTTCAAATGGGGGAAGTTTAAAATACAAGAGGTAATAACTGTGGTATATATATATAGAAATCGTGAAGATACAAACGAACAGCTGAAGGGATCAGATGTTGCCTTGGGGTTGATACTTTTAAAACGAGAAGGTTAAAGAGAACTTTTGGAGTGGAACAGGAGAAGGAAATGGAAATGGAGGGTAAAATTAAGGTTTTCGGGAATACATGATATTATGCTGGAAATTCACAATTTCAGCTGTTCTGCGTTAGAGATATTTTATAATGTTTATCACTAATTCTTCGATCAAGAAGCGTTAATTGCAATGCATGCATTTTTATCGATGACTTATAGGATTATTTATTTTATTTTCAATGGATTTTTAACAATAGTAGTTCAGTTTTTATTAATGTATCTATATTATGTATTTCAATATTTCTTTTTCATTAAAAAATAAATTTATTCAATTTCAATTATCTAAGTCCTGTCTGTTTTTAAATAAAATCACTTATAATTTTTACATTCATAAACTCCAATCCACTCTTCGAACTCCAGCATATTTCATTTTTATTCTAATTTAAGTACACAGATCCACCGTGCCGTTATATCCATATGGACATGCAAATGAATATGTTGACTCGAAGGAAAACAACGTTCTCTCTCCAGCGACTTAACTTAGAACAATATAATGGGAATATATTGGGAATATATTAAATAACTCTGGCATAATTATTATAGGTATAATGGGTTGGTGGGTATTAAATCGTCATCGATAAGGGCGCAAATGGTTTCCCCCGTTTCCTGAAAACAATAAGGATGCAATTCGCGGAACAAAAGACTCGCGAAATCTCGCGGACAAAAGACGGAACAATACGTGTCTCCCTTTTCCGTTGTATCAGCTCGGGCAGCGCGCGTACACGCTCCTATCAGCGCGGCTACACGAGCCTGCAAGCGACCGATTTTTATTCCACACTGGAAGAATTGGCGATAACGGCCGCCTCGAATCTCGGTTTCGATCGATGCACCCCGTTCCGCTTAACGGATGTTCCGATTATAAATCGATTCGGATTGTGTATGTAGAATGGCTCAGTTAAAAAAGTTAATTTTTTAAGAAGAATAGAAATAACATTGTAGATATAATCTGGACGTGGGATACAATTGTAAGTAGACTGAGTAGAATTATATTTTTATGTAGTATAAAACAATTTCTTAAGTAATAATGTAAATGTAATATAAAGAAATATTTTTGATAGGTAAAGTATTCGTTTTACTCAGTAGAAATTATAACCAGTGCTTTACTTTCGATATTTCATATAGTTAAAATTTTTTACTTCAGTATGCACATTCTGTATGTATTTTGCATTTTCAAATGTACCATAAATTGCATAGAAATTTGAAGTTTAGGTATGATAGATAATGATTCGTGAAGTTTGGGCTGTAAATATAGAAATAGATTTAAGTAATTTGATGTTTGATTAAATTGAAGTTCGATGATTGTTTGAGGAGAATGAAAATGATGCAAAGTTATAGGTTTAATCCGGAAACGGACTATAGTTATGATAAAAGTGTAGTTAGAAGAGAATAAATAATAGATATTGATTAGCGAAGTTCGAATTATGCAGAGGTTAGCATAAGTAGTTTATCGAAGTTGCTTCAGAAATTGTATTAGGAGACTCTAAGTATTAGATATATGTGTAGTATAGTAAGTTATAGATAATACAGTTATGATTATAACAGGCAAGAATAAAAATGACCGAGTTTATGCAAAAGGTACTATATGTATTGTTCTGAATAAAATTTGGTAATGTTACCAAATTAAGATGTCTAAATGTTTTTACAAAAGACAAGTTTTTATAATGTATATAATAACTTGAATACGTAAGGAAACGTAAAAAACAACGTAATCTGAACAGGAATGGAACTGAAAATTGGACTAAGTTTAAAGATTTAAATATTTGAATAAATTTAGGTGTATAGTATAATTCTACAATGAAAAAGACAATATAACTGCAAAAATATGATAGCAATAAAATATGTAAAAGTATGTAAAAATTACATGCAAATTCCCGTGATTTCAATAAAGTTGATAACGATTCAAAATTTTACGTGCAGTACCTGGTCATTTATAACAGTAATAATATTTCAGAGAAGAAGTAAAAAATATAAAAAAGAATCCTGAACACTTTATATACATACCATAGTTAAAATAGATGCCGTTGAAATTGGTAAAAATAATAAATATATCAAAATCTTAGTAAACAATATAATTCTTGATATTCTGTTGTGTATCTATTTGCTGAATATTTCATTACCAAACTTCCATTTTTCGAAAGAATCGACTAAATATCCAAAGAAACGTAAAAATATTATTAGACAGGCTAATGAATGATTATAAGTATAATATACAATAATAAATATATATTTCTAAAATACTTACTGGGCTTTAATACAGGTATCATAACATTAACACCAGAATTCCTGACTTGCAAATCTACACTCAAACATTAATACATAATTATAGAATGATATGATAAAAATAGACCTATATCCTATTTCAATATAAGTCAATAGGAATTTTGCCAAAGAGCACCTGAATACTTTTCCAAAACCTATATAATCTTTCTCTTCTTATTAAATGAAATTTGGTAATTCTAGTGTTAAAGCAGATCATTTTGGATTCAACAGATCGTGACACGAATATCTCTGTACAATTCCTTTATTACATTCAATGATACACCACAGTTACATACATTCATTCAAGCATAATGTACGCCGTTCATCGATACGAGTCTAGCTCGCCGAAAGACTCCAAGAAATTCTTTCTCCTTCTACTCCTCTCACCCTTAAAATCGGGATTCCGCTTCAACGCGGTTACCAGGAATTTGCATTTCTAACTTCCGCGAGAACTTTTACCGTGGAGCCCGGATCTTCTCAGTGCTCCATGCGTTCCAGCTGCAGCTCTGCATCGCGAGACTATAACTTCCGGCAATTCGCGCGCGCCATCACGTCGTCCATGCGACGATCTCGTGTCTCGATTTCCGTGCACAAGCGCATCGATGAAAATCGCAAACGACGATCTTTCACCCTCGATTGCGTCACAGCCGCGTCTGTAGCGTCGAATCTTTGCTCGAAAGACCGATCTGCCTAAAGAAAAGTACGCAAATTGCAGATCTCTTTCTCCCTCTTCCTCGATTTCCGTTCTCCGGATTTGAATCGGATTTAATTTGATTTCTTGGTGTTTGCACGTGCAACGATGCAAAGCACACAGCGAAAAATACAAGCGCAATCGTTAAAATGGATTTTATCTTTATAACAAGAAGTGCAAATCGCAATCAAGATCGTTCTTGATTAAATTTTTATTTCCGAATATTTTTTAACGCGTTTTTTTTTCTTTTTGTTTCTTCTTTTTTTTTTTTTAGTACAAAAATGGAAATGTGTGATTCTTTCGTAGTATAGCTTCGGTTGTTAAACGATTACAATTTTCAAAAAGCTTTCGTGTGTGTGTGTGTGTGTGTGTGTGTGTGTGTGTGTGTGTGTGTACGTATATACATATATGTATGTATGTATACACTGTAAATACTCGAAAAAGTGAAATTCAGCATCAAAATAGGTCGCGCTTAGAGAGTATAGGAGTTGTTAGTGTTAACATCTACTTTTTGGCCCCGCATTAATGAACGAACTCGACGTTTCCTGCGAAACTGTTGTCTATGTGTGTGCTACGGAAAATGTTCGAAACTTGTTATGTTCGACTATAACCTTCACTTCGCATTCTTCTTTCTTTTTTCGGAGTCGGATAGCAAACATTTTAGAAAATCGTTATGTGTATAACTCTTTACGCTGTACCATTTAATATTTAGCAATAATATATATATTGTTTACTGAAATGTATATTATTTTACTATTACTTTTATTTGCTGAATACCTTGATTAATGTTCTAGGATACAGAATTCTTCATAACAAAAATATAAGCCAAAGTTTTAAAAAGAAAAAGATATTTCAACTCTAAACCACAGATATTTAACAATGATAAACAGCTACATATATTGCCAAGATATTGTAAGTAGTCAAAAGAAACATCCACAAATACCTAAGTGTTGCAGAAATTATATTCCTAATCTTGGGGCATCGTCTAATTCACGTAATTTAAATATAGAATAATGCTCGGAGTTATTTTCGTAAATCGATGACTCATCGACATATAGGTACCAGTACTTCTAATTTTTGCACGGTATGTCAAACAAACGCAACCTTTGTCGCCTATTGCTCGTCGACGGGCTCGAGCCTAGGCTGTTTTTTGCTAAGACAGTGGTCTTGTAGTGCCTAAACCCTAGCATACGCACACAGGTGTGACCGTGTTTACGTGGATCGCGAGTTGTTTTGTCAAACGTCAAAGCGGAAAAGACGCTCTGAATTATCTTTGTCCGACGTGCAGCATTGTTCAGTCACTTTTGCATCACCAGCGTGCCCCATAAACTATACTTAGCAAAATTTTTCGACTGCACGTTCATCAACTGACTGCAACTTTTGTTACGATTTGCATAGTCGAATATTGCTGGCCTTATCCTCGTGCTTCGCAGTTCCAGTACTCCAACTCACTCGTACGCTTCACGTAGTATGAGTTGTATTTGTTTCGATTGTCAACTGTTCATTAGCTCTAAGCTTTATTTCTCGTATTCACATTTCTTTAAATTTTGCTAACGTGTTTGTATACTTTTACTTGAAATCTTTCGATCGTAATATAGCTCTCTTTGCACCTATACTTTTTCGTTATTTCATTGTAGTCGCATTTCGTTGTGATTTATACGTTATATAAATTGGTTTAATCGCATTTGACATTCTGCATCATCTATCTCTGTACCTTATCATTTAGTCAATTATATTCCACACCAACAAATTAATTATAATATATAAATTTCTAATAAAACTCTAATTTATTTATGTGTAGCTTTATGTTTCTGTTATTTTTTCTTCTACAAGAAAACTGACTGCTACAATTAACAAGTTTCGAGCAATTTCCATATCCGTGCTTAATACTGTGCCCAGCGTTTCATCCTTGTGTATTCATGCAACACGTAGAAACGAACAGAAGACGAGAAAATGAAACATTGTAGAAATTGAAGGAAAAGAAAGAATAAAATCTCGAAATGTACACGCGTATCGTGTACACTGGAACGAAATAGTCAGCTTGAAACTAAATCCCGAATTGCTTACCGACGACACCATAGTCGCAAGTCGGACGGTTTTTGGCAATGTCGATGGAAGTAGCTGAAAAACAAATCGTATCGATAACTCGAAGAGATCTTGGCACGGTACACGAACGCACACATAAAACAAAATGCGACTGGTCCATCGAATTGTGTTTCCAAAAACTTGGGAAACGTACAGGTAAGCTTACACGAGTTTACGAATCGATCGCAGTCTAGCTTTCTTATATTCTTCGATCGATTTAAAATAGACGATGCTTCGATGTGTACGCTAATATATTTGTTATATTATATGTAAATGACTCTAATAATTAAGATTCTTTCACAAAGACGCATACGTGAGAAACATTCGTGCGAGTCGGTCAACAATAATAAAATAGCACACAATTTAGAAGCAATAAGTGCAGAGATTTAAAAAAGGTGATTTCGGAAATTGACGGCTTCCAATATTCGATATCCCTGGCGAAGAAATTGTTATTGACATTAAAAATTTTCAGATTAACTGTTTCAACACAACTTGTCAGTTCTTGGTTGGATAATAATGAAAATTATGTATCTAATGTTTCTTTTATTTTAGAACTTTTTTTCGGTTCTAATAATATGGAAAGATAAACAACAGAAAACGACAACTTACAATTCTGAAATTCAAGGTAATTACGAGTATAATAAGTTGTGTGAATGATTTTTATATAAAACAGTCGACAGGCAATAAATCAGCTTTGCTTAGCTTATTGAGCACTCGAAATCTGCAAATTTCTGAACTCCCGTTTTTTAACTCCCTGCACAATATCCCGAACGTGATAATGTGTAGAGGGCCAAAGGAACATTTCTCACCTTCGTCGCTGGAAACGTTTCATTGGCGCAAGTTAGCCTCTTCGAGATTATTAATATTTACGTAAATATCAGAATAATATAAACTGCGGTATTCTGTGTTATATATCGAGATATTTTCGCATCACGCAAACGTGTGTTTCCATAGCCTATATCTCGACAATCAGCAGTGCAACACACAAGCTTCCATCAAGCAAAAATTTCTTTGAAGCATTTCTCGCGAATATGCTATGTGGATCCATAATAGATTTGAATGAAATTTTTTTTAATAAAATGGAATGAAAAAATTTGCTAAATAATCAATTAAAAGTGATACTGCTAAAATAATAGGGATTAAATATTTTATATATCTTATTATTATCCATCTTATTATCCATTAAGTTCACTGTAAAAAGAAAATATTGAAATTAGACAAATCAGAAGGTTAATAAGATATCTTTTAAATTACTTCAAAAATTCGTAATAAAAAATGAATAACTTGAACTTCAATAAAAGTACAAATCAAGTATAGAAATCGTTATTTTTTACTCTATAGAAAGGTTTACAGAGAAAAATTTTTTACTTATCGATAATAATAATAATAAAATAAATTCTAAAAGAAGACAAACTTATTGAAACTGTGAGTATTTCAATTTAATATCTTCGAATAACAGTACGTTAGAACCAATTTATAATATTGAACTTTCCATCTTTAGCACGTTCAGTGTTACTGAATTAATAGTTTTCGTATAATAGTCAGAAAATTTTTCAGTTTCGAAATATATTCCATTCAGTGTAATCCATTCGCAAAATAAACATTAACGAATAAACCAATATTTCAAATCAATATTTATTATTTCAAATATAAAAGCTTAAACAAAGCTTCAAAATTCATGTTTGCAAAACACTGAGCATGTTAAGGACACATACAGGGAGTTTCAAAATTAGTAGCAAGATTTATTCTGCTCGTTTCGAGAGTGAAGGATGTACCATATACGTAATGAATGGTCGAGCGCTTCACCATACTTAATAAACGTATTAGTGAATAGCTATTCCAAACGTTCCAAATCTGAAATATAAATTATTGTGGAATTTGAAATCATTATAGCCCAAATTTCGAAATAATTTCGTCTAAAATATGAGAAAAAGTTTTCCAATATCTAAAAAATCGTCATATTCTTTTATCTTGTATGTTTAAGTCATAAATGACCATAATAGTTCAAATTAGATCTGAACTAAGCTACTTAGTTTCATTTTATAGAGATATTAATTAGGTTATTAGATACTAATTAAGTTATATATATAATATAACAGAAGAGAGAATACATCCTGAAACTTCAAAATAACGTCACCGTCAATACTATATATATAAAAGGAAAATACTCGTAGTTGTTGACATAACATAAAATCGTTTTGTACCACAAAAAATAATCCAAAGCTCATGAATCGACCAATATAAACTCGCAGAAGCATAATACAAAAATGATTCCAACCTGCATGTTAATATGTAACAACCATGTATAATCAATTCACTCTCGCAACGAATAGAAATGCAATGGAGATAACGAACGACAGTTTGAAAAGCACTCTCTGTAGAAGCCTCGAAAGATCGTCAGCTTGAACATCGATCGTGAAAAGCGGTCTCGAAACGCGCACACCTTGCGCGCGCGCGCGCGCGCACGACGACGCTCGTTTAAAACGTAACATACGCAACATCATGTTCACTTGATAGACGAGACAAAACGAAATCACAAAACGGCGATACTCACACCAAGCTGGTGTATACTCACACCGAGTATATTAACAGTGACGGTTCTAACGGCCGATATGTATGTTGCAGAATTTACATAACTCGATTCTGAAAAGAAACATTAGCAACAATGTAGTTGTGGCTCCGATATTGTTATTCACGGTTCGAGATTGATAGAAGAAAGGGCGAAGAATTACAGAGAAACAGTGAAAAGAAAAGAGAAACGGAAGAAAAAGAGCGGTACAATGCGATAGATAGAGAAAAAGACAGGGAAAAGGGGGATAGGAGCGAGAGAAACATAGTTGTCGGAAAAAGAGGAAAGGAACAAACACTATTCCCGTCAGTAGAAGGGATGGAATTCCTCAGATATTTACATAATTTCATATAGCTTTGTAAATTTATTCCGAAACGTCGCCAAATCGGGGCGCCGCGTTATGTAAATTAATTCATATGCTGGATAACGATTTTTAATCGCGTGTTAAACCGACGATAGCGAGCCATCGATGCATGCGCCGTCGGAATCTGATCGATTGGAAAGCCGGTGAAATAATGGTTGACGCTTTTTTTCTTTTGATAGACTGGCCGCGATTTCACTTCCGTCTCAATGATAAATGAGGGCGAACGTTATTGGAATGCGAATCGTGAACTAATTTTGTTTTATCTCGGTTTATCGCAGCGTTTTAATCACGGTATAATTTAATTAATTTGAATTATCGATTTAATGAGAAGAGAGCAAACGAATAGAATGACAGATTCTTGTTATGAAGGAGTTGTGTAAGAAATGAAGCTTTCCTATTCTTTTATTTATTGTACGAAGAAGGATACTTAATGAATAAAAAGTTATTGCATTTTTGTCTTGTGAAAGCTATATGATAATATAATACAATACATTTTTTAATACTATATTTATTTAAAATACAGAGCATAAAGATCATAGCTGCATTGAACATTTTATTACGCTTAGATTTTATTTATATTTATTTTATTTATATAGCATGTTCGAATATTTTTATCTCCAACTGAAATTAATAATTGCCTAACAATTTTGAATAATTTATATACCACGGAATAAAAATTCACACATATGTATGTTCAACGGTCAATGAAGGACGAAGACAAGAAAATGTTGATATATCATCAGAGTCACGATTGTTGAATAAACAAACATTGAAAGTTCCAAGTTACGAGCTTAAAACCGATAGATTGTTATCATCCCAAACAAATTCTAGTAATAAACAGGGAGGAATTCACAGAATGGGTCCGCAAATTGCAGGACACGCGACGATTACGTCGAATTCTTTCATGCAGAAACGAAGCTGTGTATCTTGAGAACCTGAAGGCCGACATTATGTAAATTAATTCGCTTATCGATAAATACAACCTTCTCTGTTCTTCGACGATGGAAATAGAAAAGACCCTCAATCGATACACCGAAACGAAGAGAAGCAAAATGCTTTCTGCGTATTAAAATTTCAGAACACGGAACATTGAAATTCGCCCGCTCAATTGATCAAACTAAGAATTAATTTTAGTATTCTTTTATCGTTCTTTGAACACGAATAAAAATTTATTTTTAAAACATGATTGTTTCAGTTACTCATGAAAAGTGGTAGTTCTTTGTTATTTATGATACCTGATCACATTCTGGCAAGGAAATATGAAGATTACTCGATAACAGATCTGACTTTTATTTGAAGTAGTCGTTACGTTAATAAAATTCTACTTTTCACCTAACTAAATATTCTACTTTTACTCATTTTCGTGATCAGAGCATATAGTTCCCTATAACGTTATACTAGGACGATCATGTATAGGTATATTATATCGTAGAATTCTTTCCCCATTTTATTTAAATTCAAAGTATAACTAACGGTATAGAAAGAAATTTAAACAAATAATAGAATAAAAGACAAATCTTGGAAATAAACATTTTACAGAACTTAAAATAAAAAAAAAGAAATTATGTATAGAATCTATTTCATCATTCGGTATCATTGTTTCTACCCTCGTTACATCGTAAAGTAGTTGAATCCGTAATAAGTTCGAACGTAACGCGAAACTGGGTGAATCATAATCTGTTCCGTTTGAAAAAGTGGATTCGCGGCTAAGACCTGGAAATAAGCTTCTCGTTTATAAGCAGGATTTCTATGGTGGACAAAAGACGGGAGACCTGGTGAAAATTTAGGTTAACTTTCGATATAGAACAACCGACTCGGAGCCTTCGCACGAAGGATCCGACGAATCCTTGACCTATATCCCTTAAAACATCATATCGCCATTACGTGTGCCTTGCACACAAAAAAACTGTACGTGCATGTGTGTGGGCACGTATGTACGATGGTCCTGGAGGATGTTCAAAATCACGGCAGATGCATCTACGTAAAGGACTCCCGTTTCCTTTTTGCTGATAACTTTTGCCGTTGTAAGACCGGTCACGGTACCGACGAAATTCGATAAAAGTCCAGCTAGAAAATTTCGTGGCTGGCATACGACGAAAGCACACGAAGCCCGCCACTTTGATCTTGTGACCTTTAGAAAATCGGATTTCCAGCTTCGAAGACATTTTTTATACGCCTCTTTGGCGAGACGTTCCCTATCCCCTAATACGCTTAAGGCCTGAAAAGACTTCTTTTGGTCTTTGACCAGCCTCCTTTACGTTACGAGAAAAAGTAATTTACTGCTTGTTTGGTCATTCGAAGAATTTTATTTATTATTGGAAGCTTTGAGTAAAAATTTCTTCATCTATGAAATTTGGAATCGAATGAATTTCTTGTTCGTACTACTTACTTTTCGTTCCGTATCTGATTAGAGCGAGAAATGCTGTCCCGATCTTTCAATGTGTAACCAGCCTTCTTTTCACTACGGAAAAGAGTAATTTATTGTTTGTTTGAATAAAAATTTGTTGATCTTTGAAGTTTCAGAGATTTGCTTATGGAGTCTGATGGAAGAAAAATTTGTTCATATTACTTATTTTTCTTTCGACGTCTAAACGACAAGCGCTATTTTGTTCTTTCATAGATAGCAATATCGTCTGAAGTTAAGTATGGCAATTTGTTTACGTAGCTCGTATTTGACTTTTAGCTTCTGCTTTCGAAAGTCATGTTTTGCGTCCATTTATTCACGTAATTCATCTGCTGTTTTCAAGATCAAACGAAGAAGATTTATATCGAATATGTGTTGAGATGACATGATACCATTTTCATCATTTCAAATAATTATACTGAATAATGATTGTAACGTATCCCAGATCAATTAAAAAAATAATATTAATACATTGGTAATTCTGTGGATATTGGTAAAAAACAATAAAATGAACGAAATAAGAAATCAACATCATTAATATAATTTTACGGCTATGGGATAACATATCGATTTCAGACAGTGCGGTTAATATCAGTATTTTTATTCAATATTCAATATTTTTCCAAGTTTCTCAATACGATATTGAAATAGTTTAAAATACAATCGATTTATGTTATCTAATGAAACTAAAAGCATCCTACTCAATATGATGTTCACTACACGAATTATTTAAGACTAGGAGAGTATGAGTAATAAGGCATTAAAAATTTGTTTAATATTGCAGATAAACAAATATTATTTACAGCATCATTTGAAAATGACATTAATTCATAATTTCAAATATACTTATTCATATATTAAAGTTATTTATGGTATTACAAATAAAACCACCAGTTTTTAAATCATTTCCAAAATAATGCACTACACAAATTAATCTCAAACAATTGCAAAACACTAAAATTAACCACCATACTATAATCATACAGAATATATTCAATTTCAACCTTCGTTAAAATCAGAAACAGTTCATACGAATGACAATTACGCAGATATTAAAACTCGTTTCTTACGTTGGATATTTTTACCTGTTTTACGAACAGCATAGAGCTTAGACTACCGAAAGTAGGTTTTAGGACGTTTAAGGATTGTGTTGAAATGCTTACGTTGCCGGTTTGATGAGGGGAATTGGAACCATCTGGAAGAACGTACACGTGTTCCTTTCTTTTTCTTCTGTCGTGGGTGAACACGAATATCTTGGTAAACGGTGCTTTTAAGAAGCTGCAATTAAGTTGTATTCCTCGTAGAACCTTAAACCTCGCTTAACACTGGCAATTTACCTCACTTATGAACGTTTCTGATGTTTTCGCGAACATGCTGACTGGAATTCACGTTTAAATTCACCCTCGTGTTAGTACGCTACGTGGAACGCGATAAATTAGAATCTTTTCTTTCCTTTTTCATGAACTATTTGTTCAGAATTCGTAGATTTGACCCAATTTGAGAAAATGGAGATGGAAACGATACATTTAAACTCGATTTAATTTTTCGCGAGTAGCTGAATGAAATTGAAGTGAAGAGAGGAGGAGTTGTAATAGAATTTTATACACTTAACACTTCTTAATTTAAGTTTAAGTTTAAGTTTAAATTTAACTTTGAGTTTGGTGAAATCAGAGAGAATAGATATTACAGAATATCAGTAACATTATTAAAACATTAAATCAGGATATGAAAAATAGACACTGATAATGAATATCTAATAGAAAGATTAAATATCCATGAAAAGAGAAATATAAAAATATAACACGATCAAAGTTTCAAATTAAAAGCCATACTTTTAAAGAAAATTAAGAAGGTATTAATATATCTTATTTTATTATTTTTTGACAACAATCCAGCTGTTTGTCAGACGTGACCTACCCTCAGCCCCTACTCGGATACAAATTATTTTATGCTCTGCTAAACAAGCGCGTATACTTTCTCAGCCGGTATTCCATTTCAGAATTGTACGTCCCTTATTTGTGTTCCACCAGCAGGATGATTCCTCGTAGAGTGCACCAATTTTAACTGTGTTTTGCTACAAAATTGTTCCGACTTCCAACACAAGCTTCGGACATTATGGCTCATTTATCTTCTACTGTGTAACTTTGAATAAATTTTCGAAGGTCTGACTTCCTTGACAATGTCGGAATACTTTCAATGATTCAGAGATGCTTACAGTAGCTTATATTCACTACAGTAATTTAGAAACAGATATGAACGACTAGTAAATAAAGATTTTTATTCGAAAAGGCATTGTTTGGTATGGTAGCTGAGAGAATGAGCAGTCTGGCTTTATTATTAATAATAACTTATTGTAATAACTTATCATATAATTCAGTATGGTAAATAGGGTTTAACGTTAGTTATTAGCGTGGGTCGAGATATACGGAAATAAATGTAAGAAACGCTTTTTGTAGGAAAGACAGAGCTCTCTTGGTATTTTTATAACACGGAGATGTCTTGGGTATATTCAAAATTAATGCAAGTATATTTCTGTAATAATACAGGAATTTCGTTACTAACGAGCGTTTAGTCCTTTCAATGAGTACCACGAAGGTTCTGCTATTGAAATGGGTAAGTTGAAGAAAGAATCATAGGAGTTACATCATCGAAATTCAAGGTTCTTTGAGAGCTAAAAGCGTCAAGATCATATCATAGATTCATTTCATAATTATGGAAAATCTTTGAAATAATATTGTAGGTACTTAAGAACACGAGGTGATAAAAATATATGCACATAAAATAAATATCATTAGTACAAATAATTAATATATATTGTATAATAGTACTTATTCAAAGGAATAATATAATGGTATTTATCTAAAGTATCTACGAACTGAAACATTAATAGAACACAAATGAATAAAACACACAATATTTCCTCATAATATAAAACGAATAACAAATGACATGGTGGTTCCCAAACTCCGTACTTAATATCCAATGCGATATCATAAAAATAAAACTAATTGCAGATTAGAAAAGATTCCGCTAACGATGCAGAAAGTAAAAGGAAAATATTAAATAATTCTACCGGAGGATCTCCATTTTCCACGGTAATGAGCTAACCTTTCCTCTCAGGCGGAACCAGCGAGGTAGAAGATGTTCTGGGAAACATATCGGCCTTGTTAAATTCTTCCACGCAATATCATTCTGTTGAACATTCTGCGGTTTCCTTGGATTTTCCGTAATAATGCGATGCACGTAGAGGCCAAGCCGATTGAAGGGTGACGAATAGAAAAGGAGATATCGAGGGATGGAAAGTTGAGATAATTACTTGTTGAGGAGGTCACGGTCCGATAGCAGGTCCCCAATGAAACAAGAAGTCTGGGCTCGCGAACGAAACTGATCCCGAGTTGGAAATAGTCCAGAAACATTCGGCTAATAACAACTATCGACGAGATCTTTTATTCGCCAATGGAAGTTTATTCCATTGGTAAGAGTAATTTTCCTTGTGACGGCCGTCTCGAAGATCAGCTCGACTTTCCTGTCTTTTCATTCTATTCGTTCTGTTGAGATCGTTGATGAAATTCCGTTATGAAAGATAAGGTAATAACTTAAAATGATTAGGGGGAAAAAGATCTAAAAGAATATATTGTCTTTGAGTCTCCCTAGCTTCAATATTTTTTAATCGATTTTTTAGTTGATGCACAATTGACTTGATATTAATTTATATACGTTATGTTGATATTGTATTATCACTTGTTTACTGTTTTATATGTTTTTTTTTCTTGGATATAGAAATGATATATGAATACAATGCAAAATGTATTGAATTGATGCATTGATTATTATAATTAGAATGTAACATTAATACACGCTGGAAATGAGGTTTTATGAGTAATATTTTAATAATGACATCTAAATTTTCAAAATGCAGTTTCATTTTGTTGCTGCGGTATTTGTAGAACATTACTATGTTCTCTTTTCAATTAATTGGGGAAAAATAGAGACTTGCTACACTAAGCAAAAAACTTATGAATGTTTCACACATTAATTATATTATCAAACGTGTTACATGAAATACAAGTAGGTAGAATAAAACAATATATTATTACAATATTGATATAATTGAAATAGTTTATACTTTTCTTACCCAATTATAAATTATAATCATTAGTTTCTCAGCATATTGCTAAAATAAGTTCAACAAATTAGTTTTACATATCATTCACACCATGAAGCAACCTATTTCTTATCTTGAACATATTTCTATATTCACTTATTTAATTACAAAACGCTAAATGTTCAACTCTTGTTAAACTACTCTACATATATAAACATTCAAAGCAATTATAAATAAAACAATAATCTATCAGTTATTACTTGTATCATCGTTAACAACAATTTTTCGTGACATCGCGCGCACAAAAAGAAACAGATAAGATTGTCTCGCGGATGAATCACGAAAAACAGTAGGTGAGAAATGTAGGTACTTGGAAGCAGTTTGGCGTTACATAAATATCTCTAGAAGACTTACGACGCTAGCGACCGGCCGCCCGGTGGAAATTAACGGCGTCGTAATGCGAAACAAACGACGAAAATCGAGGAATATCGTGGCGAGTACTGTTGTTCGCACTATCGAAAACGTATTTCAACGATTGTAAATTTTCTTGGTCCTCTCTCTCGAGGAGAAGAATACTGTCCGGATTCGACTATCGCTGACCGTTGACTAGTCCTAATACTATGGTTATTATACACTTTCATAGAAAGAAGAAACCGTTAAAATCCCATTTAATTTTTTTAATTTGAAAAGCAAGATCAAGAGTGTAGCATCGTGGACAAAAGGCTTAAGAGATATCGGGTGAACCATAAACAATGTCGCGGGAAAGCCGAAGTGCCGACAGACCCTTCAATGTGCCGTCGGTCCTTCAATCGAATAGTATCGTGGAAAAGACCTACGTGATCCTGGTCACGAGCGGTAGCTGAACTCGTGCATGGTGGGTCTAAGACAAAAGAATAAAAAGATGCTAAGGGAGAAAGACGAATTAACAGTCAGTATTAGTTGAGAAGTCAGAGAGTGCGAACTGCGTTGTCGAGAGAGTGTGATCCGCGTGAGAGAGAGAGAGAGAGAGAGAGAGAGAGAGAGAGAGAGAGAGAGTGAGAGCGCTAGATCTGTGGTGACGAGAATTGCAAATTAATTATTTAGTTGTCTAAATTATAGTACGTTATTGTGATTAGTTGACGTTAAACAACCATCGTTTCCTGTTTAGTCAACAATCCATTTATTGGAAATAAATTAATTGTAGTATAAGATCCTACAAGAGTGTTTGATATCAAATTTCCTTTAAATCAAAATATTTTTGAACGTAATGCAGCAACAAAATCTCTTATCTTTGGACATAGAGGACGTATAGTAAGAATCCAATTAAACCGGGAAATATTCAATTAATTCAAGTGCCACGAAACGCTGTGTGCGTTTAACAATGACAAACAGATGTGTACGTTCTCCGTACAAACTCGCAGAAAACTTAATATTGCGATAAAGAATGGCGTACAAACATAAACAATTCGTTTATCTGCTCTCGACGTAATTAAATTACGAATATACGGATAGTTGTCGAACTTGAGATACACCGAGGTGTACCCTTCGTTCCGATATTCACACCGGACGCGATACAGACGCAGAACAATTAATCTGACTAACAAACCGCAGAATTTCATTTGGGTATTTCGTCTACTGAGTTTCACGAAGAGCATGTTCCATTTTCAAGAGTAACCAAGTTGTAGATATTTCTGTTGTCCGCCACGAATTGTGTTTCACTCGGAAACTTACCACTGTTAAACCAGAATCATTCATGATGGTTAATGGGGAATTAATAATCTCGTTACACGAATAACTATATGAATTTAAAGCCAATGGGTATAAAAACACTTTGTCAGAGATTGAAATTTTTGATTTGTAGCGTGGTTTAATAGGAATATGGATTAAGTGGCAATTCATTTTTTATTTCAAGATAATCTGTATAAGTTTCAAGCTATTTGTAATGGTCACGAAAAGGTTCCATCTATGCCACTTAGGGGATCAATCATGCACTGAAGGGTGACTTGTTAGACGATTGTACCTATCTTATTCACATTGTTAGGATTTTGGAGAATCGACCAGATTTATGACATGTGACGAATAAGAGGCAGGGCAACTTTTTGATACTATAAGACTTGTATCGTAAATTTGTATCGTCGAAAATGATAATTTTCTATATGTTAATTAATGTATGGATCATTTTATTAGAATATATACATGTAATTTTAAATGTAACACATACACTATGTGAAATAGATTTCTTCTGAGAAATATAACTTATTTTATGTTATATTTCACACGATACTTTTGTGTTTGAATTCTTTACAATTTCTTCTTAATATTCCTTATTTTTATTTATATTCTATAGTTTGAAGGTAACCAGTTGTAAACAAGTGCAATGACAACAGTATCAAATGCAACATCAACTTTGTTTTCTCATTCAAGCATAATTTTCTAACAAAAAGTAATAAATTTGAAAGAATTGTCATATTTTATTCTTCCAATGATAAATAACCAAAACTGTGGATCATCATATATCCAGAGTTAATACACGCAAACTATGAATTATCTCGCACAACAAATGAAAAGAGTATCCAAAAGGATAATAGAGGAACAGAATAATCATAATAATACGCAGTAACCAAGAAAAAAGAAAGAAGAAAAAGGGACTGATAGCATTAGATATTTTGTTTCTTTAGGACAACCTATTACTTATATAAACAGTTATTACCATTCCTACGGACAGTAATGCATATTGAAAATAAAATAAAATAATGTATATATACGTACTTATACGGATAAAGCAAAATACATATAAGATGGAACTGATAAAGCAATCGTAAAGAGTACATGGGTAGAGGTCAACGTATATGTACTTAAAATTGCATGAACTCACGTACGGATATAAAGTGCAACTTCCTGAACAAACCAAGAACATAGAGGAAATGAAATATGCGTATAATAATTGTATGTTATTTCCGGAAGACCTCCACGATGAATCATTCTTTATCGAAGTGTAACGAAATCTATAACAACTTTCACCTTTTCGCCTTCGTAATTGTAAAAGATTTAATTTTTAATTTTTACTTTATTCATCTTACCCTGAATTTAACTATGAAAAAATTCATCATTCGTAGGTAATAATAAATATTCTATAGATACACATTTACAATCATTATTAATTCATGCTTATATTCTACAGATACTAGTATTCTCTAGATATAGACAAGCATTAACTTTTTGGCTAGACAGTGTTTCTCATGTTACACATTAATGTCAGCGAAATGTTTAAAGCAGTGAGATATGTACATAATTTTTTATCAATTTATACAGATTGTGAAGAAATTATGCAAAAATTAGCAAAAATGTGTAACGAACCAAAATATCACAAAGAATAAAATCCTTCTCTCCTAAAATATAGAATTCACGATTCTGACTATCCATCGTCTATAATCTCGTCTAACAGAATAAACAAACAGAATCAACAAAAGGTAATTAAAACCGTTCCGCACTAACCCACATACCATCTCGCGTGTAACACGAAGATCATTAAAATTCGAGTCGACTGTCAGAAATCTCGATTCAGTTATCCAACCCTCGTGAATCTAACCTTCTCAAGGCGACAGGTTCCTTAATAAACAACCGATGTATCATTCCACGTTTATGTTACGCGAAATACTTTGTCAAACCATTGTACTAGCAACTTGATACAAACTTACACTTTGGTCTAACGGCTTTATCGAATATATCACATTAACGCGAGAAATTTAGCTAACATGCCGAAATGGTCGACCGATTAACATGCATATGATGTTTGCACATCATTCTCCTATTATTCCGATGATCAAACATGATATTTAACAACGTTACATATCTCGATTCACAGCTGATCCCCCCATTGACGAATTCACTTACCAGCGCTGAAATTGGGACAAGGAAAGGAATATCTGTCGAGTTATGAATATGGTAACTACGCAGCAATAGGGCGATTCGTAATGCGCGATGGTAATATTCAAGGTAAATTCTGGTTACTACATATGTCAAGTAGATGCGAACATAGGAATATCATCCATCTGTTATATTGACTGCTTATATGATAGTTATGTGTCATTACAATAATAATGAAATTTCAAAAAGTCTCTTATAAAACACATTATAGCTTTATAAACATTTTCCGTGGTAAATATTGAAATAATTTCTTGAATCGGTGCATGCAATTATATTTCACGTATATTATATTTGGTTCTTTGATGCATTATTTATTTCGATCTTCTATTTTGTTTAACTAACCACTCTTAACTAACTGACTAACTTAACCGGCCACTCAATCTTTAATAATTAAAAATGTTTGATATAACATATATAATATATTTATGAAGACTTATGATAAAAAGTATTGTATAATTTTTTACTTATATAATACGAGTTAATGTTCAATTAAGTAGATTCAATGGACGAAACTAGGCACTAATTAATATTTCGTTGCAATGAATAGAAAATTCCGTTGTAGTATTTTTTGTTTTGCTTTCAGGTAAAGTAACTTTGTATAAGTATGGGTTTCACCACTAACGATAACCTTATTTCTATATATACAGAAATACACTATGTATGTACATACATCTGTTCGGGAAAGCAAAGAAAGCCACTGTGAAGCATAGAAAAGTCTCGCGATCATCAATAATTTCAACGTTGCTAACTCTGGCCTTTCGTTTAATTCTTTATTCGCCTCGGGTATATTCACGTTGCCACTGATATCAACGTTTTTCCTGACTTCTGTTCTCCCTGATAACGAGCGGTACGCGCTCGTGAAAGAAACATCGATTTCAACAAGTTTTCTATGAATAATGAATGGTCGTTTGGTCGATTACGTCTCGTGACCTCTGCAACCTTCATTAACTGTCTGACTCATTGTCGGATTCTGCAAATACTAACGATCGAGCGAACCATTCGATTCAGCGATTCACGTGTCATTTAAATTCGATGTTAAATGATCATAAAGTTTAAATTAACGTTTGCACTGACAAATTGTTCTGTATGTCCTAGAATTTTCCTCTTGACAAAGCAGATGAAAATGTTTTTTTATTTTGAGAAAGATCCATCTAGGTCCTCAATTTTTTATTTCTTTTATTTAAATTTGTAAATCTAATTATTGGCGATGACGTATAATTTGCAAATTTTAATTATGTGTTCATTTCTTTGTCGGCCTTTATAATTATAAAGTCTTGATTGAATTTGCGAAGAAGATTGTAGATATTAAAATTGTAAGAATTTCGAAAATTTTTCTCTTGATCTGATAATACTGATATGTTACAATGAAAAATTAATTTAGGTTAGGTAATTACTCGAAATTAATTTTAAGAAACGCGGTTAAATATCTTTATTTGATTTCCGAGTAGAACAGGATCAAGGAACAATATCAGATCTAACACGAACAAACGTCACTGGAAGTATGATGAAAAATTCACGTAAAAGCTGAACTTTTGGCATGGTCGAAATCATTCATGCTTTTCAAGGGATAAAGTTCCGAATTGCCTTGAGGTGGTATTTAATATTATAACATAATGGATTATAGTGTCATTGTGTCTTTCGATCTGAATATTTATGTACAGCTTGTATGTTGCATGATATCGGATCCTTTGACTGTGTCAAGTTTAAATTAAGATTTCGAACAAATGTTTAATGATTAAATAGGGAAGAAGATCTAACTTAATTCATTTTATATATAGAAGGAGTTCAATTAGCTATTTGTTAAATTGTGTCTTGAAATCCCGGAAAAATAAAAATGAAAAGATTCCATGAAACTGTCCTAATCAAATTTGATAATGCTGAAAAGTATTACAATTCACAAAGTTGGAAAAAGATCTAGATCTACTAAAATCTAGATCAAAGAAATTATGTTGCAAGAGGAAGTATTTAACATCCGTCTTCTACAATTTAAACTCATAACTTTTCTTGAATGATTTACACGATCGACTATAACTATCAGCTCCCTTGATTATCTTCAAGACAGGAAGAACTGAAGATTAAAAACTTATTTCATTAAGAATTCAAAAGAATTTCTTCCTATTAAAAACTATTCAGTTGAACCAATTCTCTTCCGAACATAGAAAATTCTCAATATAACTTTAACAACTTTTACTACAGATTCTAACTTAGAAATCTTTCATAAAATCATCCAACAAAAATTTCATTTAACTTGAAATTACTATTAAAAATTCAAAAACACTCGTACTATCATAGCAGTAGGTGATCTTTGTATGCATTCGATAAACGTACTATGCGTACATGCGCGTACTACCTATGAGCGTCTATTTGGATTCGACATGGCGGCAGATATTGTAGAATGTCTTGTTTTCTAGAGAAAGCTGTATGTGGAAACGAAGAACACGCAATCTAAATTGTATCTTCATGGAATGAGGATATATTATAATACTACCTGTTTGTTTCATTTGTAAATGTATACTCCTACATAAACAATAATTTAAATTGATTAAATTTCATTTGCGTTGAAAACTACTGTGTTTCTTCCACTAAAAAGTATTTACTACTACTTAAACAGTAGCATAAATCGTTTAACTTTCATTCAATTCGAGGATAAAAACCATTAATGTAATAAGTAGATTGAATTTCATCTCTGCATCTTCTTTTTATCTTCCAATACTATATAAAAGGTTAAATTAATGCTAATTTATACAGCCAGATATTTAATAATTTGACGAACGCAACACGATAAGATAATAATCAAATTACAGTCAGCGTAAATATCACGGGACGACTGGCAGAAATGATTTTCAAGCTGTTTGTGAACTCTGAACGGGACAGATTTCAACGTCAAGCAACGTGAATGATATCGTAATTTCATGGAGCAAGAACAGTCTGCGATATCTCGGGGCTGTCGTGGAGATTTGACGAATTCCTAAAGCGAATGTGACTTACGCTGCAACTAATCTACAAGAACGCCTTCGATAAATCATTATTTCATTCACCATCTCTCTTCCTCTCATTATATTTACTTTTTATCTTTTATCTTGCATGATGACATTCGACCGAACATTTATCTTTTTCGACATATTCGCAACTATACATTATTCATCTAGTGAAAAAGGTAGATTTGCTCAAACACTCTTGTGTTTTTGAACGAATAAAATTACTATACGTGCCGAAAACACACATACGTGAGGAAAACAAAATTTGATGGCAAACGTAAAAAACTTTATCGCAAGTGGTCGATCAAATTTGCGTAAGCTGACTTTTGTAAAAATATGAATTTTTCTACTGATTACTTTTTTCATTTTTATTTTAAATGTCGAAACAAATTATAAAATTGAGTTTGATTACATCCAGTTTGGAAATTGGAAATTAGTTTTTTCGTTTTTTAAATTATTTTTCTTGATCTCAATTGATAATTCAGGTAATAAAATTCTGCTACTATTTGATTATCTCTTTCATTTTTCATAAAATTTATATTTAGTAAAATTAATCAAAATTTTAGATTCGTATATTTGTTCCAAAATATAATTAAATAAACGTGAATATCCTTTTTTCTCTGTACACTTCGTTAAAATAAACAATACAGATAACAGAATCCCATGACAATTCCATCATCTCTTTCACTTTCTATTGCAAAAATGTAAATCTAGTAATAGGTAATATTAAAATCGATCAAAACTATAAATCTGCATATTTTCCAAAATAAATCCAAGTACACTTTCTTCTCTTTTTATCTGAATTTATATCACACTTGGTTGCAAATTAAGGGACACAATTGCGTTACAAGTGTATCCATTCATTCGGAATATCTGGGTTGCTGGATATTACGTGCACGTTTATGCATTTGATCCACGAGATGCATGGACGGTCGCGTCGTTGCAATTTATAAAAGGTAAGGTAAGGTAACGTAACAGAGGTTTCGATGCAGCTTATGCGCCTCGTCTCCACTGATTACATAATATCGTCCCCTAGGCCAAGTTAATAGATTACGTATACCGGGAAGAAGGAAGCTTCTAAGAAAGCTTTTGAAACTGAACAATACCGAGCACTGAATACGGTAACCGGCATGCAAGTTCGATACAGATTTTAGGTCATACTTGAGGAAATTTTGTGAACAACTATTGACATTCTTTTCAATTCTGTTACACGAGACTTGGCCACCCTGAATGATTCTACGTTTTAGACCTTTAGAAATCGACACTGTTTGTAGATTGATATCTCCCTCTCTCTTTTTAGACGCTTTGAAATTATTTTATAAATCGAAATATCTTTTTAAATTGCAAAAGTATTTCAAAACGCTTATAAAATGCTAACAAAATGTAACTTGTTCTCAAATTTAAATAATTTGGTATGATTACAAGAGAGAATTTCGAACAGAGTATAATTAGGGTTAATGCAGAAGTATTCCAGAAGATTTATAAAAGGTTACAAAGAGGTAATATAATTGTGCTTATAATTAAAAATAAAGAATTTGGAATAATACGATTTTTAGAAACACAAAATTAACATTATCTATCGTATTAAATTTCCTCGCGGAATTGATAAACCAACAAAAAGTAGAGACGTATATGTCTATCAAAATTCATGTAAATATCGTAATTCAGTGAGAACAATAACAACTTCAGCGACTTGATGCGATTACAAAGAAGTTCGCTGTTACAAAGGAGAATAACTTTTTATGAAAAGAATAAGGGATCTTTATGGTTCTCCAGGAAGAAAGTTGTCTTCAAACAAATTTTCCCAATAATTATTGACGTTATTCTTCAGTTTCTCGAAACGTGCACCACCAATCTTCAATAGATTGAATTCTGTAGATGCTAGAGGACCTCGGTATCCTAGATTTCCAAGGGATCGTAATTGTCAGACCTTTAAATAAGAACCTTTCACTGCATAATTCGTACCAGAATGAAATTTCTAGTCTTCTTTTTACGACTGGCATAATAGAAGTCCTAGCAAAGGATATCAATGAAGATAAGAGAAGGTTTATACCACCACCATAGAATAATTCCACACGTACTGGAAAAATAATTTATGTCATCTTCCAGATTTGAGAATTAGGAAAGTTTAAAATCTCCTTATATTAAGAATTTCTCAATTGTCTCAAAATATAATAAAATAATACATGTATCGAAACACCATCCTATAAAATTAAAATTAGTCGTGATATTGATATTAAACAAAATAGCTAATGCGATTTTTGTTATAATTAGTTGAAATTTCGTTGATAGGATGATTATGTTAAAAATGTAAAATAGAAGATTCAGTAAAAAGGATAAATGATTGAACAAAAAATTTGAAGGACGAATATTAAATACAAATTAAATATAAACGTGATACTAAATTAAATCGAAACTTAAATTTTCTGAAAGATATTGAGACAATATATATATATAAAATTTTCGATCAGCGCAAAAACTGAGAGTGAAAAATAAATTTTTCAAATTTTTGCCACTATGAAATCATCATATAGGTAATCATTGTTTAGAAGTTTTGATTCAAACATTCACCACGGAACTTCGTGTAAGTTATAATTATCAGAAAACACCGAGTTTCAGTCATTTCATTCCTCTCTTTTAATGAACCTTTAATTCATATCTGGACGGTTTGGAATTCCTCGAGAGGGATTAACTTTAAATCCTTTTCACATCGCCTCGTCCTGACGTTCACGCGAAAACATTCTAGATAGAACAATAGCCAGAAAGAATGCCTCGGAACTGTATCGTGAATAGGAAAGAAAGTAACCCAGTTTAAATGCGGAAATATGAAATCGTGGAAAATATGAATATTCGCGAGAAGGACGCAAAAGATGCAGAAATGTAGGTCTATGGAAAAAAGACGGTAGATACGATGCGATATAAATTCGCGGAGAGATACAAAAACGTGAAAGAAGGAAAACAGCAGCTTTGTTCTGTCTGAACGCTATAATAAACTATGGCAAATAATTAATAGACTCACCATTTGACTCGATCGCCTGCGTGTATATGACAATACAGCAAAGAAAATAACAGTTGATGGACCAATGTATCCCTGATTATCAGTGACAGGTATTCAAAAGTCAGGTGTTCTTTAAATATAGTTAAAAGATAGGAAATTAATGATATTAACGTAAGAGTTTTGTGATTGCTTCCTGAACCTCTGTAGTAAATTTTTGTATAAAATTTATTATATCTCAAAGGGCTAATTATATTGTGGAAAACGTATTGTCTATAGGATTGTACAATATTTATTCGACTCCGTAATGTGTGTCGACTCTAATAATAAATTCATATTGGTTGTCAATTATTAAAGTCAATAATCAAACGAAACAATTTATAGAAAGATCTACGATTTTCAGGAGAAATGTGAGGAATTAGAATTATTTTAAAACAACAAATTTTCAGTGCCGATTTTATCAAACTTTTTACAAACTTTAAGAATCTATCTTCTTGAAAAGTATAAGATCAGATCAGCAAAATGAATATAAACGCATTTTCAACTCTCTAATAATGACTAGAGTGAATACCCAAGTTGCGTAAGCAACGTTCTGACAACAGTCCCTTGTTGCTTCTATCGAGCAAGCCCTGCACGTCTCTAGAAGCTTCATTGTGTTCGTGTCGAGACTGAAACGCCTACAGTAGAAAATTGCAGAAATCTATCTCAGTGATTGACACAAGCAATGAACATAAACATCCACGATCGAATTATTACATATTACTAAAAAATTAACACATTATAATTATTATGACACTGTTTTTTCTGTTCTAGAATGAGCGAGCGGAGTTCTCCTCTTTCCCTTGTGCAATTTGAAATGTCATCTTTTGAGCAACGAAGGTACACGATATACGGTCGTAAAACGCAGAATGCGGCAGATTTCTTACAAAACTTGAAATGTAAAAGTTATGATAAACGGATATAAATGTATGAAAATGTGGCATCGCGATTTTTTCAGGTTGATCAAAATAAACGCTTTCACGGATTAAACAGCAAAGTTTTTCATAAATTTGCTCGAAGAAGCGAACGATTCTTTGAATATGTATACAATTTCAAATGCAATTGAAAAAAAAGGCTGGAAAGAAGAAATCAAGCGAGAAACGAACGAAACGTGATTTCGCTTTAACATTCACAGGTTTACGAGGGATCGATTTGCAAATGTTAGTTAAATTTTGAAGCTTGTCAAAGGTTTGCTCTTTAAAATGCAATACGTCAAGGATAATTTTTACCGATAAAAGCATAAAGAAGGATAGTACAAAGTGCAAGAGCCGAGAGTTCCTTTTCCACGATGCGACGTGTCAAAGAGGCTATAACATTAAAAGGGGGCACAGCTTTTGAATATCAGGCTGGAAAGTTTCCGCTTTATCTTGCCCTCCGCCCCATAGTAAATGAACCTTTCCGTTTTCCAAGCCTCGGATCGATTCTAGAAAACTTGACGCGCGGAAACTTTCACGAACGTGGACAAACGTCGACCAATTAAAGAGCAACGATCGTTTCTCATTCGCTCGCATCCGCCTCGTTAATAAGTTTCTATCTTGTCCAAGTAAAGCTCGAAGAGCAGTCACTTCGGAATTAATGAATATTTCAGACCACTTTTGCTCGTATTCGCGGAATTGCTCGATACTGAAGCGAAACGTAACTTTGTACGTTCGTTGATAATGTTATTGTGACCGATACAAGTGGGCGATTCGCGTGATGGAATTTTAGTTATGGTTTTGTTTGATGATCAAATGAAAATTAAATGGAAAATTGGTACGAGGAAAATGATTTTTCATTGAAAATTGTTTTACCTGTCCGATCCCCGATCTTGATTTTAAACGGATAGTTATCGAGTATCTGACAGTTAGGTAAGGTTACTTAAGTTTTCACTTTTTATGTTTTTTAAGAAAGAAAAAAAAAAACAGATATTGTAACATATCTCTGTAAAATATTAAAAAATGAAAACTCCTTTCACGTTGCGATGATATATTCTTCTCTTTGCTTGCATTCAACCTTCTTCTTACGACTCTTTCCTATTTTCTTCCACACAGTACATTTTTACGCTCTTCTCACATATATTCTATGTCTTATTCAAATCCCTTTGAACTTGTTATCTAAGACTTGTGAAACTCTTACAGATTTTCTCATCACTTCTTATATAATAGATATAAGACCCCTTACGTAATTAACTAGAAAACTGCATTTTATATATTCATCCCAACAGAATTGTTTTTAAGGAATTCTTAATAAAGTTCGTATAAAAGTTCATTGATCGTTTCATATATTTGAAATCTCTATAATTCATAGCGACACTGAAGAAGAAAGAACCAAACGAGAAAAGCACAATTCACAATAATTGTTGTTAACTATTTACTATTTATATTAATTTAATCATTCTGTGGTTCGATTTCATTAATAAATAAATAAGATCAAGTAGAAAAGTATTCGGGAATATAGATTTTATATCGCGGGCATGAAATATATCGCAACATCCTAATTATCCAATTCGAATTCATCGGTGCGAGTCAAAAAGTCGTTTTAGATCATATTTCCAGGCTAGAATTCGATTTGGTGCTACTGAAATTCATTGCATACCCCCATCTCTTGTCTTTTATTTTACTAAAAAAGTTCTCTTAAGTGTCGTGAGCTTCATGACTTTCCATAACAAGATTACCTGCTCCGCGTCTTTATTGAATTTTTCTATTCAAACACGGATTTCGTTTTCAGTTCTACGTTATAGGGAACGTAAGAAATCCTTATCGTGACTACGTTTCTGTTCTTGCGCAGATAAAGAAATACGAAATTGGCCTTTGTAATTGCCCTAGTTTGGCAAATTCTTCATTACAAGTTTGATTACGAATTGCTATCAAATTGAATTCTTTTGACTGTGATCGTTCGTTTAAAGTTAAATAGACTTACCGATCGAAATTTTTGCGTACAATGTTTTGTCAATCCTAAAAGGATCGATACCTCTATTGCATTCTATAATATTTGTAAAAATTACGCCAACACTTTTTAGTGAAATTAATGAAAAACTCATTCATATATTTTAGACATAATGTAACATGAAGACCGTATCATAAAAACACGAAAGATAAACAAAATTTAAAAAGTAAAATTCATCAAATCAAAATTAAAATTAAATACATATATCTATATATACATAAACATCTATACCCACCACATTCACGGAACTCAATTTATCCAATAAACTCGATATAAAATAGCAAATTAAAGCACATTTCCTAAATTTACCACACCATTAAAGAACAAGATTATATGACATATTTCAATCCAATAAAAATAAATAAACTCAAAACAGAAATACAATCCATAAATTTCACCGAACGAAAAGGCATTTCCTAAATTCACTATACCATTGAGGAACAAAATTATCTTATTAGCCTCATCTTTCTACGAAAATCTAGCAGTCCTTTTTTCTTGAACAACTGCTGGTTGGCCGATTTTCCTTGGCTCTTTCTCCTCTGCCCACGCCACTGCAAGTAGCGATAGATCGTTGTTTCCGCTGGAACAACTTAGGTGGGTCAGGCGTTGCAAAAGACGCATTCATTGTGGAGGACGCAACAGATTTCCTTCGAACGCGTGGAGAAAGGACGCGAGAGGGTGGTGTTGCGAGTAGTTTCCGAGGGCGTTTCGACTTGCTCGAAGAAAGCTCGTGACCCCGGCCTGGCCGTGATCGAATTAAAGTCCGGACATCTTTTTGCCGACCCTTGGAAGCTTTCAACGCGTCGGGTAAGACGACGAGAACAAGTGGAACGTAAATGAGAGAAACGATATTGACAAGAACAAGGACGAGCAACGAATGTTCGACGAATGGGTGTTTGACTACCAACGATGGTGTGCTTTTTACTGTCTTTTTCGATTTTGTGGTTAGTATTGTATAGGTAAGTTTTCCTTTGTGTAATTTAAAGTGATATATCTTTCATACCAGAGTTTATGTGAATGTTGTGTTATACACTCAATGTTGTGAATACGTAATATTATATTTACTTTAATAAATCATTGATCAAGTAAACGATAATTGTATTTTTTCTGTAAAACTAGTCTTCTATTTTAGTACATTATATCTTTTTTACAAAACTATTCGATGAGATGTATTTCTATTGGTAAACGATACAGAAGATATACTTATAATCTTTTCATTTTTTATAATTAATGGATTTTTCTTTTCCTATTTCTTACGTCAGAATGTACATAAATGTTCGAACGTTGTAAACATTGATTATATGATTTTTACTGAGTTCTTCTTTTAATACTGATTAAATGCTAATTTATAGATTAATGAATTTTTAGTTATGTACAGTAACGTGAAATATTTTAGTAATTAAAATTGCGAAATTATTAAACAGCTTCTATCATATTTACCCTCGTATACTGGCAATAAAAAATCAGCGTTGCGAATTCACAAGTTATCAAACTTTTATTTCTTTTACCTGCCTAACAAGTAAAAAGTGAAAAGTAGCGAAACATGAAATAAATTATAGCATAAAAAGCTGGATCTAAAGCGAATAAAAATATGGATGCAATTTGTTTTTCAGCCTCTTAGTTAGATTAGAGGGAATCTTCCAGCCGTTCTATCTCCGCATTCGCTTTCCGTGAAATTAAAATGGAGGCGGAAACAATTATGGGGGAATAAAAATGTAAGCCGGCCGTATGGATCCGCGTTCGATGGAAATTGCACCGACCACCGCGATAAAGTTTGTAGAGACGGAGAAAGTTTGCATTAGAGACCGCTTACAAAGAGCGAAACTAATTAATTAGCGGGGCACGGCATCTAAAGTCTGCCTCGTCGAGATTATTTCACACTTTACGTACAATAATGAAAAACGAACGACTCATTACGGGTTTGTGGAATTCTCGCTTTTATTATTTCGTGATTAATCTTTACCTAGCCAACTAGCAATTCCACCGGTATATTGTACCTCCGGGTATTGAATTTATAACGTCGTTTGTGTTAATTAAATTCATACTCTTGGAACGTATCTGTGGAAAAGCAGTTGCAGGGATTTATTGGAAAATTACAGACGAATACAGATTACGGATAAATCTATAATCTACTCGAATTTGCGAAAGCTATGTTGACATAAAAATATAGGAATATATTATGAATATTTCGTACTAGCAATATTAATTTTCGTCACATTCCTTGTGCTCCATCACTATCTACAATTTATTCATCTTTTATGAATTATATTATATTAAATAGCTATTTGTATTTTATTTTATATTCATGTTTACTAAAATATGAGAATATTTATATCATAAATCTTTTAACAATTTGTTTTAATTTTATTAGCATTTAATTTGTCGGTATTTCATCAATTAGCGATAAACATAGAAGCAAGGCCAATAAGTAAGAAAACATGCTTTTCTGATACATAGAAAATAAAAATTATCTTCGAGAAGAAAAACACTTGGAATTAATTAGAAAGTAAAATAATTTACACCCAATCTTTTATATCAAGGAACCTAGATAACTAACTAGAAATACATTATCATTGACGAAAAAGTATATTCGAAGTAGAAGAGAAGGATAATTGGAATAAAATACAAACCTCTTCAATGTGAATTTCTCTTTGAAAGAATATAAAGAATATTTGTCCCCTCACATTTATTGAAATTAACAATGGAAAGAGCGAACACGAGAGAAAATTAAAAATCTGTTACGTCTCGTTGGATTGAATGCGAAAATATGGTTTCAATACGAAAAAAAAGATATGCATTTGAAGCCATGTGCGAGAACAAGATTTTGACCTATTTTCTTTATCTGCACGAATATTGCATTGAATAAGGATGTATTAAAACATAAAGGTACGAAGCGTATGTATAGAATATTTCTATACTTGTATATTATATTATATTTCTTTTTATACTACATTGTTATATTATATTATTCCTTTCTTATTGTATTATACCTTCTATACAAAAATGGAATAATGCTTTGTAAATATAAAATATATGCTTTTTCATAAGATATATGATATAGTAGAAAACATTATGTATAAATTACAATAGTATTCAATGCAGTAAAAAAGATTTCAATTTTTCTTTAATGAAATGGAAGGTTGTAAAATCATATATGTATATCATAAAAAACAACGAATTCTCATTAATATTTTTATTCTTCAATTATTTTAACATGAAAATAATCTTGCAATTGAAAAGCTCCTTTTCTTTTAATTATTGTTTCAAATATTCAGTATCATTCCATCAATAATGATTCTATTTACATTAAAAAATAGAAAGCAATCATTCAATTAATTATTGATCCAATGAATGCAGCTTATAAAATATTTATGGAATAACAACCGACATTTCATATATTTAAAAAAATTCTTTTAACATGAAAAAAGATTTCTCTATTTGGTGAAATACAATAAAAGCCAAAATATTACATGAAAGGTCTAGAGAGGCTTAAAAGTACCTTTGTTCCACGAAATTCTTGTAGTTTAGCTCTGGTTTGCTATTATACTTCACAAAGCAGTTTCTGTTAACGAAAGAAAGCAAACAGGAAATTTCTCCAACGACCTTTTGATAGCCGGCATTAACGATAAATCTTCCGTTCCATGCTAAAGCAGCTGGGAAATAAAAACCATAGTTTCTGGCTTGGAATGTGAGTTAAAATAACACATATACACGGAATATGTGTACTACTGCCTTTTCAATATATAGATAATTATGCGTTTCACAAGCTATGTACATGCAAAAGATATTAAAGATTTCTATTTTATGGATATTCAGATATGTATAAATATCTTTATAAATAGATATAAATATCTTTAATAAAATCCAATCAATCAATTCTTTGTTTCTGTATAATAATAGGAATGATAGGTAATTGCATTTTTTCCGTGAGGTACGGGTGCATATACTACGTATGTACATATATAAATTATAAATATATTAGTACACCTGTATCTAAATGCACATAACATAATGACAATCAATAAAAATGAACGTATGCCGTATATAAATTACTGCTGATGAGCTAACGATCTATTAAAAATCATATAGAAGGAGGAAAAGATGGAAAAGAAAGCAATCTAAAAAAAAAATACAAGTCACGGTGTAATCTTAGTGTAAGCTATACAGTCCAGACTATAGTATTTCACAATAAATTTATTCTTTTCGTTCTTATAAATACTTCAAAACCTTTTAAGGCCGAAAAATTGAAAACGAAAATTATTTTGGACACGCAAAACGTAGGATAACTGAATGAAATAGGCGGATGTGAAAAGAGATCACGATCTCGGACACGATGTTCCTGCTGGCTAGCAAAGTGAGGATGTAACCATTCTTTCAACGACTTTCTGATAGCTGAGTTACAGCGGATGCCCGCGACCTCAGCGTTTTTTTCTGCTTCGTGCCAAAGTACCCGAAGAATAAAAACGAAGTGTACGCGGTCGTGAATGTTTAAGTAAGAGTGCTGAAACACCGGCTGACGAGGGCAAAGTGCATTCCCAACGCCGACAACGCGATGTAGACACGACTCAAACGAATCATTCTACTCGGGAACAAAGTTTTGACAGTACGTTGAAATTTCTCCGTCTGAGCATTCCTTCGTTTCTACTACTCTGAATTGTGGATATCTGGTGAGAAACTTTCTCAATTTTAAATTAATTTAGTTTATATGAAAACTTTCATCGCGTATAGTTATTATTCTGAAAATATTTAAAATCTTTTTTTACTAAGCGTTTCATTATCGTTGAGAGTTATCAAGAAAAATAATTATTTTAACTAATTCTTTAGAATCTTTAGAATATTCTTTTATTAAATAATCTATTCTCCAATAAATATTTAATTTCATTTAGAATAAGTATATGTTGAGGCTTTAATTGTTCTTGGATATTGATTGTAATTTTTATAGCTAGAAAAGACTACCTACGTAATGTTAAAATAAATATCAAACTTAAAGAAAATTCTTAAATTGGACATTTTCTTCGATTGAATTTATATATATTCGTACAATTTATATCGTTTACTGATTTTTTTAACTTATGGACTGTCTTCAAATTTCCGGTTCTACCTTATTTTTCTTGTCGTATTTCGTTTCGATTTTATCCTACCTTCTTCCCTTTCTTTCCTACAAGCCTTACCCAACAGCCAATCCGATCGATATCATTTTCCTAAGTGATCTCGTGATACGTCAAGATTATTCAACCGCAGATTACATTTCTGTCTTTTCTTTTGAAGCAGCGTTGCTCAATTTATAGCGGCAACCTTTACTCAAATGTCATCTTCTGAATATTTTTCAAATCTTCAATCTCTTAAATCTTCATCTTACGGATTATTTAAAATCAAAGTTGTGTTATATTATGAATCCTTAAGATTATTTGATTTCTCTGAGCTTTATGTAAGAAAGAAGTTGTATAAGAAAAATTCTTCTAAATCGATGAAAGTACTAGAATCGTCAATTCTTCATGATCTAATAATGTAAAACAGATCGCTATATTACAGGATCTCGTATTTAACTTCCATATATTATTACCAACATTCTTAACCATCAGCTGCTATCGTTGACATTTAGTATTCCAAATATAAAGTAATTTCATCCGTATTTTACGACACTTAAATCGATGCTCTGACAATTTTAGCATTTTGTTACATTACGATTTGAAAAATTTATTAATTAATTCATATATTAACTTTTCTTCAAAAACTTGTCAATCGTATTCAACAATATTAAATAACTTTTCAACGAACAGCACCACGTAGCACATATTTTGAAGTTTGTTTTCGTACACATGGAAATGTATTCAATTATATCAACACATATTTTCTTAAAAATATATATAATATATAAATAATATATATATAGTTGTCACGGTAAGATCAGTTGATGATCCAAGACTCTTTCTCGGCAGTATATGTCTTCAGGCGTAGTTAAACGAAGATCATTCATATACTTTTCCCTTTCGCATGAATCGTGGGGCTCTGTTCACGAGCCACCAGTAAGACGACAAGCGAGACGATCGATGAGTCTCGTTTCGCCATCTGTTCTCTTGAACTACTTCTTCGAAACTTGATTCACTGTTCTATACTTGCCGCATAACTTACTCGGCCCAGTCCACAAACTGCATTAGGAAGGTTTTTGCAGTCGGCCGCCTACGCCAGATTCACGGGGACAGGATACAAAGCAGAAGGTCCAACTAGCTAACTAGCTAACCGATACCAACCCATAGATTCTTAGATTGACAATTAGACATAAAAGCTAAACATTAAAAAAGTTAAACATTAAGAATATCATCAGAATATTCGAATTTATCACAGTGATAACAAGCATCCTTATATTAATCAACAAAGAAAGTCGGAAGTGTATTACATATTTATCGGAATTAGATATTTTAAAATCAGATGTTAAAGATATTTTTTAAGGAACAAGCAAACGTTCGAAATACAAAATCTATTTCTACAGTAAATTACACATTTACAGACTTATAAGTGTGTTTCTAACATTTAAAAATCTTCCATTTTTCAGTTAAAGTCGAGTAAAAAACTGAATATAAAGATTTTGCAGATATTAAATATATAAAGATGGATATGTATTTGGATGAAATATATGTGTTATGAATTTTCGTTATAAATTAGGTACGTATTAATACGTTTATAAGTGAATACTAGTCAATGTAAAACAATCTTTCTTTCCCCATCATTTTTTTTGTTTCAGTCTGTATTATTCCACCTCGATGCGAAATCTAAAGACGTCTGTTCGTTATTGATGGAACTTCTTGAAACAACAGAACTGGGAAAGAATATTCTGAATATTTCAGCCTACAAGCACGGTTCTCGGCGCGTATTCTTGGTCCCTTTGAGAAAACAAACGGAGCGAACTCTGTTTCCTTACATATTGGTGTCTGAAACTGTTTGTCCGAATGATGAATCCTCGTTGATTTCCATTCGAAGAACGTTGAAGCGAAATCGTCTTAACGATTTTCTATCCTGCGTCAGATTTGGGTTTGTTTCCCAAATTTTATAACAGACAGAATTTTTTATTGTAACCATTTTTTTGCAACAATTTTACTGTATGAATTTTACTGTTGAATTTTAAAATAATGATGTGAAAATCTATAAATTCTCCCATTTTTAGTTCCTTAAAATTATATTTTCCTTTCTATAGTTCCTCGTATTATTTCTTAATTTTTTACATTTTTAATTAATCATTAAGTTGTAAAAACATCTTCTTCAGGAATTTACATAATGATATAAATAATTATTATACAGAAATAGCATTTCTTTGAATTGCTGACAAACTTTTTATGAAATTTCTTTTCCTATCGATCTATCACGAATTGAATAGGTTCGATGAATCAAATGGAAAAATCTCAGCGAGATTCGAAAAAACAGAAAGATATTCCGGAAGCTCGTTTCGTTAGAAACTCTCAGAAAGAATTGTTTTTCTTCGAATCTGGACCAGATGGTGTTCACCGTCCGAAGCTGTCTTAATAAAATCCTGAAAAATATGTTTTCTTATCGACACGAGTGCAGAAAATCGAACGATAAGCCAAACGGTAAGAAGAAATTTAATTTATCTCTCTTACCCTACGGCTCGTTGCGCGATGGCGCGGAACGTATTATGCTAAAACGTTCGAATAAACGATGTGAATGCATCAATGTCGAATAATTAGCAAAGTTGGTGGATCGCCTTCATTTCTATGCAAAGTAAGAACGATATCCTCTTGGATCTAATTTATCCGCTGACGTATAAATCTCTATAACCGAGATTTCGTTTATTTATGACAGAAAAGGATTACAGTTCGCTTGAATCTTTCACTTAAGTTTAATTCCAATACTATCATCGGAGACACGTTGTCACATGAATCCAATACATCATTAACAGCGATGAGCAGAAGAATAAGATAGGGTAAAATCGATGGATCTCAAGTTTTATGCAAATTAGAGACGAGTTTTTCTCGAATACATTTTACCAGTTATGATATTTTCTACAAATCAGAATTTTGTATATTTATAAATTAGAGAGGAATATTATTTACAACTTATAATGTGATGTTATTATCACTCATATATTATACATTTTATTATAATTACACAATTTATTATGATTTTATAAGAAGTAAAGAGTAAGAGAGTTTCAGTAAAAAAGAGTTAAAGAATTAAACTTCAACTTCATAATAATCTACTTTAATTCCACTAAATTTTCTGATTATTTCCAACAGTTGCAAGGAACAAAAGAATAACAACCATTTTATCTTTCGAAGTATTTGCCACGACATATGCTTCTTGTCAACCATTATAATTAATCGAAAAAATTTCGGAAGTCGATAACGAGAATAAAACGGAAGTTTGGAAGTAACGATGAATTAATGGAGTGATGGTAATTTGTGCACCGTTGTGAATCGATGTATTAGGCGAAGATTAATCGCTTCGAGTAAATACGCTGCTCCAGGATCTGTCTGTCTGATATCTTAGTGTACTATACTAATTACGAAGTTTTCGTTGATTCTTTGGACAACGTCCAACACACTTCTCCGATGCACTTTTGCTGTTTGGCTCTGTAATGAAGAATGATAGAAGCCCTGGCTTCTTTTTAGGGGGACACTAACCGTTGCCGTTTATGATACAGATTATTATTATGGAATTAAGAAGAAATATATTGTATATCGCGAGAGGGGGGGGGGGGGGGAGAAGATTAATATTATAATATTTTGAATAAGAACATCATCTATTTAACCATAAAAATAGTTACGCTTCCTTGAAACTTAATATGTATATGTATATAGATATATCTAGATGTAATTCGAATAGAATTATTCGAACGTATTTTATACATTACAAATACGTGTAAATCAAAAGGATCCAAAATTTAACTTGAAACGCAACAAACCAACGCGCGTCTCGTAACAATGGCCGCGCAAAGTGAAACATGTGTTCGAAGAAATGATTAAAAGCAACCAATATGTCGCAGTTTGTAGTTATTAAAAGCACTTGACTGTTTAACCAAAGTAAAGATGAATCCACTATACGTCGCCACTTGAAGTCTGGCCTTATTTCCACGGAGATTAAAGTTTCATTTATCGAATGAAGGTACTAGCTTCGCACGACCTTCTATACACTGGTTCAGCTGTAAGTGAAACTGTATTTTCATCTCTTTCGTGTTCACCGGTTAAATAATTCATAATTTTTATTCGAAACATTTACATTTATAAAAATCTGAATGGCAAAAATGTAATGGTTATCTTTTTGCGTATACATTATTTACGTGTCCGATTTCGAGTTAATACATCATAATTGACTCGGTACATTGAATTCTTTCAATTTTACAGATATTACACATCATTATTGATTTTATTTGTTTATACATAGTTATGGATCGTTACCCTGAATTTTTATAAAGTTGACAGAATATTATTATATATCTGTTAACAATACAATTTTATAAATTTTCCTTTAATATATTAACAAGTTTCAATATTCAGTGGAACCATTTTTAACACTTATTATGTTCGTACTTTATACTAACTTTTTACTAAATATATATTTGCAGCAAATGTGTTATAGCTTCTACGTCAGGTTGGTTTCGATTTTAATCAATGTGATCATGACAGCGTTAATGAAATTTTACAATTTTCTTTATAACCCGTACAATAAGTAATAAAAGTTTAAAAATAAAAGTTTTCTATGGTAAGAGTTCAAATACTTTCGTGAACTACTGTATACTCGACAAAACTAATACGACCTGGGCGAAACATATCCCTCTCGGATGGATAATTTTAAAGCGCGACAAGACGAACTCAGAGGGAAGAAACTGTGTTCTCGAGAAGGACAGAGCCGTGACCCGCATTTCGAGTCTCGCATTGTTTCCTCCGGCAACAACTCTCCTTCGTTACAGGCCGATCGACAACGAACTCACCAGGGTTGCGTTGCAATATTACGGAAATGTTTTCTCGCGGTGCAGACAGCGCGAGAAACAAAGCCATACGGTGTGGTGGAAACTTTAATGTCGATTCGTTAACCATATAATTCATCTTTTTGAAATCTCGATGACCTGGTTATTGTAGGAAACTTGCAATTTTCAGTAATTGTTAAGTTAATCACAGGGCGAAACTGAGTTCTTAAATGAGTTGTATTTTGGGGAATAACTTCATCGCTAATTTTAGTTGGTAAGAAGAGAGTTAGAGAGAGTATAGTGTGTTGATCGTGTTTGAAAATGGAAACGGGAAACCCAATTTCTGCAGTTTATAAATAACGATTTGTAACTTCGTTGATCTATTTTTGAAAAACTGTAATCTAACAATTTAAGGAAATAACGTATCTAGAATTCGTACTTTGTCTTATAAAGAATAATATACAGTATACCGTTTATTACCAGAGTGAGAAATTACCTCAATGAAAAAACTTAATCATACAAATATACATTCAATATATGTTCAATAAGTTTAAGAAAAATTCTAAAAATTCGTTTAATAATTGATGAAAGGTTACTTTCAGTCGATAAAAGATTTATTAACAGACGTATCCTAAAAGGCAGTCCAAAACCATTTCGTGTTGCAAATGCCACCTTTAAACTTCAAGCAGTACAGTGTAAAGCGAAGCTTTAAATAAATCTCCATTTGTGTTTACAACAAACTACCACTGAAATCAACCGGTTAAAAGTATCTTTCAAAGCTGTTACATTTGCAATCCCCGTAGAACCACTAGAACCTTAACTGCGCTCCAATTTCCTGACGTTTTACCACAAAAAATAAGATCAACGCGATTCGTACCGTTGGGTGCTCTGGGATTCGAATAAATCTGCGAGTCTGAGTCACAAGTAATTAAACTACAATTATGCCTAACGGCAGGCTAGATAACTGCTTCCAAAGCGTTCGTAACACCAGCCATGTCATCTGAAACTGCATTCCGATTTATGGGTATGCATGTTTTGACTGTGTGTACAGCATGTTCACGCAATTAGTCTCCAGTATTATTTTTACAAGTAACGGATCTGTGAGAAAACTAGAAGAGAACAAACTCCGATTATTTTCTATATGCGATGGTTAATTTCTAAACGGTAAATTTTCGTAGAAATTTTATAGGCTTACGATACATTTGTGGGGATTTGTGTAGCTTTTTTATTATTAAAAGATTCTGAAGCTTCTCTCTTTGCCATTTCCTTTCTCAAATTTAACGCTTACGAGGAATACCGTATAATTATTTTTATACCTTTCATTCTAATTTCTCTAGCATACCTTTTATACTATAATTATCTACAGATTTAATATTAAAGATACTAGATATCATAAATATTAAAAATATTACTAAACTAACTAAACTATTAAATATTGATGAAACTTCTTTTTCCATTTTTTTTCGTGAATTTATCATTTACGCCAAAGATGCTGAAAACTAATAACATGAACATTCTATATATACATGTGTATATATGTACGCGTACATAGGAGAGCATTACGTACATTAGGAGGAGGAAACCGCATTTCTCTGTATGCAGGTGCATGTGCAAGTGCGAGCGGCCTCGAAGCCACGCCGTCAGTTGACTGATTCAGTTTGATCGAAACCGTAATTTCGCGGGCTAGGCACAAGCCGGGAGGTATATAGGGGAATATCGAATAGCTCGTATTGTAAGGTGTAATATGGATGTGGGGAGAGGATATGGAACTGTCGGTTAAGGGGGTGGTGTGCGTTTTTCCCAAGCAGATTTGTAGGTACTTTCTTGGAAAGAGGTTCCTTTAGAGGATACGCTCGAGCAACATTTTCGATGTCCGTTTTTCTCCGACAAAGAAGGACGTTCTTTTTTAGCAGTTAGAGTGGATGCTCGAATGAATTTTTTTGAGGGGAATGCGGGAGTTGGTTTCCCCAGAGACTTGTTGAACAGTTTTAGGGATAGATGTTTGAAAAATCATAGGCAATTAGAAAAGAAATGAAAATATATGGTTGGGTTTTAAGAAAGAGTGTTTAGAAAATGTTATGAATGGATGTTTAAAGAATGAGGTAATTATTGCAAAATAATGAATACGTTTTTGGAAGGATGAAATTGCTTCGTCATTATTAATTTCTTTTGAGATGAGTACATTGTTGGTTCATATTTAATGGAGAACGTAAAGGGTATCATGAGAGAATGATTGCGCATGTTGAGGAATTAATATTTCGGAAATGGTAGATAATTACCATAGAAAAACGAATACATTCTCGGAAGAATAGGGTTCTATTATGGATACTATTATGTTTCCTTAAAATTGAAAGGGACTGCTCAATTCTACAAATTTATTTTCTGGTGGAAATACAGGAGTTAGTGCTATGAAACGGCTATTGAGATATAACGATGAGTTTAGACATTAGATTTTTTGAATAATTAATTCATAAATAATTAATTAACAAATAAGCAGTTAAAAATATACTATTTGAGATATTAAATACTCAAATACACAGCTTAAAATAAGTATATATATATATTCATAAAATACGCAAATTTCACGAGCAAAATTAATATAAAATCGCTAGATGCTCTAGTAAAATTTATTGCTGCCACACAGCGTAAGACAACATTCTCACATTTTAAAGCAGTGTACACGATGCTCAATTACTTTGTATGGAACAGGCTGAGAACGAGTTGTTTATTACCTGGATGATATTAATCAAAAACAAAGAGAACACTGGAGAATAAAGCAGAGGGATCCGGATGTATTCAGTTATAAAGTTAAACTTTAACAAACTTTTCAACCGTCTGCTAGTTAGTACTTCCTTTGTATCTCGGAGTTATTACATCTTTATTGCAAGTGTTTTATAGTTTGAAGCAATGAAACTCCAATTACCCGCAAAAAAGACAAACATTAATTATTTAAAACAATTAATAATCGCGATCATTGGGTTCTCGACTCTACTTTAATCCTTGACTATACACGTTTTAACATTATCGTCAAGAAACTAGTTTCTTTTATCGTGGATTCACTTTATAAGTGAAAAAACTAAAAGAATGTAAAAGGATATAAATCATACACAGTCTGAATCATACATAATACGATTCATAAAGATTCCAAAATATCATAATGTCTATTTAAAATCATAGTCCGAAAGCATCAACTTATTATTATACGATCACGTGGTTGTAAAAATTTAAAGATTGAAATTTTTTCGATAAAAGTTTCGGAATCGTTTAATGAGTACGGTCATATAATTTTTGAAGAACTATTCGTCCAATTCGGCTGTTCCAATAAAGGATACCCTGATAATTACTGTTTCCAGAAGAAAGGAAGAATACTACCTCAACTTTTCAGTGAGAAATCCTCCAATGCTATTAAAACTATCTGTAACAAATCAGGTTCAAGAAATTCCAACACTGGAAGCGAAACGATGCAGAGTTACGCTGTTCTCTCACATTCGAGGTAATTCAACATGCTCTGAACTTCCCAGTCCCAAATACTGCATTTTTGCAGATGACAAGGTCGAACATGTAGTGCCCGCTAGTTGAAACGAATTCCCGAGTTCTCTTTCCACGTACAGGTGTCAAGGGAACAATTCGTGAGTCTTCTGAAACGCCATTCCAATTAAAAGTTCCATGACGTTCTACGCTTCTTTCCTGTCAATTTCCTATGTTCCTAAACACATTCGCCGCCTGCGGTTCAAAATTACCTCGCGAGATCTCGAATACTTGACAAAACGTCGCGTCCCTTTTGACCAAATAAAAATTCGTTTCGCAACGAGCTTTTCACTTTGCGGGACAGCATTCGACCGCCGATACACGAAACAGCTGAAAATTTATTAAAATAGCTTCCTTTTCGAATTTCCTGCTCATGGAAAGGTGAGATAAGAGAAGAAACCCATGGAATATCGGGTTCCAAGGGTGGTTTATATCCGTTGCATGAACTTTCGGATAGCTTACAAGCGTGATACTTTGAGAAATAATAGGAAATATATGTAGAATGGTATATTTCGAATGTTACAAGATCTGGATTTAAGGCAATTATTTTTTACTATTATTTTTTTACTTAAAGGATCATTTCAACTTTGTGCAATGTGGTTTACTTAGAATGAAGATCTAAATTGTTGTTGCTGCTGTTGAAGATAAGAAGAAGCAGCCATAAAAGGTGTTTATATGGTATGAAGACGTGCATTGTGACGATAAAAAAAAGATTCAAAGTCATCTTAAAAAGTATTCCGGCTTTTGCTTGTATCAGTCCAGTACACAGCAATAAAAATAAATTTTTCACTGTTATTAAAGATAACGAGAAATGAACAAGATGTGCATCTAGCGATGATAAGAAAAAGACTCCTAATGATCATCTTGAAAAATATTTTACGGTCAGAAATGCTATAACAAATACAATGGTGTACCGATACTTTTTAAAACTACTGTAAATTAAAATAATAAAAGACAAAACATCGTGCTCATAAAATAACTAAATGTCCATCAAAAGTATCGCGGAAAATAAATAAGCAAGTAAACCGAGCAACACGCCACTTGCTGGAGAAATGAAAGATTTATTCGCGAAACGTTATCCAAGAGCAATAAAGCGATGAGTTCATAAGCCAAAGAATCTGGAGGACATGAAAAGAGGGGGGAAGCGGTAGAACTGGAAGAAGGGCGATGGTTTGGTCGATTAATCCAAGTCCGATATATCATGGTCCAGGTTAGTGGCGCGTCTGAGTTATCCTTTTCGCGCGAGCATCCAGCCTGTTCCTCCTAATACCAAACACGATACTGTATACCGTGCGGCAGCTATAAAGATGACAAACGGGTTACGACAGGAAAATAACAAGCCGCCGGCCATGATGAGCCTGCAGGGTGCTCGGCAAACGATCGCGACGTTTAAAATGGGCATGTCTCGACTTTCGGTCAGGAATCACGACCTCTTTCGTCGCAACGATATGCTGACATCACGGTGTAACTCTCGTGGCTCTTTTATGAGCCCGCCATTTGTGTGTATATTTGTCTGGTTCCCTTTGTGTCAGTCGGGTTTTAACGTAAATCAAGAAGTGTGCCAACTGGCTCTACATTTCCTCTTTTTCTGTTTCGTTTAGCATTTGATTTTGACTTTTTGTCTACTGTAGTAAAAGTTCGAGCACGTTGTAGCGAGCTGTTGGTATGTGGATACTTTGAATTTTATATTTGAATAATTTTAGACGTGGTATATATTTGTTAAAAGACAAGAGAAAAAGTCAAATATTTTTTTCCCTCTTTGCCTATTGATGTTCATACATTTTTTAGAATACTAGCTGTAAATTTATAGACTGCAATAAATGTTACTTCCTGTGTGGTTATAGCAAACTACTTCGTTAAAAGCATGTCAGAAAATGAAAATTAATTTTGTTGCTTCATTTTTGTAATTTCAGAATTTGGAAATGTAATCAAAGATAGATATTAGGTTCTACAAAAGTTATCTCGCTTATTTAGATCATTTCCTTCGTAGTACTATATTATAGAGATGAGAAATCCTTAGTGACTTAGAAGACCTATTATCAAAAAACGCAAAAAGATTCAATAGTACTCGATACCTAATTTTCATTCTATACGTCGTAATAAACGTTATCCTTCCAATAAATATACGAGCGTGTTGGTTATATGCGGTGAATAATTTGGGGAATGACGGAGATCCATCAAAAAGCACGTCAAAAAGTCGAAAGACACGGAAAAGTGGCCTCAGTGACGCAGTGGCCTGTAATGGAGCAGACTCGAGTTTAAAACAAAGCTCTGAGAGCTTTTTTTTCACGATGCCGCATAATAACGCGCGCTCCCGTGGGCTAAGGATGAAATAAAAGACGAACTCGTATCTTTGTTATTAAATATGTAATTATGCTGGAGTGCAGAATTCGCATTCGAATGCAAATGCTGTTTTAGGATGTACGTTCGTTTCTTCGAACCTTCTTCGACCATCGAATTTTATAACCGTGTGAAGATAATTAACAAATGTACCTGTCGACTTCAATTTACGGCAATTGTCTCAACCAGATTAAAAAAAAAATGAATATAATAATTTTTATGTAGATGACAATTACATATATACTTCTAATTTTATTAGTAAGTACTTTCTGTACTTTTATGCATAAAGCATAAACCTTTATTCTTCAATGTTATTAGTATTTTCAACTTTAAAGATTAAAATATCTGATACGTACAATATAAGATTTTGTATATACGATTGGTAAGCGTAGTTGATAAATCATAATCCTATAATCTCATTACCCGAATACCAGAAGATCCTTTCGTTTTTATCAAAGGAAAATTATTTCGAAAGCTGCCTGACCAATTTTCATCTAATGAAGAGAAACTTTCCTATTATTTTTTACCCCGATACTTTGCCTCATTGACAGTACGTTCACAATCTCTCGCAACAGTAAATCCATCAATAGGTTAACAAAATTCCAGATCTAACGCTCAATCACTAACGATACGATCGATGCCCTTTATAAGGGAATTCTTTTCTTCTCTGTGTTTAACGAGATAAAACAGTCTAAAGCGGTATCACGTTCGATGTTTATCAGTTGAAGGATTTCATCAAATGTATTCCTGTCACGCTCCTGTATACGTTAGACGCTGGACATCCGAGTGCAATAAAGAACGAATAAAACAAATAAGTTTTATATTTGCACTTCTTTTATTTTAAGATGAAGAATAATAAAGAATCGTAATTTCTACAAGTGAAATATTTTATAAATTATTAAAACCATAAATATCCAGAAAATATTAAAATATAACGATAAATTATAATAATCATGTAAAAATTAAAATTCCTAAAAAACGTTTCAAAATTTTTATAAATTGTATATATTACCATTTTATTTTTGAATATTTTTAGTATACCATTTGTAAGAGGAGAAACTAAATTCAATATTTGTTAAGAATATAAAGATTCTTTCTAAACTTTTGTTGAAAAATAGAAAAATTATCATCATGCATGTGAAATATCTTTATTACCCCCGCTTTCCTTTTGCAATTAATAATTCTCTCATCTACGTACAACATGCCGCACATAGAAGCAAATCAGTCAATCTTAATATTTGAACAATCGTATTTACCTGAGCTTCAAGATTTGTTTGAGAACCTGCGCTAATAAACCACTTTGTACTCCATACGCCAACCATCTGAATTCAAATTTATAGTCGAATTATACCTCGAAATTCCCAAAGCAACTTGCCTAGCTTTCATTCTCCTTTCAAACAATCACCGTATCCTATATTTATATATATATATATAATATATATTTATATTTTCCCGATTTTAAATCTCACCACGTGACAATTCTAACTCCAAAATCTTCCTGTCGAAGCACGAAACACTATTGGAAAAAGAAAGATTCCACGTCTTCGTTGATCATTGTCAATTCACTAGAGGAAACGTGCTCTTCAAGTACTAGTTCAATGAATAATGAAACGTTCACCGATCTACTGTCGACATCCCAGCCGTTCTTACCCCCTTGAAAACTTCTTAAAACCTAATCTAGTGTTTTCCAACTTTCTCGAATAGCAACCCCTTGTATGTTGACTATAATGATCTAAACAATCTAAGATCCGCACTTTCATGTTGTTATAGATTAAAATTTTAGGACCTAGTCAATCGAACATTTTTTAACAAGTTATACTCCCAGAAGTTCATTCGGAACAGGCAACAAGATAGACATTCTACAGGGATACTAGATGCTTTACCGATGTTTAAAGTCACATTACCTGAGATCGTTGCCCCTGCCTCTTCTCATTCCTCGCGACGAATGCCGTGGCGGTGGACTGCACCTGCAGTCACAGTGCATCACACACAGAGCGACGCTGGTCGCGAGAGTCACTACGAAAGGCGCTGCGAAGAAGTGTATGATGGTGGTGACCTGCGCCTCGCGGTTATAGTTCGCCATCACTATGCTGCCGTTCACGCGGCTGTAATGGCAGGGGAATTTCGCGCCTTCGTAGCCTAGTTCGCGGGTGAAGTTTTCGCAGTCGACGATCGGTGGATAACCGCACCCCTTGATGTTCACCAGGAGCACTGCCTCCACGTCGCCTGGCGTCGGCACTGTTAAAAAGCAAAATTTCAAATTATATTAAAATAGATTACAATTTGCAGTTCCATCTTTGTTCTTTAATCCTATTATGATTTTTTTTCATCCCACATTCCTACATTTAATCTATTCACAGAAACAGCGGCTATGTATATTCTCTGAACTCCAATATTGGATAAATGCTAGTTTCTGTACATTCTTACTAGGTGCGTAGAAAAATATGTATACAAATATGTGAGAAATTATATACTAATGTATTTTTATTTTTATTATTGATCCCTTCCTGATTAACGATAAAATCGAATTTCAACAAAAAATTAATCTAAACACAGTTGAATGATATAGACCAGAACACAATAGAAGGGTTAATAAAGGGATCTTCTTCGAGAAGAAAAACATTACAAGTCAAACTGCATGGTTATGTCACTCATACACATCTTTGAAAAGGTATAAAAAGCTTTGAGAAATTGTTTAAAGGATTATTCTGGGTAAAAATGGTGTATAAACGCAAGTAATGTTATTCCCAGTAAGTTATATAGTTATGATCCTTTTAAAGTTTTATTGTTGCTATAGCAGAATTTCAAGTCTTGTATGAAATGGTTTCTAAAACATATGAAGCAAAAGACAGATTTTAAGGATTTGCTACAGGATTGAAGTAGAAATAGAAGTAATATTTTATATCCTTCCGTTTAGTTTCAACTTCTTAAATGTAATTTTATGAAATTCTAAACTCTTCTAACTATATAAATATCATTTACCAAAATGCCTTTCTAAGTCGCTATTAAAGCGAAGAACAATTAGGACTTTCTTATGAAAAATTTAGATTTTTCAAACAAAAATGCTTCGAAACAAATTGAAATTCTAAATTTAAAATTATAGATGTAATTATCTCTATAAATATATATCTAATAGCATTAAAAAGATTTAAAATATTTTTTAATATTCATTCATTACGAAAATAATTACGTGTTTTATAATAAATATTTTAACAAATTAATATAAACAAATATTATAAAAAATTAATATAATATAAAACATAAATTTATACTTATAATTTTCCAATGAATAAACTGGTTCTAAAAATTGTACAGTACCCTCGTGACTGCTTTGCAAAGAATTACTGGAAGTAAAGTAACTTTATAATCGTTATGTAATACGCTGATTTACCATGTACAGTATTTAATAGAAAACTTTCAATGCTGTCATGCTACAACGCAAGTCAATGAATTAGAAAATATGGGAACCTAGACGAAACTAAGATCATTCTAGACAATGTTCAACATACAGTAATAAGTTTCCTGCCAACTCAGCGAAACGATATCGATAATATCGACCTTGTGATGCGGTCGAATTAAAGAGGTGCGGAGTTGCAAGGTTAACGACAAACACTGGCACCAAATATCGACTATAGATTTTCATGATGTAAATTTCATGCGCCTATATATTTATATATAAGATATATTTAATATTAATTATGAATATATTTATGTACTCCAAGAAATGGAATGAAAGTAAGAACAAACTTTATTAACAGTTTAACAAAAATAATTATACAGAAACAAATACTCGAATGACGATAAAGAGCTAGAATGCTTCTATAGTATCAGTTGCACAGAAACTTCTGTAAGTTCAAATAAAAATCAAATTCAACCGATGAAATCGAAAGTAAATCTAAAACGACATAGAAAAGCACCGCTACCTGCACAATTAAATGGAGACGCACGCTTCGATATATGTATCAATGATCAAAAGAATATTTAATTATTTCGTCAAAACATTCTGTCACCATTTCTCCACTACAGTCCAAAATTACACGAATCCAACAACAAGTAGATGCTCTGAACTGTGACGATAGAACTAATCTCCATAATTCTGCAGTTTCTTACCCGAAGTGGTTGAGGTGTGCGTGACGCCGGTAGAGTTCCCCGAATTGCCTCTACCCCCGGTGTTGTTCTTCATGCTCGTATTGCTCCATGGTGTATACGTGACGTATATATGCGTACACCTATAAACGTCACTGGTGCATCCTTCGCGGCAGGAACTCCAGGTACAATTGAACAAGCCAGCGAGTTCTTCGCGCCTGGAGGTGGTACAGATGACCGGATCTGGCGAGAAATCGGCAGCCAGAGTGCTGATGGCCGGATCGACGTATAACGGCACCAAAAATAATAGGGCCGCACCTCCGGACGTCGCGACAAATGCCAACGCCGAGGTGGCGTAAAAATTGAACCGCTGACGGCAGGTACGCCGTGGCGGTCGGCGCCGCGAAGCGCCGAACCCGAGCTCCAACAGTTTGCGACGACGTAGCTCTCGCTCCTGGAAGTCGTGTTTCTCGTTTAGCTGATGCTGTTGCTGATGTCTGGTGGTGTGCTGACCGGCGTGATGATCGCTCTGACACTGGACGCAACTCGCCTCCAGCAGGAGTTCAGAGCTGCTCCCGCGCATCACCCGACCGCTCTCAAATAGGTGCCAACCGGAGCTTCTTCGGACGTTCCAGGCAAACGATCAAGGGTTTTCGAGGATCCTTATCTTCACTAGGACTCATCGAGTGCCGACCAGGCCGCTTTTGTCCGTTGACTGCTAAGGGGTTGGGAGCTGTTTCGATCGCGAGGTCGACTGTCGAGCCTCCTTTCGCATCGACCACAAGTAGCAGCTTTCCGAATCGTTCAATCGACAGGTCGCTTCGATGATCTCATTTAGCGAACTATGTCATCTGGCGAACACTTTGGCTTGCGACTCGTCTAGAGGTTGTTTGATCAAAGCGTTAATTAAAGCGAGGATCGACGAGGATTTGCCTTTGTTGATCCACCTGAGGTTTTAGGCTGTGCGATGTTTAGGACCGTGTGGAAACGAGGAAATACGATCGGTACGCTTTGTGGTTTCGTTAATTCTATCAGTCCGACGACGTTGCTTTTACGTTCCGCTTTTAGAGTGGAATTAGACGATACAACGCATAGGTGATACGAGAACAACCTGAGTCTTGACGAAGCGATCCTCCGTTATCGTCGCTTCGTTAAACACGACGGTGTCTGTGAAGTCTTATAAAAACTCTGTAAGAACTCGAGAGATATCGAGGGATGTGCGTGGCACATTTCGCGAATGCCAGGACGTTCTTGATCGGTTGAGTATCCTTGACACGACATCGTGCGGATTAACGAATTCCGCTATCGCCTCATCTGGCCTGTAACGAGGATTTTCTATTGAGACTAGATTCTTGGCCAAATGTTATGGAATAGAATAGGACTCGTTCGTTACGCTATTTCAAACGAAATAGGTGTCGTAACAATCGAACGAACCAACCGACTTGTCCGCACTTTACAACGTTTCCGTTTTATCGTTATGCATAATGACCTTGAACGTTTAAAGTTCTTTTAGGCCATCGAAGTAAATCGATCGATCACGACCTTTAACCGCAGTCACGCTGTCAGGCATAGAGCATCTTGCCTAGTTCGGTCTTCCGATCCGTGCATGGAAAAGTTTCAAGACCGTTATCTTTGCTCTGAGCACTCCTACAAACCGCCTTTCTAGATAATTATCACTAAACTTTATCGCGTAATCGACGACACTTGAATCATTACAAAATTAAATCCTTAATTAGGCCTTGGTAATACCCGTTCACTGCTACAAACACTCTAACTAACGAATATCGAATAAGACGAATAAAAATATTTCAAAACACGATAAAAGATGGATCAACTAATCATTTCTGTAATATTCCAATTGGTTTCGATCTTCTCGGATATCTTTACTTTATTGATCACTTTATTGTCTTTTTGCTGCTTCCTTTCCTTCGTTCCTTCGCCTTAACTAACAGCTCGAATAAACAGACATAAACATCCGATGATCATTCTAATTAACGAAAATTGATAATAAATCCACAGTTGTCATTAGCGCGTATAATCATGAAAAGTCGCGTCCAGAACGAGGACGAAGGATAACGCGTCTCGCGTCGCTTGGCCAAGATTGATCGAAATTCTCTTACTTTCTTCCTCCACCGGAAAGAACACGGCTGCTGTTCCTTCGCGTCGATACCGTAACCGTAATCAAGGAAATCCGATCGTGAGCGACGCGACCTTAACGAACAATAGACCCCTTTCTCGCCTAGCTATTTCTCTCCTCTCCTAGCTTCTCTTCTCTCGACACCTCTTAGATAAATCCTCCCGCCTTTGACGTTATCTCGGACGTTTATTGGTCCAGCGTTAGATTATCACGAACGATCTCTTCTTTCTTCCTTCTTTCAACCAACAAAGAACATAACATCTCCCGCTGGCCTCGGTTACAGGAACGATTACAGCCGCAACTAGTTGCCTCTGGCCACTGCCTGTTGACCTAGATATCTCGGCCGATCGGTGGCACACACCGGTGTTTACCTCAAACGACTCGAACAACCGGAGGTGCGTATCCAAGACAGCGAGTGTCCCGTGTTGCTGTGTGATCAATGAATCTTTCAATCTTTCCACACCTTACACGTCTACTATCACCTTTGAAAAATTACACCTGTCGCCGCGTATATGTATGTGATTCGTTACAGTTGCTTCGATCCACAAGTGTTCGAAACAACGATTCTATCGTAATCGTGGCCGCGTATTCGTCGAATAAAGACTCGATCCAGGCTCGAAGATCTAAAACACCCCAACACCTATCTACGACACCTGACACCCGCACCTGCCTCCTGGCTCCTGGAGTTTCGTCACCAGCTCAAAACCACGTCTCCGTCCGGATGTTTCTGGCACAGGGTGCAGGAGCTAGGATCGACCAGCTTTTTCAAAGCTTTCGTGTGTTACATCTGGGCACACCTGTGAACTCGCGTTCCGGATAACATCCGCCTCGCGGATCGCGAGTTAAAGCGTGACTACTCGTCGAAACTCGACCGAGAGTCCTCGACGGGACAGGCTTTCGTCCGAAGCGACAGGGCGGGGTTCTAGGCGCGCATGAGCGAGTGTGTTGCCGTCTCACCCTCCGCGAACCACCACCATCCCCACGTTGCACTCTCCTTGTTTACGCTCCTGCTTTGCTCCCTTTTTGCTTGCCTTCGCGCCGTGCCCGCGCGCTCGACCATCCCCTATCCCACCGACCGTTATCATCCTTTAATTGCGACCTATAATTAAACCAATTTTTTGGTGCCGTCTTTTCGACGCGTACTTTCGCTCGTTAATGAAATTGAAAGGGTTAGAGAGGATAGGCAAAGGATGTTTTGATCGAATTTGTTGAGAGGAATTTTAATTGTTAAATGGGTCTGACGTGATTGGAAAGGAGTTTTAATTTACTTTAGATATAACGGAACTTTATTTATTTCGATGAAATTTCAAAGCATTTGATATAGTGGACTTCTGTCTATTCAACTGAAATAGTTTTAATTAATTTCGTCCTAGGGAAGAACAATATTATTCCATCATCGAATCTAGCTTCGATAAACTTTTTTATTTATCGATCTCGTTCGATATTGAGACAAGAAATGACCTGACCTGAAAACAGCATCACAGAAAATTCTTTTCACACCATTCACGCATCTCAGTTTTCAATCGGTTATGGCACCTCGTACAAAAAACAATACGATAATTTAGTGACATCGTTTATTCGATATATACATCAACCCCTGTCACGAACCTATCCAAATCTATATCCTATCTTTTTGCCACGAATCGAACGATTCGTGTTCGCGAGTAGCATTTTGAAAGCAAAACCGTGGACCAGCACAAAAGCAACAGTTTGCTCGTAAATCCCCTGGCTGTTAAGTTAGCGCAAAAAGTACCGTGGCACGTTTCCTATATTCCTGTATTAAAATATTAATTACGCGTGTTCTCAACATCTCAGGAATGCTTACGGATCGTAAAAACGTTGCTTTTGCAATGGTAATCGCGATTTACTCGAAATCGCTTGAATTTCGTTTCATTCGATACAGATATTGGCATTTTATAAAATTTCACATTTAAATAAAGATAGGATTGGTAAATAAGTATGAAAGGTATGTTATTTATTCACGATACACGATGGCAATTTACGCGCTGTGTGAGTCTAAGTCAAGCGTTAACGTGTTTGATTGTTAATCACGAAAGACAAGCTTAAAACTAATATCTTAACAATTTGAAAATTACATAATGAAGGTCCAATGTTATTCAAATATTATTAAAACTAGAATCGTCCAAACAAACTTAAGACCGATATCTTAACAATATTAAAACTCAATGACACTTCTTACATTATAGCAGGTCGCATAATACTATTAATCCTTGATGCTTCATGTGTGCCTCTCAAGCACCACCGGTATGCGGTGCTCAAAAATTTCTACATATTACTCAATTATAATTAATATAAATATTGTAAACAAAATTATATTACTTCTAAATAATAAGAATAAAGATTGTTTTGAATGACTTTAATATTATTATTTACACGTCATTGTATCATTTAAAATCTGACACTTAAAAACTTGCAAGTCGAAGTATGATGAGAATAAGTTGGAGTTGCCGGACGATATTCACAATTAAAAGTCGGAGCTTTAAGGGTTAATAATATAGCGCTCGATATAGGAATATTAAATAAAATTATTTCCATAAAATAACTGGAAAATTCCCATGATGATATAACAGTACAATATTATCCCCCCTCCCTTTTACGACTATCATAAATCTACATCTTCTACAACCCCTTCCCAAAAGGGACACTCAAATCCTTCGAAAGTTCTCAGTTCCAGACTAACACGTGTCGCTAAAAGGTCGCATAACCCCCAGAGATTTTATTCGAGTCTAACGAGTAGCGAAAAATGATCGAATAGAAAATCAAGCACGGCGTTGGCGATTGTCCTAGATCACCGGCCCCGCGACCTTAATTCACTATTTAAGCCACGATGTGAACGCCTGATAAGAAGACGGTCACCGGAGAGTTTATTAACGCGCAACCCTTCCTCGTCAGAGGATCTAGAATCTAGATTCTAGATTGTGAACCAGCATTGTGCCACCTTCATAGTTCTGATACAACACGCTGTTAAAGTTTTCGTCGACGGGGTCGTTGGCGAACGTTATTACCTTTTTATCCTTACGATTGCGTGTTCCGATCTTGCTCGACGATCTCACGTCGAGCTACAGAATTACGCGACAGAAATATGCAAAAGAAACGAATCGTTGATTCGTTTCACATTTTCTACCGTTTTAGAGGATTTTTATCCAGTTGTACGATAAATTGTTTCGATACACCGTGAATATTATTACTTCTTTCCTTCATTTTCAGTTTTTATTTCTATGATTTGCAATTGCAGCAATTGCTTCGTAAAAAGGTGTCATTTTTTTTTTTTTTTTCACATGGCTAGTGTCACGGAACCATAAATTAGCGATAGAAAAACCAACGGGGTACAACGAACATCCCGCAAGCCATGGAAACAAATACGTGGAGAGTATTCCAGTGTCAAAAAACAGTAACAGCATGACCATCTCTGACCTGGCCCCGGCGACACCCCCTCCAAATCCATAGTATATAAACCTTCCTAAAATCAGCTCTCGACATTCTCTGTTCCAACACTCTGAACCGTCGCTCTGTTGAATTCGTACAATAAATTTTACTGCTATATCTAAAGTTCAATTCTTTACCTTATTTGTGAAACGTTCGAACTACGACGCGAGGTGATCACCGGTGATCCGTCAATTTCGCGATTTCTTGTGTCTCCTACGTGACACTAACAACAGGAAATGTAAAAAATGGAATGAAATAGGGTCTCGGCATGATATAGGATTTGCGTCAAAGATAAAACGTTTCCCACTGTTTTTTCAATATCGTGGTCAGTTGATTTTGTTGAAAACTCGAATTGCATTTAGATGTTGCAATGTAATGAGATATTTATCGTTATTAGGTTTGAATGTACGTTACTACATAATGGCTTCATATTTTATAATTTAATGATAATGCAGTCACTCAATAATTCAAAGTGATAAAAGATTCAAAAAATAAAAAATCCCACAAATATTCAACGCTAGATAATTTTCTATAATGAGACTTCTACAAGATGAAAGATTTTCAAAGTAATAATCATTCTGCTAAAAAGAAACTGAAAAGAGCAATCTTTCTCGTTATTTTCGTACCTACATATATCTGAATCAAAGATATATTTAATAAACAATTAAATCCATCTTTCGAGTTACGTATTCCCGTAATAAATCAATCAAATATACATGAATTCTGTAAAACAACAGAAATGTCTAAAAAATAAACTCAAGAAGTAACTACGAAGTAAAAAAACTTACATCAGTTGTACAAAAAGAGTAAAGAGGATTCAGTTAAGCCGCAGTTTTATCAAAAAACAAGCAGCATTGAAATATTTCAAAATTCACCATTCACCACGTTTATCTTTCAGCTTTAATGTAGAAACACAATGTTTCCGATAACAATCGTTTCAATTAAACGCTAAAAGAAAATAGATCGATTTCCCGGATTTCTTCTTGGTTCCGCTTTTATTCGTTGTTTAAGCGCGAAAAAATTGCTATAGATAAAGGACAAGAACCTAGAAAAATATTCGTGCTTGTAAATTCGATTCACTCACTGAATTCCTTAAGGACCTTTTGTAACGAGTACTATGAATGATTAATCGTGCACGTTAATGAGATACATTATTGGAAACGTTTCAGAAAATAATATGTAAATTCTGATATTGTACTTAAGGAAATTGTAGACCGTTCTTCTTGATACTGAAATTTTATATATATATATATATATATATATATATATATATATAGAAATATATATTGAAGAGATTATTGATGTGAAAATTTTGAAATAGCATATATTTTCCTACAAATATGCATTTTATAATAATTTATATAATGAATAATTTCGTTATTGCTTAATGTTCCATAATTTTGAAGTGTTTAACTTAATCTAATTCATAGTGTATATTACTTAAAAATGAAATAATACTCTTTAACATACGTTTCAAGCATTTTTCATTCCATCATAAACTTCTCTGTTATCTTGTACATGGAGTAACGAATAATGATTTGACACATTGTTAACCGTGGACAGTATAGATCCTACAAGCAATGCTCTTTTGTCTTGTATGGTTTGCCTTCAATGAACGAGATTATCTTATCATTTTAGTATGACACGTGATATTCCCGATTCGATAAAATAGGAGATCAAACACAGACGAATTATTGCATAGACCTGACATCTTACGAGACTTCGTGTAACATACATATTCTAAAATACCGATCGTTCAAAGAACAACGGGTTCCGTATGGTACTACAGTTAACAGAGTGTACACATACTAAATGTACCTTATCGGTGGTACAGAATAGACGCGACATGCAATGCTTTTTCATATCCCACATTTTGAGAGTTAACTGAGCCCCTTACCATTTTCGTATCACATGCGACATTATCGATACAGTACTCGGTTTAGTACTAACACAGACGACTATACAACTCCTATTCTTAGTCAATAGTACTAGTTTCGGGTAAGATTAAAGTCTTTTATGAAATTATGAATAAAATGTGAAATGGAATATTCTGTAATCGCAAAGAAGTATAGAATTCTAATTTTCTACAACGTTTCAGAAAGTATTACACGTTATCACGATTCCTCAGCATCCCTCGCTATCCCTCGTCTAGTAACAAGGCTTAAAACTAAAAATTAATCTAAACTTGATTTAGATCTTAGCATTAAAACCTACTTAAACTAAAATACATTAAATCGCGGATTTACTGGCAGCTTTTCGTATAAAAGACTTTAACTTGGAGCAAAATTTAAAAAATGAAGCTTGTAAACATTTTATTAAATCAATTATTTTATATGTTGAAGTAACTACTTCAAGAAAAACTCCACATTTTTATTTATGTACATCCATGACCTGGAGACTGCTATTACGCAGAAATATTGTAAATAAGGAGAGGTGCATATTATTGTAGCCTTGAATATACATTATGTTTTGGGTTGCAAGGCCTAGGAACAAAGTATCTAATAAACAGATTTCTATTTGTGTTTCCTGTAACCTCTGGCTATATAAAGTTAACATTTTTGGTCCTTTTGCTATAAATATATAAACGTGCTCCCTATCGATTCCATTGTATTATAACACTAAGAAAGTAAGGGTCTGAATCAGAATAAACTTATACTTATACATTATACTTATAATTATACTCATACCTTTAATTATTTCAATATACTTTTCTATTACAAATTCATCCATTCGTTCTTCAATCAGTCAACCTCAACCTCAACATTATATAATAATTTAGTATTTTAAAGAATTAGGTAAAGAAGCCCTTAATTTTTCGTTCTAAGTTAAACAAAGTATTTTTGTAGAAAATGCGCGCACAATGGACTTGGTTTAGATCTCCCAGGACTTGCCACGATGTCCTAACGCTCCTAGCGCTCCTAGTGCTTCTAACGGGCGCTAATAATTTACTAAAGTAGATCTATCTTATGATTAATTAGAACTAAGACGCATGCGTTCTACGTTGCCTGTATAGATCGAGGGTTAAAACTATTAGGTCATCCTATAAGTTCGTGCCGACTTTTGTGTATACATTTCATATGTCGATTTATAAACATACGGCGATAAGCGACTAATGCACTTGAAAAATGGGAAGAAGTTGTACAACGAGAGGGGGACTACATTTTTTCATGAAACTGAAAGGTATGTCTTGTCAATCTTAACATATATAACCGCTCGAAAAACGGAACGAACTTATGGGATGACCTAACAATACTTAAACCCAAAACTTAAAGGCAAACGTATACTAAGCAATATCTATTTCCATAAAACGATTACATATATTATTACAAAAATTATACAATAATAAATCGTAGGTTATAGCATATGTATATCTATTTTACAATTATTGGCGATATTCCACGTCGTGCCACAACAGCTTGTCAGCCCATTTTAAATCATCAAATATTTTCAAAAAGAATATTGGATGGTCTAAACTGAATTAGGCTGTATTAGCGTACTTCTTAGCTTGCTATTGTTTTCCAAAGATTAATTAACTGTTATAAAAACTGTTAACTATGGATGTGTTTTAGTCAACGTATCGTGTGAATTGGGAATCTGTTTTTGTCCAATCACAGTCACCCAATTCACGGTCGAAGGTGCGTAGTGTAACGTCTCGTTGGCGTTGTCGTCCGTGGTCTATTGTCGAGCTTCATCGGTTATTTAAGATTTACGGCACGTGGTATTGAGAAAACCCGTCCAATGCTTAAGATGCCAATTAACATCCCGGTGCGGTCCGAATTGTAGACGTTACAATAGGTGGTTTGGGAAATTCCAACTTCCCAAAGCTACTAACACTTTATTTCTAATCCTTCTCTAACTCTAATACTCTATCTTCATATATATATATCTTTTAAAATATTGGAAAATTATAAACTGTAACATGACTGAACTAAACTTCCCTTAAAAATGGAAAAATCGCGGTGCTTTCGGAACCAATGAGTTCACGATCTTTCGAAACAGTTAACGGACGGAAAGTCACACGAAGCCATTGGCCGATGATTTCGGGGTAACCTCAAGGATTGAACATATAGGCCCGTAAACTGAAACAGTCTAACTAAACAGGTAGGATTCCCGGTCCGAGGGTCCGTTGATCAGGATTAGAAAGGCATGTCCCAACTGAACTAGTGGGTCAACTTATGGTAGAAATCCACTGAACAGGATTATGAAGGACATCAAATTACAGCCTCTAACCCTTTCCGTATACCGAAATATCAGGCAGGGCTGCGAATCTTCGATTGGACTCCATAAACACGCTAGTAATCATCGTATATTAATATTATATCAATATTATATAAGTTCTCTAATATTTACATTATTATTTTATGATATTAATCTCGCTCGAATCCCGTTATATATCGTAAATTAATTTTATTTATATATATAACATCTATCCTACATTATAATAGATTTTGTTTGGTGAATTTACTGCGTAATTGGCGAGAAGAAATTGGACAAATTTATGTTTAGTTCACAAGTAATTGTTATTTATATTATCCGTAAAACTATTTGATAGTGAATAAATAGCGACTGTTGAAATTTAATAAAGTTTATAATTTATTAAATTTATTAAAGACTAATTTATTAAAGAGAATAGGTTACAGTATGTTACAGTTACAGATTCAATTGTTAAGAACATTTGACACCATTATATTTCATTCTCAAGTAATTTTTTTAATAATTATGTTTTCGAAATCAGAGAATAGTAGCTAATATAATACAATATCTATATCTAAAATGTTTTCATATACTCAGCTCTGATTTATTTTCTAATGTAAGATTATATTAAAGTATTGCTTTATTTCAATTATTAATATAATTACTTACATTGTTATGTAATATATATAACCATATTGATATATGGTAGAATTTCGTTTATTTGAATCTGTCGTGCAACAACTTATGTCTTTACTATGTGTTCACGACTTCTTGATCATATAATAAATTTTACCTTCAGATAAATGAATTCAATAGTCAAATGTTTATTTAATCGAACGCTAATTAAAATTTTGCTTGAATAAACAGAGGGCATTCGAACTTATATTCAAACGGACTTATAGTTACAATCGTCGCGACACGACGTTAAAAATTATACAGGGCGCGAAGAACATTTCGAATCTTTTCGAGGTCGGTATTTCAGAATGTGAAATCCACATTCGTGTCAGGTCTATTCTGTATGTAGCCAATGATGGTACCTCAAATGAGGTACAGAGCTGCGATGGTTACGCAAAGAAATAGTAATCCTAAAACTCTAGCTTTTCTGTTACGTACCGCATATTGATAAGGGGATCTTGCTAATCAGATATCGCATTAAATACATGTAATCGTTGAATAGTATCGTCTGTAGTCAATGTTATTATAAACGAGGTCGTCCGTAGTGCTATTATCACAGATGGCCTGTATTACCATACCGGCATCGATACGGTCATTTCAATGTTACCGACTGTGACGTAAATAAAAGTGCAACGTATATTATAATTCCTAAAAACTATTGTCACACAATATTATATCTTAATATTGTCATCTACGAATACTAATCGCAATTTACTATATTAGGATATAGAAAGTAAATAACTTGTATTTATCAAGCTAGTAGTGGAAGTGTTTTTTTAGTCGAATAACAGATGGCAGTAATATTATCATTTGAATATTTTTTTACCCTGCAATTATAAAAACATTTAAATATAGAATTATTAGATTATTCAAACAAATCTCCTACTTTATACAGAAAGCACACAAACGAGGACCAGAACATGTAAACAAACAAATTCAAATCATTGTTTCATCAAGATTTTAAGTGTTCATTATTCATTCATTTCAAAAATATCGAAGCAGCGCAATCGTTTGGCAGAAGACAAAACGTCCAAAGAAACGAATAGGACCAATATTATTGTTACATAAACGCGTAGAGGTCACGCTGATCAACTCCAGTTGTGATTAATTTCTTACTTTCATTAAAAGTAGACAACTAATTCAACGCCCATAAAACAAATGATCTACATCCATAAATTCATTTACCGCAAAAAGATGACAAAAATTTTAAAAATAGTATTTGTAACATCATCATTTTTCTGCATTTTCCTCTCTCGAGAAAACTTTCGATTTCCGACATCCTTGCTTCTGCAATTAATCCCTAGATACATATAAAATCAACGAAGGCATGCTCGTCTACATTTCTCGGCAAATAGGTAACCGCACAGACACGGCGGCAGCAACAAAAAGGGTTAGAATTAAAAAAAGAGAAAAGAAAGAGAGAAAAGAAAGAAATACCGATTCGGTAGCCTCGAAGTAGTCATGGACTCTATCCGTATATGCGGAAGCTGACGACGAGGAAGGATCACCCCCGACCGTGATTCGCTCGTCTGAAAACCTTGCTCTTTTACGCAATTTTAGCGTTTATTAAAGTTTGCTCGCAAATGAAACGAAGCCCATATAACCTACCTAATTTAGCGAGTAGCATTTTCGAGTGGGGGCCACTCCAGGAGAGGAGGAGAGGCCGGGTTCTATTGACAGCGGTTATTGCCTAACTGCGTGCCTCCACCTAATATGCCCGCTCGGGGATTCGCATGCAGGGCCGCTCGAACGAAAACTGCGAAACACGCCTGTGAATCTTTAATTCCGCCGGTGGTAATCCAGCATCCCTCTCTTCTCTGACTGCACTCCCACCCCTTCCACCTCACAGTCAGCCGGCCTATTCGGGCTTGATTTTTCCCTGGGTTCGCGAGAGACGAACTGTGTATCGTATGGGAATTCTTTATCGTCCGTTTGCAAACGAACCTCCGGTATCGTGCTGACTTTTCATTTATACGATCGTCGATACCTGCATTACACGTTGATTTCACCCTTTTCTGTTTTAATCTTTTTTCGTGTCTTTTTTTCACGTTCATGCGTGCATCCATGAGCGTGTTTTTCTTTTCTCTAATCTACTCTCTTGTTTTCTTCTTTTTTTTTTTTCACCTATGCATTTTGATTTTAACGACGACGTTGTTTTGTTTCAAAGTACCCGATTTTTTTTTGTTCGTTTTTCTATCTACCTTCCATATTTTTTTCCTCTCCTCGTCATCGTATAAATTTTTGATGGAATATCCAGTTGAAGTGCGCGCGCCACGAGAGGTTCATTTAGTTATCAGTTATGAAAAAGTATTATTTTTTTTCGTATCATTTTTGCTCCCGTCTTTTTTCACTCGTTGTTTTTCGAACACGCACGAAATAACTCGATCCTTTATTTTCGCGATCGAGTGTCATCATAGCGCATCATGATGCTAGGAACGTATCGTTCAATCGTCAACGAGAGAAAAAAGAGAGAAATGCTGCAAAATGATACTTTAAACGATTACCGTATGTATATTTTTTCTCTTCTTTAATCATTAAATACTTTTTTCTTTTTTTCGATTAGATCTTAGATCTTTGTCGACTCATTTTGCTTATAAAATATCGAATTCACAGACTTTCGTGGTAAAGAGATGCGCAACGATCGACGTTCCAGCATTTTTTCCTTTTTCTAATCCTGGCGTGCACGATCGGGAACGGATGCGGGAGCAAATGACGGCCCTGCCTGCATTTGAAACTCTGTTAACTCTCCGAATATTAGCTCGTCGAGCGAGATTAACCCCATTGTACCCCGCTGAAAATGATGACATCACCATTAAACTCCCGTCGGCTTACGGAAATTGATTAAACTATCAAATTAGCTCTACTAATATCAACACATCAACACGGAACGCAGCGCAGTGTGTCTGGCTACGGAGGTTTAAGCCCTGACGATGGCGACGAATGACGTGAATTTACGTGTCCAACGATCGGTTCGACGTTCGCATTCATCGGTCTGATTATATTTCCTAAGAGGTCCGCAATCACGAGTCTGCTGCATGCATGTTGGATTTCGAAGGAACGAGCTTAATACCAATAACATCGTCGAGGGGTGCGCACGATCATGGGATTCAGGAGTCGAATGATTATAATGGGAAATACATTTACGACGATTAGAACGGCGAGTCGAGTCACTTTTGAATGTAAGTGATTTATAAATATGTATGATTTTACAATTTTTACAAGATAACCCATGATTTACCATTAATTATAGTGATTCTACTTTAACGCGTTCAGTCGCCCCTTTCCTCGCTTTCTTTTCAATCCCTCAATTTCCTCGTTAAAGATAATTGTACAATAACTGCACATGGAAGATTCTCAAATCCATTGATTTATTCCTTTTGTTTCAAACCACAGACATTTCAGGCAACATTTTAGAAACAGTTCCATTGAAGGGTCTATATTAGACAAATGCGGTTTCCTAATCCACTTATCTCATTTTGCGATTCTTTAACCTGTTAATCCGACATGAGCATAGCTGCTCAACAGGCTTCCTAAGAACAAAGCTTAATTATTCTTTCCTCTGAATGTACAGATTTGAAATCCGATTATAGCTACCATAGCTATCAAGAACCGAAGTTAACCTTTCCAATAGGGTCGAAAGCCTTCAATTCGTCAAAATTTACTTTTATTGTACGTGTACAACGACGTTATCAGACGGGTGTTGGCCCATGTATAACGGCACAGGGAATCGTAGTGGTGTGTCGAAGCATCCTTTGCATCCAACATTCAGGAACTACGGAGCGTTAGATGTACTGTCAAGGGAAGTGTGAACAATTTCGTGCATTGTCGAGACTATAATATGGATGGCTGGCAGGATAATTATTGGAGGCCGTTTGAATCTAACTGTTTCCTTCATTAGCAGTCTCAGTTCGCTCAGCTGTCTCCTTCTTCTCTTCGCTACTCCCTACCCTATCCTATCTCTATCTATCACTTCTTCTCGCGTTCTCTCCCTCTATCTGAATTTTGTGCAGAATTACCCACCATTATCATAATTGCGCTATTACCGATAATATCTGCGACTCAGCTTCGAAACTGTACCTCGATGCTCTTAATCCATTTTCTATTTGGACAGCGGGCTTTCGGTGGACGAGAAGTCGCAAATTCCGTTGCGTAATTTCCGCCCCATTGAGCGTTTCTCTTAGGTATGGAATTATGTGTTTCGCCTAGGGACGTCGTACCGGCGACTGCCAACGCGAAAACGAACCTTCGCCAGCGTTTCCTAGTGCATCGATTAAAAACAAAAAAAAAAAAAAAAAAAAAAAACTGTAACTTGTTTAATTTCCGATGGTTGTCACCTTTCGATACTTCTAAGGGACGAATAAGGTTCACTTTATGGATTATAGTACGTGTCGTGATATAGCGAGATCACAAAATTCATCGGAAATTCCGATAAAAGAATCTTTTAAAGAGAAATACACAAAGGGATACAGAGAAAATAATAAAAGTATAAATAGCATTGTTCAAATACCATTACTGTTTACTTTACTAAGTATGGTACAGCGAACAGTCCCAAGTGGACTTAAACCTAATACATCAACTATTGTCATCTTTGAACGATTTAAGTTATAACCTTCTTATACCTTTACCTGTACTATAGTCATTGTCACTAAAAGAGATAATGTACGGTATAAAGGGATTAGAAAACTTTTGCGGTTTATGTTTCCAAAACTGAAACAGCAGTAAACCTTTGAATCTCATTCAGGATTCAACGGTATCAGGTCAGAATTGTTTCTTGATTTGTAGTATATATATAAGAAAAGAAAATTTGTAAAAATTTTTACTATACCCTTTGTTACCATAATTTGCAATTAAAAAATAGCAATCGCATTAGGATCGTCAAGATCTTCGATGTATCGATCTTTCGTGTTCCTCGCCGGCAATTAGCAAGGACAGCAGGTGGTAAGCTGAACGTGACAGTTTTAGTAGGGTGAAAGGATAGAGGGTTACCTCAATGCCGCAAATAAATCCCGACTCCATTATTGTTTAGTAACGAGGCCGATCAGAGAACACCGTATATCTGGCGAGACCTGTAACGTTCGTTTAACGTTCTTCGATTAGCGTTCTCCTCTAACCATGCTAATTATGTGTATTACAAATGATTAAAACGTATTAACGATTAAAAGCTTTAAACTTTGGTATATAACTTTGGTATATATTTCTGAAGAATGCTTCAATGGATTCGTGCCAACATATTACGAATTACCTAAAGCAATCATTTGTACGATATAAGTAAAACTAATTTAATTTTGACGGTGTTCCTAAACAAAAGAACAAATTGCAGCTTAAATACGACAAAGTACGAGTCTTAAAAGAAAGTTCATTTAAAACCTTTCACAATGACTCGTATTCTTGTTAATCGGATCGAGAAATTTGCGTACACCTCCGCGTAACCTTCCTCTTTCTCTCTTACCTGTCTCCCTCCACTCGTTACGAAGGTAGAGACGAAATAGGGAAAAAAGAAAATTAATACCTTCCCGATGTCGTGATTGCAACTTATCTCGTTAAATTTCTGTTTCTTCGACGGGGCTGAGAAAGTAACCGTTGGAATACGTAGGCGAGGCATCGGATAGAAAGCAACGGTCGGGCTGGGAGGAGAGTCTAGAAGTGGAATGTAGGTGGGGATGTGGCATAATTACGAATATTAATTGCGTTTCCAACGAGCTGCTGGAACCGGGGGCTGCTGAGTGCAGATGTCAACCTATTATCATCCCTTACCTTACAATGGGAGATCTCGCTTTCTGTGTGTTGCTTTATCCACCTCTCCCCTCCCCTCTACTCATCTTCTTGCCCATCTCTTTCTGGCTCTCATCGCTTCCTAGCTATCCTTGCTTCCTCCCGGTCCCCATCTTTCTCCTTCCCTGTATTCCCTCGGCTGACGATATCACCCCAGCTTTATTGCAAAGTTAACAATGTTACTCGTTCTTGAATAGCTGCGGAGTATCATTATCAACGTGTCATCAGCAGGACGAGGATCGTCTGCTTTTATAAAGTAAGATAGCATGGCGCAGAAAGGAAGCTGGGTAGACCGATGCGGGTTAACGTGCTCTTGCAGGTGTTTCGTTGATTTTTTTTATCGATTATGTTCACCTAACTCGAGCTCTTTTAAAAAAGATACATCTTTCGTCTGGACAAACGTATTTTCAGAAATCGTGATCGATTCTTTCGTGACTATGATCCATTAGAGTAGACAGGAGAAACCTGTTGGATACGATTAAATTGTTAACAAGCTCGTTTCACAGAGAACAAAGGATAATAACGTACAGAATTTTTCGTTCGAGCACCACTCGGATTCGTCATCATCGATGTGACAACGAAAGTAACGGTGTTCTTCTTCGTTAGCTGTTGAATTGGAGTTTCGAGTCCCGAATTCCGATTGTCAGCATCGTTCAGCCCCGACCGGAGGCGTAAGAGCGCGCAGGCTTGGATATAATGAAATTTCCTGTTCTGATATCCCGTTGGGTCCTGTATCGGCGTGACGATTACTAAAAAGACGCCTGATTAATCGTCGGAACTAATTATTTAAGCGATTACACCGTAGACATATCGTTGTTATTCGCATCACGACAAACGGTAAGCCAGGTAATTACATTCTCGGCGATTGGCCACAGAATCACGGCATCTCCTCCTCAACCGAAAGGACAATGGAATAAAATAGTAGCAGAGGGCTTAATTTGCCGTGAGTGCCGGCTATACATCTCCGATCGACGCTGAAGTAAAAAAAAAAAGAGAGAGAGAGAGAGAAAAAAAGAAAAAAGAAAAAGAGAGAAGGAAAAAGGAAAAAGAGGAAAGGGGTGCTAGTCGAAGAGGGGTGATGGAAGAGGGATGGATTGAACGCAAGGGGTGGAGACAGCCAGAAGGAGGAAGAGAGAACCGTTTAATAAAAGTATGAATATCGCCAATAACTCGTCGCTCGTTCCCGAATAATTTCCACTCTATCGGAAAATAATTATACTTTATCGCGGCGGTCCTGTCTCCTCTTCTTTTCTTCTCCGCACCCCCGTTCAGATCCTTCGCTCCTCTTCTTCTCCCTCGGCGACGTCTCAAATCGCTCAATTATATTTCCTCCTCGTTCCTTCTGGCTATTGTCTCCTGAATCCTGCCACCGACCAATCCACCGTCGCCGTTACCCACCGCCAGCGAAATTCCTTCGGCGACGATCATTTCCTCGTTCTTCGTTCGTCGTCGATTTTCAGGCTGCGTCATCGAGCCCGGTTATCTATCCGGCCGCCTCTTCAACGGCTAATCGGCGTCTCGTTCTTCTCCGTTCCTGCCAATGCTCTCCATTAATTCGATCATTCTTCCTCGTTCTGCCGGTGCACAAAGATATCGAGTATTCGACAACGAGCCGTCTCATGTATACTCGATAGAGCAGACGTAAGATTATAGAGACGGTCGTGTTGACAGGGTAACGCGATCGAGTATCACCATTACTTATGCTCAAAGTGCATTGTTTAAAGCAAAGGGTTGCTTGTTTTTAGGTACTTTAACGCTGGAATCGTCGGGGACTAAAGCGTACAATATTACAAAAAAGTGATGCAATAAGCTTGTTAAATTTTTATGAGAAATTACGAATTAATAATTTTAACTATTTTGATTGTTCTAGCGTTAATAAAATGCTATTTTGTTCATCAATCGAGGATAAACAGAGATCCGTTAAACCTGTAACTTCTCCGATAACGATGTAAAATACAATTTACGTTTTCTCCGGCGACGTAAAACGTTCTCGACTTAAAGTGCTTAAAACTGAAAAAAGGCGTCACGTATAACAACGTTCATCAAAGTCCAAGTGAATTCCTTTCTCCTCGCACGGCGACAGTTTATTAAAATTATCCCCGTTCGTTTTCCTGGTTCGCTTCGATGAAGCACAGAAAGAACAAAAAACGAAGAGGAGGAAGAAAAGAAGTAAAAAGAAAAGAGCCGACAGATTCTATTCCATGCGAGCCAATCGTTCTCCAGCTAACAGCAATCGGTCGGTTCACCCCCCAGAGTCGCGTTGTTCAACGACGCTCCACACGTAGACAGTACGCACACGTCGCAAACAAAGTGCTGCTCCTCTTTCAGCTCCTTTCAATGAGCGATTAACGCGCGATAATCGAGAGAACGCGCGGTGCGCGTCCAAGTTAATTGACTAAGATAATTCCCGATCGCCTCTCGAGGCCGACGTTAAAAGCTGCCTTGGAAAAAGGAAGATATAGGGGACGGTCACCCTGCCTATGATGCTGTGCGTATGACGATGGGTTCGTCTGTTGTCGTTGTGTCGAGGGCTCCGATCGTTTGGTGGGTTACCAGTAGGGTGCTGAAAGAGATCGGCGTAAAAGGGACGCGGAAGAACGACGAAGGAGGCCAATGAAGAAGGACGCCGCGAAAGGAAGCTGTTGGAACGGGAACGAAGAGGGAGACGGGGCGAAATATAGAGTCCTTAACGTGCGTAGGGGGATGGATCGTTCGTGGATGGCACGCGTGAATGCGCCTTTATAAAGAGCAGTCAGTGAATTGATATAAGTGAGCGGTTATTTCGCGATCATTTGGAATTCCCCGTGAATACAGGGCGGAACGACGACTTGCTGCCGCGGTGGTGGGGTGTCTTCTAGGGATGACGGTGGTGGGACTCATGGGGAGAGTATTCAGCCACGTGCAGTCACGGCTACGCTACGTAACGGATCAAAGCCAATGGCCCTGATCGGACTTCCGAATGTTCCGTCGGTGTTCCTCGTCTACGGTCCTTCTATCCAATCCTGCTTCATCCACCTAGCACACGTTGTACGTCAGTGTATCCGGGCTGTCCTCGTGCGCGCGATTTACGCCGTCGATCCTCTCGTTCATGCCATTCCCCGCTAGCAATCCTCACCTTTTAATATCATACCTTCGTCATGGGCTTTCGACGGTGTTCTCGCTGTGTTGCGGTAATTGGCATCCCTGTAACGTTGCCGTTCAACGCGAAATTTTCTCCGATTTATTTCATCGATAAGATCGATACAAGTAAACTATAACGTGAAACTATAACGACCTGAATAAGATATTTGTGAAAGAAGTTTGAAAACAAAAATTTAGAATTTAAGTATAATTTTTTATGAAATAAGGATTGTTTAAAGGTAACAACGGACAAGGTTCTACCAATGGACAAGGAGAGCTCGAACGAGGACCGTGAAAATGTAATTTTCAAACAAAGAAAACACAATCATCACAGAGTTAATTGAGACGGCTACTTTTCTAAGTGGATCGTGATGATTTTTTAAGAAGCACGCAAAGATATAGAAAAGGAAAGAGGAGAGGGAGGTTAAAGCTTATGGCGCGCTAAGAAGAGATTGTGGGAGTGGCGAGGGCACGGACCAACGAAGAAATAACCCGGGCACAAACACAATAATTACTGTCTCTTTATTTGGCTGTTTGTCGGAGACGAGGTCTCGGCCTCTTCTATCCCTGTCTGGCTCCAAGGGAACGTGGTGCGCGTCGTCGTTGTGCAGAAGTTAATAAAATCCCGACAGCCGCGTCGGGGTGCGCAGTAACCACCCCCTCTGTCTCCACTGATCCTTCCCTTCACCCCCTCGGGGGTTAGTTTATTTAGCAGAGGCGTAGTCGGCATCTCCTCGTTTCTATCCTTCCTTTTTGTCGATCTATCCATCTATGCGGTTAGTAAGTACATTTTAATCTTGTCCCTCTGTCTCGTCGACACTCTTGATTTCTCTGCGATTACACCATTCTATTCACTACCATTCAATATTTATAGCATCCTGCATAATTTTTTATCAAACTCCATTTACACATCTTTCTATTTTTTCTTTTTCGATAATGACAGAATTTGTTAAATACATGCGTCACTTTCCTTGTGTCTTAACAACTTAATATAAAAAGGCATACGTTTTTTAGTTTCGTTATCGATATTTATAAATTCCAAATACGATATTTTATACCAAATAAGTATTTTACAAAAGATATATTATACATATGTCAACTTTTACTGTCTATTGTTCCTTTATTATAGAAATTTAATCATTTCTACCGATAAACACAGTAAAGTGTTATGCTAGAATTTTATCTTAAAGGAATATGTAATAAGATTACTTATAAGGGATTCGTATACCACAAGATGTTTACTTGTTGTACAAAAAAATCTGTGACACCATAAGATCAGTGCCTTGGTAATCCTCCCTTACTTCTTTCTCCGGCACTCTTTCATTTGTAGACAGCGTGTACAAATCTACTTCGCGTTATATACGTACGCAGAGGATCGTTGGTGATCGTACACGTCCACAGAAACGTAAAGAGGTAGTCTTTACCCCGTTTATCCCATAAAAGTCAGCGGTTCTTCGGTCTCGGTTTATCCGGTGCGCAGCGTGCCACCCGACAAAGCCTAGTGGCGCCTCAGGGGCCAATAACGCGACGCCCCTGATATACAACCACGAAAGAGCGTCCACCCCCGACCACCGACCTCTTCGTGGCTGCTCGACCGCGTTGTTATCGCTTGAAAAGGATCCGGGCGTTAACAAAAAAAAAAAAAAAAGAAAAAAAAAGGTGAAAGGAAAAAGAAGAGAAGAAGGAGAAAGAAAGGGGATAGTTTTGGAAAAGAATTGTTCCATGACGTTGAGTATTTTCACCCTTGTTTGACTTCTACTCGCGTTGATAAAACGAACAGGAGTAATTCCTGTAGTATTATGTAAACATAATGTTTGTTGCAGCGGAATTTATAAATAATTTTCTATTAAATATGTTATTGCTTCGATCAAAATGTTTACTTATAAAAGACAGATTCAGAGTAGCTTGTTTTAATGAGGAAAAGAGATTTATCATTTATAGGCATCAAGGAGAATTTATCAGCGAATGGATAAAGCGAGTAGCAACACGAAAGGGTGATACGATAATTGTAAGACTAAACGTTCGAAACCACCGATTATTTTCTGCGTTCTCGTCCGGCTTCAATTCGATTCGAGCCACGTCGATTGCTTAAACATGCAGTCTTCGCCTCGTTTGTCTCGTAAAATTCAATGGTTCTCCGGTTCATTCGACGGCAACAATACGCGCGTGCCCCCGGGGGATAATAACTGCGTCCTTGATATCGTGACTTCCCTTACAGAATCCGCGCTAAACTCGTTGCCCCTTTCCCTTAAAAAGAAAGGACGCGGGCCAATTTGAGGCTCGTATTATCTCGTTGTTTTTACACGCTTCAATAAGTCGGACTGCGACACATCGCATAGGCAAACGATTTTTACCCCTCAGTTTCCGTTTTAACGATGAAAAAAGCAGATTCGTCCGTTCATTCATCGTTGCAATTCCCAACGCCTTTTTAACATTGATTTAATATGTCCTCCCCCTCTGCTGTTCGTTCGTTACCTTCTTTGTCATTAGCATCGATATCATTTTGCTGTTACGCGATATTAACGCGTTTAACAACCACCTCCGTTGTCGCGCTCATCAATTCCTGTCGCCATCGTTACGATTCCAGAGTTTAATGAATTATATCGCTAGATTATCCACCATAATGTAATCGTGTTATTCGATATTTTTTAAATGAAGCATTGTACAATTTCTTCGTGTAGTAGATACCCTGTACAATCATCGGCAACAATTCGGTCTTGTCAATAATTCGACATATACTTTCGAACATCTCCGCAATTTTCTCCGATTATCGTAACCGATAAAGCAAAAGCCAAAGAATATGAAGATAAAATGGGGAAAATAGAAAATAAAGCAGGAAAGATAACAAAAGGAAAACAAGGAAATGAACGAGAACGAATCTCTTTTATATTCGGCCGAATTAAACTACCAGAACGATTTTCCTCCCCCCCATCGCCATTATTCGTCACGTTAATGAAATACAATGCAACCGCAGCGTGAAGCTGGTAGATAGAGACGATTTCACCATATTTTTGTAGCTTTTTTATTTTTCGTTCGTTGGTTTGCTCGTGATCGAGTTAGCGTTATTTCGTCGTCGTCCAGCAAATACACGAAGAGGGAAGGGGGAGATACGACCGAACTTTCGACACTCCAAGTCGCGCGCCGGTTATAGGCGTCGGTAGTTCTTGCCAAGGGGCTGGCGTTTGATCTTCGAGCCGGTTCGTCGGGTCTATTGTGAATTGTATCTGCTTCCTTTACGTCCGATTCCATCCCCTTCTTCCACTCCCTCAATCCCGTACCGCGTACCGTCGCGCTCGCGGCACAGAATCTCCTCTTTTGCAGATTTAATGTTGCCTATTGTAGAACGTCGCCTCGCATACCTTCCTCCTCTCTTTCCTGTCCCTTCCTTGCTTCTCTTTGCACCCGCTTTCCTTCTTTATTCATCCCTTACTCACCCCTGCTTGGATTCATGATATAACAATTACACCCACGAGTTATCAGCTACTACCCTCTCCAAGTCCCCTTCCAGTCGTTCGTATCAAAGATACACCTTCCGCTTTTTTATTTGGCCGTTTCAAAAGAAACGAAAACTGCCTCGTCTGCTTAGGAAATGTAGCCCGTTTCACAGGTTCGCTGATCGAAGTTATTTATCGATGATGTTTGATTTTAATGATTAACACGATCACTAATCGGTGCACTTGCACAATTGAAATAATGTTATTAGTGAAATTTTACAAGTATTTTACAAGAAATTACCAAGACTTCCTTACACAATATCGTTGGTGAGATCGTACAATTCACGAGTTACAGGCTACCAGTCTTAATAAAGTTTTTAAATAATACAGAGACTTTCAAATGAATATTAGAAATTATAAAAATCAGTGAATTGATTTATAAATTCAATATTTAGCCAACACAAGTTTATAACTTGTCAATTTACTAGTATTACTAACCGCGAAGATTAGGGTAAACCTACGAATGTTAATACTTTAAAGAGAAATTTCAGCGTGTAAAAACTTGCGGAATACATATAACATGCAAAACATGTAAAATATTCAAAAGATAGTACTCGTTATAATATTTACTGGGTAAAGCAAGTTTTTGCGTACGTTCCATTTCTTTAGTTGCCCAGTCTATTCATAATCCTATGTGCAAATAAACAATTTATATATAAAAATCCTATATTTATATTATAGAATATCGCAAACATGTTTTACGTATCTACATTATTATGAAACTCTTTTTCAAAATTGCAATATTTTTCATTTTCGTCCCACATCCAAATCGAGATACACACGGTGATCGTGCAAGTGATAGTATAAATTGTGAAAATTGTACTTGTTGTTAAACGATGTTAGACGAATTTATTATTTTTATGAATAATAATGAATATTTTTATCCACAATAGTTAATTTTGATCAATGAGAAAGATTATCTATGTCCGTGTTGAGAAGTTGCGGGGATAGCAAGATAATTTAAAAGATTTCGCAAAGTGTTACTCGCTAAGGGAACGGTTCAAAGTTAGGAATATCCGATGCAAAGAGCGTGTCCAAATAAACATTAATTAACTTGCTGGAAATTTACCTGATTGTCGGTTCCCTTGAGAATCAAATCTGTTAATTATTCAACATCAGATGTATAGGATACGTCGCGCGTCATTTCATTGCGAACATTTATTGTGTCACTGATTCATCGCGAATCTGCTTGCTGCTATTTATTGAAAAATTGTTCAATCATCATTTTTCGATATCTCATTCGATATCGTGGCCCTCTCCAGTTAATTTTTTATATGTCATATGTGAGCAGCGCAAATAAATAAATAACAAAAGCAGGTTGACTCGCGTCAATTTGAGAAAAATCGTTTCTACGCTATCGTAGCTTAGTGTCTTCTATACGGTTACTTTGTACAAGTAAAATGGCTAATAGACCGTGAATATTTATACAAATTCATATTATTGTGGATATAACTAAAGAATAGGACTCTAAAGTTTCTCACCTATTTATCATAAGTATCGAGACTGGTCATTCTAAAGATTTATAACCGAATAACCAATAACTGAAAATTACTTCGGATAATATTTTAATTACTAACGTAAAAAATATGAAATGCGTAAAATCGGGATTACCATTATCTTCATAAATACATCCTTTGTATACGTCCGGAGTCGTTAATACCCACAGAAAGGAATTAAAATTTCTATGGAATTAACAATTTGCTGGTATCGACTGCCGGGACCATCCTGATTCCTTTCAGATAGTCTACACGACGTAAACGGTAGCACTCTGATGTCGTTCGATTGTGTCGCTTCCTTGAACGAAACATTCCCCTGAACTTCAAATAAGTATTTAATTAAAAGTATGTAGATATATACCTCCACCCCCTAATTATGTCACGATAATCATTTCAAGATATTTATCTATCATATTTAAAATACTTGTTTTTAGATCGACTTTTAACTCATACCATTTCCATTTTCTTTTTTTTTTTTTTTTTTTTTTTTTTTTTTTTTTTTTTTTTTTTTTTTTAATATAACGTTCACGTGCATTGTCGATTTTCCCCTTGCACCGAATAATCTGCTTTCGTATGTATGTAAAACCATGACGTCGTTTCTCGTCGACAAAGCGTTCTGTTTCCAAAATCATCCGTGTAAGAGATATTTTTTTTCGGCGATACGGTGCCGCGATATTCCTAAAAATCTGGTTTGTAGCGTGACGAAACGCGGAGCACTGACCCAGGGCCAACCCTCCTCGCCCCCTCGTTCCCCTCTGCAACGGTTTATTTGCATTATAAAGTCCACTATACAAAAGGGGAGGAACGGGACGATACACTGTACATCCACACCTTTACGTGATTGAAGGAAGATACTCCGTTTGGTTAAATAAATCCCGGAAATTTAATATTCGATCGACGAATCGCACACTCTCCTGTAACGATCAAATTTTTCCCCGAATTGTATGAAATTTAACCGTTTAATTGCGCGACTTTGTTAAACGCACGAGTCCGTTATATTCGTTTAACCGGGCTGCGTCGTCGCATGCGATCGTATTTTGTAAAATTACACGCAAACGCGTCGGAGACAAACATTAAATTAAGAGAAACGAACTATTTCACCCTCGGGCATAAAAGATATTCGAATACTCGCCGCGGTTCTCATTTATTGTCCGATAAACGATTTACGATCGCCATCTTTATTGCGTTCCTATTATCGACCCGTAACGTTATCGTTCCAAAAATCGCGTTAAAAGTCGCTGAAACGAATTAAATATAGTTATATTCAATCTTAACCTCTTAGTATAGATATCTTGTATTTATAACTTGTGTCATTAAATTGTCGTGTTGTAAATCAATCACGCATGTTTATCCATTTGTGAGCAAATTTAGAGGTGCAAAAATGCGTAGTCAGTAAGAACATAATTAATATCTAAAGTATGAAACAAGTCTTTACTTTGCTTCTATTTCTTAAGTTATGTTCATAAAAATAAGAATTTGCATGAACGTTCGCAGTCTAGTTACAAAAATTAATTTGAAAACTATTTTGTTTAATAATATTTGTCATTTATAATCGTAGGTACACCAAATTGGATGCCAATGCCTTTAAAATAACGATTATCCGAAAACCAACAGGTTGCTTCGTTTGATCGTTTCGTCGCACCAATCGAAGTGACTTATTGTTAAAGCAACGATCTGCGAAAGAATGGACGAAAGTTTTCGGAAATTTTTCGGATTAACAGCAGGTCAATGAGGACAGATTATGAAGAGAGATTTCACAGAATGGATGAAATCTTGCAAAGTGACACGGGCGTTCAGGGTTCGGAAAACGTGTTCCTTCCCTTGACCAGGCTTGAACCGCGTCTTAGAGATTAGACTACCGATTCCATCCAGACTGTGCATCGAAAGGCGTTGTCTTAGAATAAGCAGGATAATCGTAAGCAAATTTTCGAACGGTTCTCGTGAATAGGTACGATCTGCATAGGCGATCTTATTTCTCGTAATTATATTGACAATATCTTTCCGGGTTACCTGATGCGACCGTTAGGTTTCTTTGACTATGCTAAGGACATCTTGGCAAAGAAATAACTTGTCAGGCATGTGGCACCTGTGTGACGTATCGTTTTTCAAATTTCCTGCAATAATTGAAAATTTCTACAGCGACCAAATTTAGGCTCACTTAGGCTCACGATTAGCGATAGTCAAATTAAAGAAATTAAACCTTGACGAACTTTTTCTTTTCTCTGGGAGAAAAGAAGAAAAATAAAAAAAAGAAAAAAAATCTCTAAAACACCGTACCTACTTTTAGCCAGATAACCACGCGGAAGGAGGAATATTAATTGCGATTACGGAGAATTCGTGTAGATCCGAAGAACGCGGTAAATAATCTCACATTCTCAAGAAAGAGGAAGAAAATATCGCGGCAGTGGATCGAATCCGAAACGGTGTGAGGGAGAAAGGTGGATTGGAAAGACAGATAAAGGGATGAATATACGAGATGAGGGCACGATGAACGAAGATGGACACAGGCTGAGAGAGGATCGGATTGAAGGAGGAAGATTCGAATAGGGAGGGGGTAGGAGAGGAGGTGGAAAAAAATCCGGGGATTTACGCGGAAAGGGCAAAATATTCCCCGCCCAGGTCTCATTCAAGCCCCGAGTACGGGGTGGCTTTGGGTGAGAAGCGTGCGCCCTCATTGGCGGGGAGGCTAATATGGCGGTGTTAGGGGATGCGAGGTGGGGCGGCCGTATGCGATATTAAGGGCTGCTTTCATGTCCGACGAGCCAGTTCGTGGTGCGCCGTCGTTTGACGCATTTTCTTTTCGAAGTCAGAGTCGCGTGGAACTACCGACGCTCCGTCGTCTTTCTCTTTCCTTTTCTCTATCCATTTCTCTATCCTCCTTCGATTCTTCGTTTTATCGTTCAGTTACCTTACACGCGCGTATTTTTTCTCAACGTGTATTTCCTTTTTCTCTCACTCGCGCCAAAAAGAACGTTCTCCCACGAAGCTCCATCTATCTGCAAGTCAACAGCGGGAAATACGATTTTCTTGATCGGGGAGATATACCCGATAGGAGAGCACCTCTCGTCAGTGAACTATCGTGTACCGAACGTTGCATCCGATAACCCTTCGACTTACGGTTGCAACTGTAATTTCCGGCGACGCTGCCGCGAAGAAGCATGGCGCAAACTTATAATCAAAAGAGGAACGTGTACAGCATCGATCAGATATTAGGACACGGCAAGGACGAAGGTAAGATCTTTATTTTTCTTCGTGTATCTCCTATAATCGCGTGAAAGAAAGTGGCGGATAAAATTGAAGTTGACGTGGTCGATCGTTCCATTTAGAATCGTTAGATCGTTGCCGTTAGGTTGTGCGAGCTCGGTTAACGAATCCGATCGAAACTACTATCGTTCGCGTCTCGTTTATCACATTCTAACTTATTTAGACAGTAATTATTATAAACAAAATAGCTACATACAAGCGAAATAACATTGAAAATGAGACGGTCGTGGCCTGTTAGTTTCTATTTACTCGCCGCGAAACAGCCGCGCGGCTTCCACAAACCCGCCGAGCAATATTGTATTATTATCTAGTATCTAATATCGTTAAGTAAACTAAGGTCTCATTTACCAACATTTTATTACTGTCGCATCGATCTGGTCACGATTGCGATAAAAAGTTTCCTTCTAACTAAAACAAAGTGGGTTATCTATCTTAACCCATCGACCAACCGCATCAGATAGGCCGACGTAATTGTATGGCAATTTAGCAAATGGCGTTTTACCGATTCTTAAAATCGTTAACATCGATCGACCGATCGATCTTCTATATAGTTTCCTCCCTATAGTTTGCGTTTTTCTCTAATATATGTAATACGCACGTTAATCATCGTGTTAGGAAAACATTCCAGTTTCTCAGATTCTCCGCTTCGTTACGCGTACGTTACTTTAATTGCCGTGAGCGTAAAAAGGCTAATTAGGTCGAAGTTCGAATCTATAGCGACGATCAGCGCCATGTAAATTTACAACGTGACTTATAGCACGCGAACAAGCCAGTACCGCTGCATGTGCACGCTTGTTTGCGAGGCCATTTTACGTGGGAGCTGCCCGTGCAAACGCACGAACACGCAATTATTTCATCAAAACATATCCAACAATGAATTTCTCAAGAAAAAATCACGATTACGTATAATATTGTTAATTCCTACTTCGCGCCACGTGCTGCCTTCGCTGTTTCGCGATAAATTATGGAGAGTCATTTCTATACACGAGTCAGGACGTTATATAACTGCGCCACGACACGACATCAAAAGACGCTTTAAAACACGATGTGACTATTAACACGTTACAAAGAAAGGGTTTTCTCTTCTTCAATTATGAAAGTATAAAGCGATTAACGGAATAAGGGAAAACTGTTCTGCCAGTATACCAGTAGTCACGTGAATCTACGTAGAAAAATCGTAGATTCGTATTTTATACCGATACTTAGCCACTGACACACATAGAAGATTAATCAACCTCGCGTAAAGCTACACTTATTAAATTTCCGCGAAGATACTCGTGGTACGGTGATTTTTTGCTCCGTAAAGGATTATCCCGACCAGTTTAGCGGTGAACGTATTACCCGTAAACCCTCTTAAGGATTTTATTAGATTTTCAGCGTAAAGCCGGACCTTGTGTAATCCGTTCTGGCGAAATATATCTTGTTCAGGAAGACGCGGGGCATGAGCTATCCTGAACTCGTTATCTGCAACGTTTAGGGATTTACTAAATACAAAGGAAAACTATGTACATTTCTATATAGACAATTTCTTTTCATTTTTCTTTCTCAGGTAGTCGTTAATTACGACGATTCCTGTTTCATCAAATTTCCATACATTACGAATTGATTTACCTGCTTACGTATGTTTCATGATACATGCGAGTACACAAGTAGGAATACAGTCGATGATCACTGTATACAGGTGGACCGATTATTGGCCCGTCCCGATTGTGGCGTGCAGAAATCAGGATGTGTTTGCGGATTTCGATCGTACAGTCGTCTAACATAATTAATGCGTCTGACAATAGCCGTGCATCGAGTGTCCATTGATACGGTTCGCCGAGTATCACCTACAGATCGACACGTTCTCGGTTCGTGGATCAACAGAATCTAGATTCGTTGAGAAATGGAAAATAATCGGAGAATTTCGTTTTCATTCCTTTGATCCGGTGATTTACACAGACGAAATCTTTCTCTCTATTTTATTACTTTTGGCTTAGTTTGTGCACCAATTGTTTCATACACAGGTATAATATTTCTTCATTAGATAAATACATCGATCGAAGTTTAGCTAGCTTTCCGAACAAAACAATTCAATCGTTTATATTAGCGAATTTTCTTTACTGAATCTTATCGTACATGTTTCACGAATAGGTTCGTATTATCGAAATGAAGTCGCCAGCAAAGATCCTAGATTCCAAACCTCAGACTTCCATATTACGTTCAACATTTCCTCAATCCGAGCTTAGAAAGATTTCGATTAAAGGATAAATTTGTGAAGCTGCTATCGATGAAAAAGATATATCGAGGCATGTGGTCAACGTAACACGGTAAATAAATCTTTAATTTCGCGCCGCGAACTGCCTTTCCGGGCCACCCTCTCCGACTCAACCCCTATCGGTCGGTCGCAGATTTAATAAAAAGCAGCGGAGAGTTAGGCATCAAGTGGGTGCCCCATTGTACCCCTAGCATGAAAACATAAAAATCTCTCTATTCACTGTGGATTATCCGTACGTTGTTTGCGTAAATGTTAGTGCGATTACGCGCACAAGCACACACATATGCACGCACGTATCACTTCTTTCTCTCTTCCTCGTATCTTTATCTCTCTGTCAGCATAGGGAGAAAGAGAGTCGACATGCGTGCCAGTTCGAACAATTCGCTTCGTTCGCAATTTATAACAACTGCCAGTTAGAGCGGCACCGAAAAGTAGGATTAGCGTTATTACGCACGAGTAGTAAATGCGCTTCTAATTAGTTCAAGCAAACGTGTGTAAGAGGATGATGGAAACGGCGCACAAGGATGAGATACTGATATTGGAACTTTGTAAGTTACCTGCGGTAGTCGTTATCGCGTTGTTATCTAATTTCGCGGTCGATGTTGATGAGATCAAAAGCGTCGCCCTATCTAATTAGATAGATTCCGCTAATGAACCTAGAATTTTCCAGATTAAAACACGTTACAGAGAACACTATTTCTACTCGTGGTCGTGCCTGTAATTCTATACTCTTGCACGATTGAATCGATATTATCAATGAAATTTTACAGGTTACAGGTTATAATAAATTCTTTTACATATCACACGACTAGTTTAGCGATAAAACGAATGCAATTTTAGAAGAAAATTTTACAAATAACGCAACTTGAAACTTATGGAACACAAGTCTCATTCTATAAATTTGTTCTATCTTCGCCAAGCAAGTAAAATCCTAACTGCATGATAAAGAGCCGATACAATTTCACTCAACAATTTTTTCTTGTCAATAAACACCTAGAGTATTATCAACACGTGCTTTTAAAGAGATCACAAGCATCTTTCCCGCTGCGGAACAGTCTACAAAAAATATCGTACTACATTCTGCGTGTAGTATACTCTAATGAGCTCTTTAAACTCGGTCGACGTAGATGCTCGTAGAAAAGACGACAAAGCAGACACAGATAGAGACGGAAGAAGAGAGCGAGTGAAAAAGGCGACAGGGGCAATAAAAGTTAGATATAGAGGGAGAAGGAAGGGTCAGAGAAACGGGCGCGTGTAATACGCGTTCGCTACGTGCAAGGGGTTGTTGCATCGTAAGGGGGGTTCGAACGAGCGGGGGGCACCGGTGTACGACATGCACTCGTGATATTTGCTAATCACTGACGGCAACGGTTTTTAAGTACTATCGAGCGTGTACGTATAATGTACAGGTTCGCATCGATGCGTTATATTTCATATATAGACGGATGTACAAAAAATGAAGCGCCGGGTGAGGCTTAAAATTGGCAAATCCGCCGATCGGACATGATCGGCGTATCGGGCGTATATCGGCGTTCAGTCGTTGCGCGGCTTAAAAATGAAATTGCACCCACACCGACCCCGCAGCATCTCCAACCCTTCTCTGTCCTTCGCACACTCCCCTCCACCTCCTCCCGCGCCAGTGTTCACGCTGTGCTCCTCGCTGTTTCTCGTCGCTTGTGTATATCAACTGAACGTCAATTTCGTTTTGGCAGCGCGGACGATTTAGCTTAATCGCTCCGATCCTCTCTTCCGCTCAAGTATCGAAGGTCCGCGCGACCGTTTGATACGCCTATCTATCCGAACTTCAATACGATCCCAGGCCCTTTAACACCAGCCATTGGTTCATGTCTCTATTTCACTATACCTCGCGATGAATCTAGACGTTAACGATTTAAAGACCAATATCGTCGCTTAACACCGCAATGACGATAATGTAGAGTTATTTGAATCAGCTAAGCTTTTACACTTTGTAATTCAACCTCCGATTTCTATGGAATAATTAAACTGTGATGTATACTACAGTGTACTACAAGTGATGTATATTATAATACGATAATGCAAAAAGAAAGAAATATTGTGTACTTTAAGTTCAGAAAGTAAAAATATAAAAAGTCTTCAGTAGTATTTCGACGTATTTTATTTTAGCCGATTAGAAAATAAATGTAGTTTCTAATAATGATGGTTTAGTTGAATTACGCATAAAGAATTATAGAATTATAGAAAAAGGAACGTCTTAATTCGTTGAATGATCCGAACTCGAAGTGAATTAGTCTTTTCGTTTTTGTTTGCAGATCACGCCACGTCGTCCGATGCCATTGGCGATGCCGGAGACACAGAACTCGGTCATCTGAGTGATCATCAGATAAACGATGGCCTGCACGACCCTTTAAATCTAGGAGAGTCGGACCGGTTAAATCTAGGAGAATCGGATCGGCCACGCAAGGTTCGAAGGTCCCGCACTACGTTTACCACGTACCAGCTGCACGAGCTCGAGAAGGCCTTTGGAAACACACAGTATCCAGATGTGTTCACCAGAGAAGAACTCGCGATGAGGTTAGACCTTTCCGAAGCTAGGGTGCAGGTGAGTTCGATTATTTAATTGAAACTGATTACTTTCTTTATTCATCGCTGATAGCTTAACTTCTGGAAAGGGGGACTATGATAAGTGAATATTTTTTAGTTAAGTAATCGTTAGGCATTTCAATACAAAAATAGCTGATATTATAAAATTAGTATCAAAATATCCGACACAATTTATTTAATTCACTATTCTGTCTTATAAAAGATTCTCAGCTATAAATTATTAAGCATATACGTATTATTTAACTTGTCCATTGTACAATACAAAAACGTAGGTAGCGTATCGTACAACCATACATTTCTTAAGAAATTTGAATTTTATATGTACAATTCTTTAACTACTCCAGAGATGTATTCTTGTATTTATATTAAATTTATTTACGCACAAAGTAATTTTTGTAATCTAAGAAAGGATTTGTCGAATGTGCGTTGTAAGACAGTTCTTTGAACGTTAGCCACAGCTCGATAAAATTATACTAGCCAAGATGTTCGAAATTGTCTTTAAAACTGTGTATGCGCACCGCAAGCTTTTCAAGCTTGATATTCGAACGAAAGCCGTTGGTGAATGAGCCGCAACTTCAGCGCCGGCCTCTCAACTAATTACATACTATTGTACCGAAAATCTGCCGCTTCTCTTCGACGTCTGTAATTTCGCGAAAGACGCGCCAAACCATACTCATGCTACAGGGATTAATTTTATACGAGCCAGTCGAACGGTAAAGAGCGTACGGGGTCGTAATCTGCTTTGAAATTATTTTCCAGCCGTGCCTTTTAACGGCCGTGAGAGAGCACCACCTGCACATATTTTGACGTCAGTGAAAACAAAAAATAAAGATTTTATGAAGTACAAAAAAAAAAAAAAAAAGATAGAACGAAGGAGTGAAAAACGAAAAAAGGATAGACGAGAAAGAAAGGAAAGAGATTTTAATTATAATTAATTATAATTTAATAAATTATAATTTTCAAACGATTCAAATCGTTTAATTAGTTTGAAGATTCAAAGAAATAATCTCGACATAATTTTCTAACGCGTTTCCTTATAGCTTCGTTATTCACGTTAGGTTCATTAAATTTCGATTCTAAAAATTGATAGAGAAAACTTCGTTTTCGATATCGATATATTCTTTAATTTCTCCGTATTCTACAATCTTCTTTCCCTCCGAAAAAGGTCTTCGGCTGGAAATCTTTTCACCACGTTAATTTGATCACGAACCCAAATAAATATCAGCCCTAGGGTTCACCAACATTATCACTCAATCATTCACGAAACGAGTCCGAATTACGTGACGTAGAATCGGCACACGACGATGTCGTCGGCGATGGTGACTAGAAGAGGGGTTGAGCTGGAGTATTGGCGACGCTCCCATAAATTATGACTTTTCCATGGATGGAAATCGGTTACACGATTAGCGTAACCAACATGGCACCCTCGCTCGTACGTGCAACAAGGATACGAACAGTGGAACTTCTTAGCTAGAATGAAACAGTGAATTGAAGCGAGACGGAAGAAGGGATTGATCACGAAAGAGGGAAGAAGAGAGTAAGAAAGAGCACTGTGTATGTGTGTGTGTGTGTGTGTGTGTGTGTGTGTGTATATATATATACACATATATAGATAGTAGATATATATGTGTGTGTGTGTGTATATGTAGAGTATAGAGAAGGGTCGTGGATGGTGCCGTCGTCGAAGGGTGGCGTACAGTTGAAAAGAGACAGAGAGCATTCCGATTGGCCCATTGTGGTACAGCCAAGCGACAATGCCGGCAATTGGCCGTCGCTCGACAAAACCGCTAAATGATCCGCCGCGGCGCAGTGGTGCCACGGCCACTTTATTTCAATCTAGGAAATCCTCCGCTACTCCTCCTCCCACGCCGCCCTCAATTCCAGATGCGAAATTACCCATTTTTCGGTATTAATGGCCGGCCGATGTATCGTGTTCGATCGTCGATCGGCCTGGATGGTAATGGAATCGCGAATCGTTTCTGCCCCGCTTCCCATTCCCCGTGTAACAGACGCGACGCGTCGAGCCTTCTAGCTTTCGCTTTTTTGTTACGGTGTTTGTTTATCGATTCAAAGAGATTTTTTATTCGTAGTTGAAACAAAAGACGGTCCGCGTCTCCAGAGACGTACGAAACAGGAGGAATTACCTCGTTCGTAACCAAAATTTTGTTAGATCATGGAAACATCATAATAGTGATATCCATGTTCATTTAGTGCTTATTTCATTGTAAGTACAAATTACTTTTTCGTATTAAATATAAAATACATACATTACAATACATAAACCGAACTATTCGGATCCAGTAAAATTTCATTTGTTGCCCCAAAAAAGAGAAATTAATTTACCGTTAGGGTTGCTAATCTTGTGGACATACAAATTTCAAATTAGGTATTTAAATAATTCTTGTTTTTTACGCGTCATTTTAATTCTGTTAATTTCCAAGTTCATTTTTACTTAATAAATAAGCCGGTTAACAGGTTGAGCGTTCCTTTTATATCTACTATTTTGTAACACTACATTAGAAGATCGTAATAGATGGAATTTCGAAGGTCGTAGGAAAAATGTTGGCTCTGGTGCTTTCAACAAGTAAGAGAGAGCGTCGACAGGAAATTTGCGGTAGAGACGGCGGTGGAAACGTTACACCGAGATTGTACGGACCGTAGATGGGGGGATTCAAACTTTCGGGTTCGCGTTGGGTCGGTTAAACGACGCGCTGCAAGGTTTGCGAGCACTTAGGCGTTAGCGGGGTATTCAGGAGCGATTAAATAATTAACAGCAATTAGGCAATTGAATTTCCTTCTCCAGCCTCGCGACGTTCGCCTCTTTCCCTTTCTCCAAGCTCCTCCTCCGTTTAACTGAACGTTCCAAGTCACTTTCAAAACTTTCCTTGATTTCCAGTTTTCATCAACGATATTACTAATTTCTATTTCGAAATATTTTCAGTAATTTCCGACGTTACACACGTTAATTGCAATCCTTTTCCAATCTCTATCAAGTCCGTCTAATATTTTCGAATTAGTTCGAACCACGCGTGTCTAATCATTCACGAACGAATTATGAAAAATCTTCAAGCAAACATCTTCGAAATTACGATCCAGAGACAATAGATATCATCGAACGATTTACGCGCATTGGATCAATGGCGACGAACGTCGTCGACTGAAAAACACTGGATTTTCCACAGAATGGAGGCAGGATATAAAATGCAATCTCTCCCTCGTTCTCTGTCTGCTTCTCGCGGAATCTGCCAGTGGCCACGAAAAATCAGAGCAACCCAGGCGGAAAGCGAAAGCATTTATATGGCAACGGGGCCAGCAGTAACGGTGTGCTGGGGGCTTTCGAAGGGGCGGTGAGGTGCGAGGGCAGGGGTTGCTACCACTCAGGAGTACGGAGGAAATCAGGATAATTGTTAACAATTAGCTTAATCAACCTCGAGAGCAAGCTTTTGTTGGCTGGTTCTGATACGGCCGCCTGGGGTTCTCATGCGTCGCTTGCGCGTATTTTCTTCTAAGAAATAATTCGATGATTTTACGCGACGATCATCCCCCTAATACAGAACAAAGGGAATGGATGAAAAAATTGCATCGTATCTATTTTCTAATGAAAAATTGGACTATTTACGTATGCAGAGTAGCTTCTAATAATTTTATTTTCTGTGTCCATTTCGTTTCATCAATCTTTATAATTTCTCCTCATACTCGTCGTATGGATTATGGTTGCGATCCGACAGAGACAGATTCTATCTATAACATAATATAGTTTCACCACTAACATAAACTTCAATTATTCGACAAGTATCATCAAATACTAAATAAATATTTCGATATTTTCGTCTGATATGATATCGTATCAGTGAATAATTAATCCTTGCAAACCAAAATTGAAGGCGATATTTTAAGATAAAACATTTCAAATGATTCAGGCGATTAAATGTTTTTACGATACATTGCAAGTGTTGTATTAAAATGAAATCAAATTTATTATTCTTATGATTGCAGGTCTGGTTTCAAAATCGGCGTGCGAAATGGCGTAAGAAGGAGAAAGTACTCGGCAGAGACACCAGTTTTATGCACGTCGAACAAAGTGGTGAGTACATGTTTTTTTTTTTTTTTTTCTAAGAATTGTTCCTCGTTTGATTTTTTATTTCAATACGGGTGAATCGCGTGGTCTGCCGACTTAATATGCGAAAAGACGAGTCGCGAAAGTTAGGGAAGGTAGATGCAATCAACATCAATTACATCTAATTTCAGTGTCGGCCATCGTAGCTACCACACGCGAACAACGTGCGACGGAAGCTTGATCGTTTAATTTTTCATGAATGGTCCGATTGGTGCTCTGTGAAACTTTACGGCCAACGATCTGGAAGAAACGGATAAATTTTTGTTTTCGAAAAACGATAAATCATCCATCTTAATTTGGATAATCTAATCATTTGAGTCATTCGTTAATTTTTTAAAGATTCTAGGTAAACGAACCAATGAAATCCTTACTTCGGTCGAAACACCTAATTTCAGATCTGCTTTGTCCAAAATTAATTGACTGTTCAAGATGTCCCTCGATCCCTCGATCTGTTAAAAAAATTTGTCGAATTTTTCACAGTGAATATGTTCTGCATTGTGTTTGATAGGATTGGAAGAGGATCCTTTATCGTGAATTTTTACCAAGTATCTAAATGTTAAGTTTAATTTACAATGTTTTCTTCTTCAATGAGGAAATACGATCAATTTTATTCACTATACATAGCATAGTATCATATTTATTTATTCTTGTCTTCAACCAGTTCTTTCAACGATGAAGCTATCTAATACATGTGTTACCATACATTTCTCGATTGTATGAGCACATAACATCCGATAAAGTGTACAGTCTATGAAAATACATTGCCTTTCAATTTTCTTAAAAACCATTTAGAACTTTCCGAACAACCAAGTTTCTCCTTCGATTCTCTTCTCTTTGGCCTCCTGTTCCTGAATTTTCCTCTCATCTAATGTCACTGGCGAACATCTAACAACCATCGCATCGAAACACAGCCGAAACAAGAAAAGAAACCAGCAGATAGAATAAACGCAACGATCAGAGCCATTCCTCCTAACGAACGGCCAATTGATTCTGGACAAACGATCGAGACAAAGACGCAGTTGGATCGCGAAATGCTAATTCTCCTCAGCGGCCAAAACGGAGCAACCCCGTGGCGGTCGAAAAAACTTTCGCAACGAACTAAAATCCCTGCAAAAACGGTGTGATTGCAGGTGTCAACGAGCTGTCCCTTCACGCCCGCCTGCTCCAAACCGCCGGCGGTGTGCCAGGTGCGGATCCATCGACAGGACCAGCGGGTGCCTTTCCCTGGTTCATCCCGCCGGTGTTCCCACCGCCGTGGCCGGCCAGCGCGCCAAAGCTGCCCCCCTTGCACGCGATCCTGTCTCAGTATATTGGCCTACCCCTTCCGCAAAACCTGGCGTCTCTGAACACTGTTCTTCCGGTCGGCTTGAACCCGGCCTCGACCCTCAACCACAACAACGTTAATGGACACACGCTTGGAAGTCACATACCTGGACATCCACTGAACTTGGGCATGCAGAATCTGCCGCAGAATCTCAGTTCGAAGCACGACAAGGAGGAGGATTCCGCTTCGTCAGACGATGAAATCAGAAGGCAAAGCGCGGAGGTGCTGAGAGTGAAGGCGGAAGAAGTTCTACGCAAAGTGGATAATTAACTGTGCAAGTTGGAAAATTTATCAACGGCCTGATGTAAATATGATGGAGAATAGAAGACGCTGAAACAAGAGCTGGATTGGACGTTGTTGAATGCCTTGACTTCATAGTAAAACAATGAGGGGTGAAATCAGTGGAGTATCGATGGTTAGGGTCTCAGGGCTGGAACCGGAAGAATTTCGTGCGACCACTCGCTTCGAACGAAACGCAACAAGCTAGTCTGTCAAGTTATTCGATACAGACGTTTAATTTGAGCCGGAAAGTGTTGATGTTGAAACCGCTGGCGGTTTTTTGACGATGCAGGGTATTTTTTCTTGTTTGTAATCGTGATACATCTTATCACCTTTGTTCTTTTTCAATTCTTCTTGAGTAATGACTACCGACGTAATGACTATAAATGCAATATGGAAGGTATTGGTTAATGAATAGCCCTATGGATTATTGTATGGTTTCGGAAATTACTAGATTTTGGTACTTTTCAGCGCGTGAACATGATGTTGATGGTAATTTTTACCAAAACCGTAAGACCGTTCACCACATTTTCTCGAAATACTAACTAAATTGCGCTGAACACGAATTTTCTCTGAATTGGACGATCCAATTTCTTAGAAACCATACAGGAGACGATCATCCGGCGGACAAAGAAGTTTTGTAACATACATGTATTATACGCAAACGTACATACATTATATAAATATATAGATCACGTATAGTTTCTTTCGTGTAAATATGTAGTTAATTAATTATCTCGAGAGAAATATATGACACTACTAAGATTTACCAACTTGTCATTTTTGCAATCCTTCACCTAATTACCTTTTCAGGCTGCATCGTTAGAGAAAGAATCAATACGTATCGTTATCTATTAAGCCAACTAATCCAATTCCAATATCACGTAACCTCGATCCTTTTCAAGCTTAACGCCTCTGTCTTTTCGATCGAAGTTAATACGAAAAGCACAACTGCACAAATGGCAGCTACCGAACGTATTTTCACCCAAAATTAGTCTCTTATATAATTTTCCCTCTGCGAGAATACGGTTAACGTGGTTTACACGCGACAAAATCGCTTCCGTGTCATTAATCACGAAAAGATTTGGTATTGGCGTTGTTACGACAATTTCCTGAATTCCGAATCGGGCAGCTGGCGTCTGCGGTCTCCGCCCTCGTCTACGCAAGCGAGGCGGACTCCATTCCCACGGACTCTTTCGTTGTAAACATCGACGGTGGCATTTAATCGCACCACCCGTTCGCTCTGTTCACCGGATCGCCTTCCCACGTGCCTTGGCTTGTAGTATATATTGCTCATCCTGGCTATAACACGCACAACGGCAATTACAATCCAACCAATTTATCCATCTTATCAGAAATTTATCTTCAGTAAGGACGAGGCGCGTAGCGACGACACTGCCGCGCGACAATTATCGTTATCGTTATTGAACGAGCCCGTGGTCGATGTAGAGGGAGCAAAAGCACCGAGGGGAAGTAATTATTGCGCCACCTGCGCCGGGACGATCGTCATCGTCGTGTCTTGATAAGATCGACCAGATAATGCCACGGGTTTGCGGGAAACGTTGCGGTTTGTTTCCTGGCCGAGCTTTCCTGTTATGATATTTCAGTTTTATTTCTCCCTTTTCCTTTCTTTCTTCGTTTGTGTTTATTTTCTTTCATTTTCGTTAGGCAATAGAATATCGATGGAATCATTAGTCAAACGTTTACGATTACGTTTACGATTCGGTGATTTGTTTATGAAATTTATATACTATATTTTCCGAGTTTAGTTGAAAACAAATTTTAATGGAATTTTGTTGACAACATACATAAATAGAATTTCTTTATGTTTAAGATATAACATACGGTGGAATGGAAGGAACAAAGAGACAAGAAGTACGATATTTCTTGACAAGATTCTTAAAGATCGCAAAACGTTGTTGTAGCTGTATTTCAGGAGAAAAACGCTGAAAATGTGGTAGCAAGAGGAACGATCGTGTACGATACTCGTGATATTTTGCAGACATTTCATATTCGCAACATTACAAAGAACATGCTTCGCACGCTTTCGAAATTCCTCTCCCCTTGCGTTTTAGCTCAACGACCGTGCCGCATAATGCTGTAAAGTTTCGCTAAATGGAACCTCTAGAAGGAGAAAGGAACGCTTCGGGTCTACTTTCGCCCTGCTTTCATTCATCGTGTCGATTCATAAGCATTCACACCTATACCTGTCTCCATACGATATGCACTTAGGTATCGATAGTCGCCAGTGGTTAAGCGACCAGGACACGGACAAATTCTTTCCCCTTTCGAAATTGCGTTCGTTCCTCTGTCAAAACATTCGTCGAATCTCAATATTTTCTTCGGTCGCGCACGAATCACGGAGTTACAAACGGATAAAACGAGAAACAAAGGGTGCGGGAAAAACTTCATTTTGCGTGTGCAATGCACGATGGTTCGCGGTGTTTCGCGAAACATTGGCTGCGTGAAACATTGCGAATTGCTCGGTCTCCGTCTGGACTTGGGATATTCCGAATGTAATGAATTTTTAATAAAACAGTCTATACAGGAATTTAATAAACGTTTATTATTCGTTGGAATTTAATTGCCGGCATTACAAGTTCGCGCCGCGAAGCAGAAGCGTGGTTCATCTTCTCCTCTTTTGGCTCCTTTTATATTTTTTCTCCTCGTCGCGTATAATCATATGTTTTAAGGGGCCGTGGACGAGGGATCAGAGTTGAATACCACTGATCGCGATCGCGACGGCTACGAAGGACAATTAGATTAAAAGCAGCGCCTCTCGCGGCGGCTTGAGATCCATTAGTGCCCATTGTACCACCCCATTTGTACCCCCGACGTACCACCCCCGTGTGCCGTTACTTCAGCCCCTTCCACCTTCTCCCCTGAGCACAGCCACCATCTCGAAGCCAGGTACTTATTCTCAATAGTAATATGCTCACTTCATACTTCTATCCCCTCCTACACCCTCACCCTCTTTTTCCGCCTTCGACACCCACGAACACGACTATGTTGTTCTCTCCCTCTCTTTTCTCCGCTTCCACATACACGTTTGTTTCGTTACTCTCTTTCTGCCCTCTATTCTATCTATATCTCTCTATCTCTATTTCGCCCCGTCTTCTTTTTCCCCTTTCCCATCCTGCTCTCTTCCTCTGTTCTTGAGAAGCGGAAAGTCGGGAGAAATGGCACGGTCTGAAAAGATTTCTCCGCTCGTGAAAATCACTAGCTACGCTGATACCTACGTCCAAGAACACCAGCATTAATGATACCCTGAATGACATCAATTAGTCCATCTGCCGTGATAAACCTCCATCGTCGAGATTACTACCTATTCTCAACGCCTGTTCTTTCCTCACAACCACTCACTAGACGCTAAGTAACTGATTTCCACTGATTGCACTGTCCTGTCCTCCGCGAAATCACGGCGCATAATATTAACGACGGATAAACTTCGTTCCATGCAACCCGAAATCACTTGTCTCTCTATCTCGCTGTGTATTCCTATCCCGTTTCGTTATTGTCCGACGCTTCTCCCCAATAGAGTGCTACTTACACTCGATACTCGCCCTGAATTCGAGGAATCTGAACGGTCCTCGAGTTTCTCATGCTTTGGAAATATCCATTTCTATCTTCTCCGCGTCTTCTATTTCCTTTTCCACGTTCTTTTGTATTCAAAGCTTCCATACGAACCAACAAAGAGGAGAATATTTCTTCTTCTAACGTCAGTCGTAGATTTGAAATCAATCTTGCCGATAAAATTTCATTTCATTCGGCAGAAATGGATTTTCTTATCTACCAATTATTTTATCCCTTAAAAGTTATTTTACTTTTTGTTCTGTAACGAACAGCGTATTATAAACCGGTTTCCTGTGTTTCCTTTCACAACTTAATTACATTATTTCCCCGAAAAAGGTGCAACGATTTTTCCTCTCGTTTCCACGAGCTTTCGCGAAGCTTAAATTGTATTCACATTTGCAACTCGTTAGGAAGCATCGAGCCACTCGAAGATAGGACTATGATATAGTAGTGTACGATGCTGTACCAAAACGATGTGCTTACTGTAGGCAACGTGAAGCCGTTGTGATACGATTGCACAGCTATTGTTTTTCATTTTATCTTGTGGAAAATCATTCCATTTTCAGAGATATTACGAGTTTCGACTCGTCATAGGTACACCGTATACTCTGTTTACTACTATTGATCTTTACAGCACAGTTACTATTCTATTAACATTAATTAATTGTTAATAATTCTTTAGTCATATTATTATTATTTTATATATGTATATGTACGTATTAGTACCACCTGCTACTACCATTACTATTATTCGTCAAGATTTAAATGTACCAAATTCCACGTGATCGAAATTCGTACTGACAGATGGAACACAATCGTACAAAATAACAAAGCCGTTCGAGCAAGCGGCAAATAATAAAAAAAGAAGGAGGAAAAAAAGAAAAAAACAGCCAATTACAGGGAAGTTTCTGGCCAAAGTATTCCCAAAACTTCAATGGAACATTCGTGGACACCCGCGGCGTAAAAAATTCCGCGCGAAGACGCAGAAACGCGTTCCGACGACGCGGACGGTTTTGAGAACCGCTCATGTTCACACGTTGTGAAGCTGAGTGTACGATTATGCTTAAAAATTAGTGTCGTTGCGTTCTAACTCTATACACACGGTGCATACACACTTCATTAAGGCCATTAGAAGGCATCTGAGCACAGCAAGGCGACGACCTGCAACCCCCGACGCCGATCTCTTTCGCCTTTTCAACCCCTCCAAGGGTGACCGACAATAATAGCTTTTACGCCGATAGGCTTATGCCAGATATCGTAAGCACCCTATACGCCTGCACCCCGGGAAATTGAGATACCTGCAAGGTCCATGGATATTTTCTGTTCCTTCTAATCTCGACGTTTTTACTATTTACTCGTTATTTTCGGGCTAGAAAAAAAAAATAAATAAATAAATAAATAAATTTTGATCTTAGAAGCTAATCGATCAACATTTTTATCGAGAAAGAACCAATTAACATTTTGTGCTGTGAAATAAAGTAGCTAACATGTTAATACACTCGGCGCTATTAAATGTACACCTTGTTTTGTTGCAATTTTCTAACAATTTGCTAACGCGACTATCGTACTTTTACTTTTGCATGTTTTATAAAAACAAAACAGTAATTAATCTGTTGGAACAATAATTATGACTTAATATAGAGACGTTTTTGTCATGTTTGGACGCGATATGTTAACCGAACCGTCACTTAAGCAGAAACTCCTATAATCACAAAAGTGAAAGTTAATAAAATCAAATCAATTTTAGGCTTCGCGAATGTAAATACGTAATAATTTATCTTTGACAAAAGTAAAATTCTAAATGATTGACAGATTTAATTAACTCGTTTTCCTCCATTAATAGACTAAATATTGCTATTATTACAAGCAATCAACACAAAATTTGAAACATTATATCTGTAATATTAGTACACAATCTCCAAATTAATAGTAACCAGTTGGGATTTATTCCTGGTTAAATCGTGGTCCATTAATCCAGCTCGATTAAGAGCGCAAGAAGTTATTACAGTAAATCAAGACGTGCTAAAAGGTTGTACCCTGATCCAGTTTAAAAAGGATCGAGGTTGATTCCATCAAAGACACTTTTCATGACGAAAAAAAAAAGAAAAGAAAAAAAAGGATGGAGGAAGGGAAAAAAGAAGGAAAAAGAGCGGAGGAAGAGGGGGTCCGACCGATCGGATGCTCTAGCTCGTTGAAAAGATCAAAGCTCACGGCATTCTAATGGATCGTGGAACGAGGTCTTTCACACTCGATCAATTTTCTCGAATGAGGCGGTTTTCGCGGGATAAAAGGTGCATCAAGCCATGCACGTATACGACGCGCATCGGGGGTCCTCCATCGTCTCCCATACGAGGTCGTGAGGTGTCTAAACGCGACGAAATTTCATAGATCCGGAGAACAAATTTTACTCCATGTATCGTGCTACGCGTTCTTCGAACCAATCTTCCATCGTTTATAACTATTTTATCGCGTTACTAACCCGATTGCTATCGATACTTTGCGATCAAAGGAAGGCTATAACAAGAAAAAGTGGAGAAGATATTACATCAAGAAATACGTATTGGGTCTAACAGGCAGGTTTCACAATATGTACGCCCTTCATCGTTATTCGCCGAGAGAAAAGTGTGCCGGAGAAAAAACGACTTTGGCGTATTTTATATGTAGTCATAAATTAATCGTACTATTAATTTCCAGCAGGCGGCGTGCAATCTAATAAAGCGTGAGACACGAAAGGCTGCGGGTACACTTTGATAAACCATCCGTTCCCCGTCTCTCGGTTCGCCTGTAATATTATATTACATTAAGCTGATTATCTGTGTCGCGCGGTTGTACATACTTTTTATCAGCCGGCCTTAGATCGCACCGTAATTCACTCCTTTCTTTTTTTTTCTTTTTTTTTTTTCAAATGCTCGCTACCCAACGTGGAAAAATCGGGTTACGCGAAAAGTCGCTCCGATTCCGCGATTTGTTTGCGCTGTGATATTGTTCCATATTGGTCGATTTAAGTAAAGGATAAAGTAAATTATATTATTGAAGCGATACGTTACAAGTTGTATGTTAAACTTCTTTTTCCCAATTATGTAATTTCGCGTAAAATAGACCAGTCGAAAAATTTGTGATTTATAAAATCTATAGATGCAGTTTCGTTTATTTTATTATCAAACATAGACTATTATGTAAGAGAATTTATTGGTAAGTATCGGTTACCTAGATGTAACTTATGAAATCTCGTTATTATCTAAATTATACAAAAATGTCTTGCTATTTGATCTTGGTATCATGTTAAAATACGAAAGTAAGACGTTACGCTATTTGATTAACGCTTCAGGTTCTGTTCTTCAGAAACAGAGAATGTTTCAAGAAACGGAGAAGAAAAGAGGAACGTCTCGCTGTACCTTGATCCCTTTCTTTTGCTAGCGAAGTTATTGACCGTCGTCTTGTCCTCCACGAAACTTAGCTGGCTATTAAAAAATCGAAGACGTCCTAATGCGTCATTTATGTCGTCGAAGAAACACGAAGGCCTGCCGATATCGAGGAAACCGTCGTTTCATCCCTGAAGAATTCGCGGTAAGATGTCGAGCGACATTATCAAAATCGGTAGTCCGGTAGAGCGGTAGTCACGGCAAGGTAGAGATCCTGCAAAGAAAGATGAAGAGAGAGAGAGAGAGAGAGAGAGAGAGAGATCGAGCAAGGAGCCGTACTGTACTGTATCCGTTTAGTCCTAAAGTGCTTTTACGACCGTTTAAGGGGCGGGTTTAATGGCCGTTTAAGGGGATTTCGGTGGATAATTAGCGGTACTGGATAAAAAAAGAAGCGTCGTCCTGGTATGTACGCGCCTCTCGGTGTGAAAAGCCGCGACAAAGGGGGTCGGTTACACGATTACACGGAGGCAGGGGAGCACGGTGGCGAATTCTCGTTGACGATTGGTAGATCCAGCGCGAATTCGTCGTTCTTATTGGCGGTACAAAGGCGCTGACGATCGTCTGGACTCGAAAATACAACAGGCTCGTCCGCACGGAAGCGTGGAAGGAGATTTTTCGAGGGCCTTTCTCCTCAATGGGGTCCTATGACCGACCTCCTGCGGCGCCGCGGCAGATGTAGACACCCGGTGGTATATATGGATATACATCGTCTCCGGTGTGTACGTTCGCATATATACGTCGTAGGGTCGTATAATAATCTGTTCGCGCAGTGTTTGGCCACAGAAGTATCTTTTATTGTAATTTCAGTCGTCCCAAAAGGAGATCCCGAAAAACGGACCCCTCGAGAGGTGTAAGCTTACAAGCTTCTGTCTGCTGTCTAGCGCCCGTGCTAAATATGCCTAAAGGAGCGAAGGAGAAAGCAATCACAACGGCTGATGCCGACCTAACCGGTCAACACGAGAAAAGATGCGCTACTTTTACGCGCTTTTTGTTTCGTGCCACTATGTTTCGCGTGCTTCGTTTCAGCGTTTCAATACAATATCTAGCGGACGATTTGCGATACGAACATTCTGTTACATGGATCTACAGATAAATAAATGTCCCTTCCGGTTACACTATAACGCGATCACGCTTTATTTAACTCAACTATAATTTTTATCCAAGATCTGATTACCTTGCAATATTCGATAACGTTTGCAACGTGGATATCGTTCGTGTTTATTAATTTCCATAGAATTTCTTCTTGCTACTTTTATCGCGTTATCAGCTTACCTTTTTAGGTACGTAAGAATCGACGTCATTGAAAACCTTACTTAATACACTCCGTCGGCTAGCCCTTAAACCCTTTTGTGCTCGAGCAGTGGCGCTTTGAACTCGTCGAATTCGTCGAGAGAAATCGAAAGTATTCAGTAGCTGCCATTCCTCTGCCACCACCCCCGACCCAACCCTTCGCTTCAGCCACCGTTCGCTATCGGAGATCGTTTCAAGATTCGTGAACAGACAAAATGTAGGACGAGGCAAAATGCGGCAACCGGTCCCGTGTTATTGATTTCATCTTAATCAGATCTCAATATCTCAATTACGTTTTGAGCCGGGCTTTCCCATTTGTTTGCCGGAGAGATTTTAAAGCCAGGGCCCATTGTCTGCACGCCACCCCTGAGCCTTCTGCACGGGCTTAACTTTTCATTCTCCTGTAAATTGCAGGTTCTGTATTATGGGTATGGAGCACGGGTGTAAATCGAATGAAACAATGGAAGCTGCCGTCTACTGCGATCCTCGAATCCTGATTATCCGCCTAACGTGTCGTCGAGAGAGGGAATTTAATTTTAGCTCGAATCAGCTGTCTGTCGTCAATTATTACCCCTTCTTTCCGGTTTTTTTCGGGGTAAGGATGGGCTACTTATACAGTATCTCTCGATTCTGATCCCTTCGCTCCATGTTTTCTGCTCCGTGTTCCGAAATTCGGGTATTCTCGCTTCTATGAGCTAGACGATCGATCGATGAGCTATAAGTGGCATCGATAACACGATTACAGAATCATCGAACGATCACCGAAGATTAGTTTCTTCGCCAGTTCTCTTTCGAATCTTTATAACTTTTCCGGGAACGTTCCAACCTGAAAGACATGATTAACTAAAAAGTTAATTTTTAACGGTAATTCCACAAGAGACGAACCTTGTTCCTAGAAATGCTTCCAACTTAAATATTTTAAAAGTATCGGATATTAGACGTACGAAGTGTCTAAATTAATTTGGTGATTTCTTTAAACGAAATTCAAGCTTCATTTATGAATCATGTGATATAAATTTGGTTAGCTATAGCAGGGATATTATATTTTACGATGTCCTTTTGCTTGCACAGTTAGAATAATAAATTAATAATAAAAAGTAATAATAAAGAGTAGAGAGAATTTAAGCAACGATTAAGATTCGCGCGATTTAACTTGCAAATAGAAAGGAAATATTATAAATAAGGAACTTGTATCCGAGTTAGAAGATAAAAATGTACGACATTATATCGTAATAATACAAATTTGACGAAGGTTTGTTACGATTAATTTTTCAGCAAATTTTCTCCTATCTTCAGCTTTATTAAATTGCCAGGCATTCTATCGAAAACGTACAAAATCTGAATAGTAACAAGCAGTGACCGCGACGAAACGGAGAACGCCAAGAGCGTAAACCACGGAGTAAAGTAGGAGTAATTAATGATCGCGGGATCGTTCCGGACAGACGGTCGCGTCTGCGGTCTCCACGCGGGATTAACGAGCGGCTATTGTTATTTAATTGATTCCTGAATCTGTCCACGGTTCCCAAACTAATATATATCGCATTCCACGGACTAATAATACATTATAGGAAACGTAGGATTGGCCTTTGGGGAAAAGGCGTGCACACGTGCCGACACGTGCTCGCGTTATGCACGACCGGCAACATTCTCATCCTCCGCGATTCGCCTGTCCTTTTATTTAATTAGCGCAACTTCATGAATGCGTCACGCGTTCACATTAGCCACCGCTCCATTTCCTGCCAATTTGACGGATCAACGACCAACCAATCTGCCAACTATCCCGGCTAACCAGTCGCTAATAATAACAAAATTGATCGGCCACCGCGCGTTTAATATTTTCTTTCCTCGATATCCTTTTCAGCTAAATATCATGGGTTATTTGAATGAAATTCTTCTTCGCAAGCATAAATCCGTTTTGGATAAATTTGATCGTGTCTAACCGATTTCCTATTTACATTTATTAGCATTAATATTCATCAGCTACTCGATATCGTGCATAATCAATGCCTACTTGGGTTAAATTCCACGTAAATTGGATGAATTATATTATGCACGATCGATAGGTGGCTATGAAATAAATTCCTGTAAATTAAACGAATTACAATTAAGCGTTAACGTATAATACGACGGAAATTCCTACACTCGACCAGCCTCCGACATAAACTGCAATAACATTCACGTAATCAGAGTTTATGCTTCAAGTAAATCTCGGAAACCACTACCAACGTCGATCTACCAAAACATCATCAGAAACCAATCCTCTGCTTCGAAAATCTCCTCTCGAAATACCGGCAAACCTTCCAAAGAACCGTGTTATTAAACTTTCCGTACGGCCGATAGAAAGCACGAGGCAGCGATCGCCAAATGTAATAACTCGGTTCCGTGATCCTCGCGGTGGCAATTTCTCGCGGTTCGTCTTCCTATCGCTACTTACAGAGCAGAGTTGGCATACCTACCTAGCCTTGCGTGAATCCGTGTCCTGAACCAAACACTTTTTACCAACAGAATCTGCCAAGATTAAGGATGGATTCGCTATCAAGGGGGAAACGTTTGTCGAGGCGTCCATGGAATTTCCTTAAAAAGCTGCATCAACGACACGCGCCACTCACGTTGGACGAGGAAGTGCGCTACCGCATAGGTAGTTTCATCGACGAAGAACATAGGATAGCGCGAAGATAGACAGGAACCGCACATAGGCGGACGCGGCGACCGCGGCAAGTTCCATTCACGCATACACTCGCTCGCAAACAGATTCCCGGCTTGAGTCGAATATATTGAAATAATCTGGGCAAATACGACAAGTTCGGTTATGAAATTTGCCGAAGGGCTTGTGAGCTCTCTGCTCCTGTCTCTGCCTCCGTTCCACCCGCCCCCTCACCGCTCCCCATCATCCCAACCCCCGCCGCCCCCCCTGGCATCGCACCCTTACCTCTTGGTCCCTTTACCACCCCCTCCAAGTCCCTTTTCAGCCTCCTCCTTCCTCCCTTGCTCTTTCAGCAACCTCCAACTACCCCCGTCACTACGGCATCGCGAATCTCCCCGACCTGCTTCAAGTGATATTTGCTCAAAATCGGTTCAATAGCAACTTGGGTATTCGCCTGTTCCTCTTATACGTTTCGGGTACCCCCTCACATATAATGTCTACGCGGCTATCTATGTATACGTATGTGTACGTAGATATGCGAACGCGAGCGAATATGGTTTGTCGATGGGTACGCCGCCGCGCCGCCTGCCGTTTCGTCATCATCGCAAACCAAGCGAATCGTCGCGAATAACCGCACGTTGCCCCTTACCGACGTTTTGATACTGTGCGTCGAAAATCAGTTTTTCGAGTGACTATGAAGATAAAAGAAGACGGAGGATTATCAAAGAGTTGGGATAATTTCTTTAAACAAGGAAAGCCGTTTCTTAAGATTCTTAGCGAGAAGATGGACAGTTGGAATTTCTTCGGTAAAATGATTCATAAAGGAAATTCGATGAAATTTTTATGGAGAATATAAGAGGAATTGAGGAGAGAAGTTATTTTTTACTTGTTTTTTTTTTTTATCGATAATGAAAGATTAATGGCAATGTCTTACGTGTAACAATAACTAAGCACGGATCATGTATAAACGTGCGAAACGGCGAACGTACGTGGATTTATAACGCGCGTAGTCAAGCAGAAATCGAAACCTTTGATACACGGGGTGGGACAATTAAACGCTAAACTACCCCTCGAGGGCACGAGCGCACCCCTAATGCGCTCTTTATGGCGACTTAATGCCCCTAATATTGCATGCGACCCTTGTTTATACCAGTTCAGCGCTTCCCATTTTCGTCCTGTTTTCACTTACGTACGTACCACTACATACACTCTGCGTCGTTCGTCTACACGCGCACGGGACATCCGTGTATCCACGAATAAATCCGGGTTCTTCTTCCATAAACTCTCTGCTGGATGACCGGACTCGGTGATACACGGTATCGCTCGGTTCATTCCACTTCGCCGAAAAGACTTCGCTTTTAACGTCTGCTAATGAGCTTCAATAATAATAGTGTAAGCACGAGTAATTACAAACAACGCGAAATTTGTATCAGATAACTGCAGTCATCACAAGCGTTGGTGTATTCCGTCTTAACGTTTAACATACTTACAACAAGCTTTCTAGGGAAAGCTTTCCTTGCCGCAAATGGAAAACTACGAAATATTTTAATCATATGGGCCGTCGTTTTCGTATTAGGAAAAATATCCGTTGTTCCAAAAAGAACGAGTTCTATTGGGTTACTGTATTTTCTCGCACTGCCATATCTTAAATCAAGTTAATCAAGTCAAGTTGTTTAATTAATTATTGTGCACTACATTCTGTAATCGTGTTCTTTCACAACATTTTTGAAATCCCTTGGGAAAAATAATCCGATGGTATGTCTGTGAAATATGTAGAACGAGAATGAATTTCAAGTAATTTTTACATATTTGGTCCAATAGTAACGTAATCTATATTATCTGCTAAATTCTCGAAGAAGAACTGGATGTAGTATAAATCAAAGACATCACCGTGATAAATGACACGTAATGTATGATACGTAAGCTACTTAAAGCCACATATCTTAAACAGTCAAAAATCGAAATTACTTTCTCGCTAATTCGACCTATTTCAAGAAGATATGCACTTACCTGATATTTCAACCTTTCGCAATTACCTTATCAGAGACTTTACCAAAAGATAATTATTATCTTAATTAGCAGAGGTCAAAGACCATCATCTTCCGCGAGAGTAGAGCAGTCACAGTCGAAATTCGATAAACATACCCGGTCGGAATCAATGATTCCTCCTGTGCGTCACGTTTGTCCAGAGGGAAGATTCTCGCAAATACAGGGTTGACATCGAGAGACAGGCTGGTTAGAAAGGGGCGGCCAGCGAGAACTACCCTCGCGGAAGCCTCTGAGAACCCCTGGCGTGTGGAGGGAGGGCTGCATGGGAAAAATTGATGTTGTGTTTGTCGTAGAGATCTACCAGTCGAATAATGTGTAACGCGGCCTCGTCTATTGAATCGTAGCTAATATATCTGTCACCATTTCCGGAGGCTGTACGTCGATTTGACGTGGCCCGCGGGACCTTGGCATGTTAATTAAATTATACCAGGTTACGTATTATAAGTTCGAATTGTGTGAGATGAAAGGCAGCAGTGGATTCGGCTTGATCGATACTTGGAAGGTGCATCCCATTCAACCGTGGTTGGATGGATCTTTCCGTGAAAATTAAACACGGCGCATCGCTTAATTGAAAAGCGAGCAAGACCTTCCCCCGGCCAAGATGGAGCCGCCTGGAGAAGTATTTAAGGACTTCTTTGGTTAGCGCTGATTAACTCGGACGCGCGCCGATATACGCCCTTGTTCGTGTCTGCTTCGGGTCAGCGTAGAATGGATTCCTTCATTATCTCTAAATGAAGAATTTATAGAAACTTTTTTTCTCGGTTCTCAACTTTCGTTGAGTAGTTTGAATTAAAAATGTGGAATCACTAGCGTTTCATAAAATTTAAACAAAATCAACTTAGAATGCCCTTATCGATAGTTTAGCATCGCTACTGATTCGCAATACTTATTATAAAAATAGTCAGCTTAGAATTCCTTTATCTCGGAATAAATGTTTTAATTAAAAATTCATCGAACTAAAAGAAGTTGCTACTAATTTCGAATTGATGACGAATAGTCGGAGACTCGCTAGAAGTAAGCACAAGCAACGGTCCCTCAGTCCCAGGTTTCTTTTCTGGTACTTCGTATCAATTCGATTTGTCTTTTAGTTCTAATTAGCACAAAGATTTGTTGATACACGCCGTTTTTCTCGTTTAATGTAATAATTTAAATAATTTAATATTTCTTTTAATAATTTAAAACAAAGGACGGATTTCTTTATTATCTCTAAATTAGGTACTTCCTGGAACATTTTGCTGCATTCGTGAGACTTGTTTTCTTTTCTTTTTCTTTTTTTTTTTTTTTTTCTTTTTGGAGAATTTACAACATTCGTTGAAGATTAGACGAAATCAAACCGCTATTTATTCCCTTTTAAAATTATTTTCAACGTTACTATACGTAAATTATTGACAGTAAAATGGTAAACGACGGAAATCTGGTTTTGCTGTCATTAAAAAACCGAAATAGTACCTAACTCTTTCACAAAGAGACGTTCGCCTCATTGAGGCGTCGTTTAATTGAAAAGTGAAAATCGAGCAAAAACCGAGTCGAACCAACGAGGGAAGAGACGAAATCGAGAACGTTTCGTAGAGAAAGGATACCCGTCAGGAAGGATGGAAGATGTTTGAGGATTTTTTGGTTGATCAGGGCGCGGCGTCACTTTTACGTAACTCGCACTCGTTAAAACCGTCATACGAGGAAGCTTACAAAGCCGTCCGACCGGGTGCATTGATTTCCGGCTTAAAACTTAAGCTCCCCGGCTGGCAAAACTAATAACTGCTCGGCGAGGTCCTCTCTCCTTTTTTCTCCGGCGTTAGAGGATTTTTTAGCTAGTAATTTTTGATCCTAGATCGGACTTCGAACGGTGTCGCTTCTTTACCGCTTCATCTGGATCGATCGATTGATGGAAATTGAACGTATTAAATTATTCCCTGGGCTAATTGCCACAATCATTTTGATTAACGTTTCATTTCGCGTTCTTCGATTATTATTTTTAGCAGCTTTTCATTCCGTTTTTGTTGCATGATAATTGCTCTAACAACGTTTCGATACAAATTTGTACCTTTATGAACATTGACAGAGAAATAAAACTTGAATAAAAAGATGTCTTATGATAATTCATAAATTTTTGTGTTCTTGGTAATAAACAGCTTCAGTCTAATTGTGATACTCAGTTGACAAATGATTTAGATATATGTATGAATCACGGTGGAGTTTAATTAAAATGTCCGAAACCTTTTTCCAAAAAATTTCAAAACGAGAATCAAACACAAGGATATTTAAAAACAGAAACGTGATGTTTTCAATATATTGGAACGATTGTCGGCAATCATCGATGTAATGTTCTTTAAAAAAGAATTCTAAGGCGTTAATGGAGGCAGGTTAATTGCTGTCATACAGACGGGGGATGATCGATTTATTCAAATATTTTTGGGACCGATGCGAGATTACAATCGGCGGACAGGTATCGCGTTTTCGATTGCACGTGCGTCATCGAATTTGCATCACAATTAATATTCCATGATTCCATCAACTTTTCGTTGAAACGCGTGGATGATTAATATATCGTTCGTTCACGCACCCGTACACAACGAAGAAGTCGCTCATCATGCGTTTTACGATTCGATACATTATAAATCACACGCGATGTTTTTCCGTTTCACTGACCCCTGTGCGCGCGCACACCTACTTGATAAGGATCGTAATTACTCGGGTACGGCGCTTCGTCTAAAAAATATATATTTTTCCATTTTCCTTTCCTTTTTTTCTTTTTTTTTTTTTTTTCTTTTTCTTTTTTCTTTCGTCGACACGTACGAAATTGTTTGATCATCGTTATTACCATTTCATGCTCGTGATAAGTAATAGCTTGCATTTACGATCGAGATACAACGAAGGATCCATTAAAACGATGTTCGCGCACGTATTTTATTTTCTGGAAATACAAGAAAAGTCGGCTAATTGTCAAAGAATTTATTGAATCGAGAACATTTTACAAAACGTTTATAAATACGAAGTAATTTCGTTGAAACGGTCAGAACTGGCCAAGTAACGGCAAACTAATCACTGTGTCGTATAACGTACGAAGAGAACAATATACAAAGTTCTAATCTCGTGGCCAGTTTAATCGCATTACCCATAATTTACCGAACATCAGTTTCGCGGCATAACCATAATCGTGTCACCCGCAAATAACTCGTTTCCAAATTCATATCGTCTGATCGATAACTCACTCTAGTCTCTGCTTCTCTTCCTCGATTACCGTTATCTGAAAAAGAAAGTAAGTTTATCATTTTGATGCGAATTGATCATTTTTTTCCACACTGATAATTCTAGCCCCAGGTAATATCACAAATCATACTTATGTATCTATGTAGTATATATCATATCAAGGATATAAATTTCATTATGCATGAATCAGTACAATCTAGAAGAAAAACAACTGTTCCTTTAGATGGAATTTGATTCAAGCCGTAGCAAAAATTTCAGGAATGAAGATCAGAAAATATATGAAACGTGATACCTCGGAACAGAAGGAATGAAATATTACAGCTCATCGAACGTCTGCCCTTTTCCGACAAAACCTCTTGGTGTATATCACTTCTCACGAAAGCAACCGATTTCGAAATCGACAAACGACTGGGTTTCGCGCGGCGCGGTGCAGACACACAAACGCATCACGACGAAGAAGGTGCGTGTCGAGCGGTGGCTGGTCCACCCCTGGCTGGTTTCGAGATACTCGTCGGTAAACTTCAACGTTCTTTGCCGCGATTTCTCCGCGTCTATCTCCGCCGGTTCCACTCTCTCGATCTCCTCACGTACCTCAAACCCCCACCGCCTGACTTGCTTACTCTCGTTCGTTCGCTCTCTCTATTTCGAGAGGGTCTCGTTTCTCTTTTAAGCCGCGTACAATGCGGCAAATGAACCGAATTTGCGAAACTCAGGGATCCAGGGAGCGGCGAATGGCTCTCCACAACAGTCTTAGTGGCCTGCCCGGGCTGATCTGCAGGCGTTAGAACTAACACCATTCAAGGTGTCACGGAAAAAAAAGATTGTGGGTCACAGGTACTTACGAGAAATCCCTCGAGATCCTGAAGAGTTCATTACCGGTACCTGGCTATGCGCGGGCGTCTCTCCGAGTCGAGGGGATATCCTTGCGGAAACCTCTGAAGCGGACGCCACTGCGGACTCTATCTCACGGTAATTCCTCCTTAAACGCGGATCCCGCTTCAGCGATCCCAGCCATTATCGTTCCGCGTTGACTTCGATCCTTCGACAGAACCGTTTCGAGAACCGTCGCGATACAAACAACCTTTGGATTGTTCGATGGATTTGTAAACGACCATGGTTGGTCATTGGGAAATGGGCGAACATCAGCTAATTTAAGCCAGAGACGTTTCCGTAAGGTAATTCGTGTAAATGCTTTCCAATAAATCAAGAAATTCTATTTATCATTAGAATAGAGTACCAAACTGCACGAAAGATAATATTAATTAATCGACATGCATAATTACACTGTCTATTAGATGATCGATTATACTCGCGTATTATGATCGCTTCTTATTAATTCGATCCTTACGATTGGTAATTTTAGAGATTTTAGGCCTGTTGGGAAAACTCGTTTATTGATATTAATAAATAAATTTGTCCGAGGAGAATAATATTCACAGAAACGTTCAGTAAAGTAATTATAGTATGCAAATGGAACTTAATCAGTGGAACGATATATAAATAATAATACATAAAGCAACGTGAAAGATATGTTTTTACTCATATACTTTATAAATTATTATCAACATTTCTAAAAAAACATCGTAGTAAACCTAACCGAAACCACAATAAATCTATAAATTTCTATGAAAAATTACGAATTGATCGTTTTAATCGCTCTAATAGTCCGACAGCTAATTGTTAATTATGGAAAAGAGGGAGAAAGGGAACTTGGATCTACGTCTCCTGCGCACATGTACGAAATTTCACGCGTGACTGAATGACGAATACAGGTCTAGCATAAAGTATCGAGAACCGACGAGAAATCGACGGGAAAGAAAAGAGGCACCGCGGTATTTTCGCCATTAGAGAGCGGCCGGGAAGCAATTCAATGGTGCGTTTACGCGGCACGAAATTGTTGGGCTAGTATTTGCGAGATTAATGAGTTTCATAACGTGCTAACGACATTCACGGTCAAAACGAAAAGTAGATTACGCGGCTGAATTGGAGGAGGGAAGGATGTGACGCGGGCTGAAAATGGCGTGGCGGTGGAGGTGGCGGCGGTGCCCCCATACCAAACGAGGGAAGGAGGGTTGGAACGCGTTACGTTTAGCCATCTGCGAGTTTTGGTGACGATGATTTTACTTGATGAGGCCGCTGCTACTATTGTCAAACCGTTCCCCTGGGTGGCACTCGGAATTTTCGAATCGTTCCGTGACGATTTAAACCACCGCCCGTACCAGCCAGCACGCGACCGTTATATATGGATCGAGCGTAAGCCGATCTTCGAGATATCCGTCGACCACCTTAATCCTGTAATTACGTTATGTAATAACAATCTGTACAGAGGTTAAAAACTTCTAAAAGTATTCGTGTAAAGACCTAACTTGATCATTTGATGCACGTACGCGAGTATTAGATTTGACAAAGATCCTCCATTCGTCGCTAAATAATAATGATAATATAGGAAACATAAGGCGATTCGTGAATAAAATGCGTTGATTCTGGAAGAACGATGAAACGATTCCTATCTGTGCGCGCGATTCCATGATTTTACCATGCGTCGGGCACCGACGAGACAGCCGAAACAAAAATCGCTCGGCGTTCCCACCTCCACCCATCCCTCGCACCCCCTCAAAAAAAAATCAGAGTGCAGAGAATATAGAGAAAAGCACGGAACCGGTCGGAAAAACGTGTTGCGTACAGGTCAGAACCGCCTATGAACGACGACGTCAGCACGTTACTCGCGTTCTCCTTCTTCCCCCAGTGCCGGTTCACGATCCTTTCGTCTTTGTCATCGGGCGGACGCACAGAGAGGACACACAGAGGCGCGCAACACGCGCGCATTTTTTTCTCTAATCTAATCTATCGACAATTTGACGGGCGAAAAACTCGCCGCCATTTTTGCAGCACCCACCGCCTCCCTTCTTCTCCTCTTCTATCACCCGTCTACTCTACTACTCGCTCGCGCCCACGAGCCTGCACCCTCCAGCCACCCCCATGGTCTCTCCTACCACCCCCACATGGCGCGGCGTAAAGCTATTAAAATTCATAACCCCGGACATACGCCGAGGGGTTAAAACGCGTAGCGTTCTACGCGAACAGGGGGGCGGGGGGCGGGCGGGACGGAGGATGAAGGAGGTGGAGGAGTAGATGTAGCAGGAGGTGGTGGTGGCGGCGGCAGCGGTGGAGGAGGCGCTGGTAAAAGGAGGTGGGGTGGCCAGGTGGGAGTTGGGCGGTGGGCCAAATAGGGTGGTGGTCGGGTGGTCAGGGCTCAAAATGAAGTAACCGAATTTGCGGACTCGTGCTCCATGCCTGTAGCAAAACAAGAGACTCCGTTGCCCTGGCAAGCCGCCCGCGGCTGGATTTTGAATATGCATTGCTTCCCAGTGCAGTGTCGCATCCATATACATGGGAACACGTCTTTGTGCTCGTGTTTTATGGATATGGTGGTGTAGAGCGGAGAACCGAGCGGGATGAGAGCAAGATAGATAGAACAGGAAGGAGAGGCAAAGAGGGAAGGAGGGAGGGAGGGTTGGTTATGTCCGGAGAACGGGCAGACAATGGGGCCCTATTGGATTATACCGACCTCTTTGGACCGGCCGGGCGGTGCAAATCTCTATTAAAAACTTCGAATTGCAGGCTCTGCTCGCTTCGTGTCTATGTTACGCGCAACGATCCACCCGTGACGAACGTACCCTTACGTCGATCGTTCGCCGTCCAAAGAGAGTTCGTTTGGTCTGGTAAGAGCCAAGGATATCGATGAGCCTAGTCATGGCGTTACGGAATTGCGGTAGCTATTGAATTGATGTTCACGTTGGTACGCAATCGTGGTTGGTACGAAACAAGATGAGTATGACGAAACATCGGAAATACAATCTCTTTTCATTTACCGTCATTCTGTTTCCCATCAAAAGCTTTTATTTATGAAAAGCATGACATCGTTAATCTTGCTATTCGATGTAGAAATCAGACAGTCCCTTTAATGTCCTTGGTAGATAATGAATAAACGACGGGCAGAAACACGATATCGCAGGAATTTTTTTAAGTAGCGCGTAGCACGTGCAGCCTGATTCAATTTATTCGAGACAGAAATATCAGCGAATACCTATGCAAGGTATTCAGACTGTTGGAGGTGTCCAATGGAGAGCCATCAAATATTTGCCAAACGGAACGTGGATCGCGCAAAGCCGCTTGTATATACATTTTCTAATAATTGGTACAAATCCGACCACCGGTTACGTTCTACGGTTCGATGAGTGGCTAACCGTTGGCTTAATGAAATTCTATACAAATTCCCGAGCCTCTCTCACGTATACGGGACTGGAAATCATGGCGAATTAATGTTACTAATTGTAAACAGCGCGATTATGGTGGATGCCGAGAGGTAGAATGGGAGGCGTTTCATTAGAACCGTTTTAACGAGTGGGATCGGAACTACCCGCGTGTCAATAGGATTAATTTCTATACGGATAATTTCAAATAATTGGAGGCATGGACGTTTGATGTAATAATGAATATGCGGCAACGCGGAATTTTCGCGACTAATGCGTTTTAATGTCCTTATAACTCGTTTACGGAGAAGGTTCGTTTATCTTATTCGTAATTTAATCGGTTTATCCATAGTTATTTCCCTTTTATGTTGAATTATCGCTGAAACTGTGCGATATCAACTAAAAGTTGATAAAGATCGAAGAAATATTTTGAACGTGTTTTATTCGCAAATTCAAAACTAGGTACATAGATGGTTTATTTTTTATCGACGACTCTTTTATCGATGAAACTTTCACCGACAAACAGCATATTCTGTATTATCCAATGCTAGTATAATGGTACCGACAGCGGCAAAGCTTTGCCGACGTTCTATCGATCTTTCGACAAACGAAACGGTTCGTTCGAGTTTCTGCTGCTATGCGTCAGCACCTGGCTCTTGGTCTTTGAAAAACAAGGGGACGAAGCTCGAGTTATTCCCTCGATGTCCGTCATTTTTACCTTTTTCCTTCTACGTTTCCCTTTCCACCATATATATATATATATCCATATAATCTGAATTAAAAGACAACAATCAGTTTGTTTAAAAAGATTTATCTTTAACTTATTTTTTAATCTATTTATCTTTAATTTATTTCCCGCAAAAAAGTCGCATTTTTTATTCGCAGCTTTAATGAAACAGACAACAGTTGTTTCACAAAAACCGTATACTTTGTACCAATAATCAGTCGCATTGTACAACAGTTGCAAGCATCCGCTTCTCGATGCTTGGAGGTTTCGATACCGGTGTCTGTCAGTGCACCGTTATAATTACGGAGTAGCAATCAATTAGTACACCAATCATGCGTTGATTAAGGGGTCGATTGGAATGTAATGGGACTGTAGCTGGTCAGTGATAATTAACGTTCGTGGAAACCACCCGACGCGTACTGCGTAAAATCAAATACTGAACGGTCACCCTGCGACGTAGGAAACGAAATATTCGTTCTGCGGGGATTGCCATTTCAAGTCTCATCCTGACCGTCCTTCTCGTCTATCCCTTCGAATCTCCGCGTTATAAAATTGATCACTTAACTCGATACCTATTCCTTTTGCCATTTACCATTTAAAAATATATCGATATATATATATATATATATATATATCGATATAAGAATATTTAAATATTCGTTCGTTGTAAATACTTATAAGGTTTATTCGACTATTTGCGACCACTATTTCTGACAATTCGATATATTCAAATTTCGATTAAACTCGAATTTCGTAGAGATTTGTCGAAAACGGCATCTTTTAACGAAGCAATCGTTCTCAAGGCGGTCGACCATTTATTATTCCGTTATCCGGAAACGAATCTCGAGTAGAGGACGCGTGGATACTCGAGGAGAAACATTATATTCGCGGATATAATCGTAGGCGGTTCAGCCGAATCGGCGCTAGGCAAGCGGAAAAAGCGCGAATCGACGTTGTTCCATCGACGGCTTTAATCCGGCACGAGTTTTATACAATTTGTCGTTCGCAAGCGGCCTGGGCCGCCGGTGTGCGTGAATATACGTAGAATCGTGGAAGATACACGTATCGGGCACGCACACAACGCCGCTCGCCGCCGCCAGTCAACTTTTAACGGGGCGCATTTTATTTTTATGCCGGACTACCTTTGAAATGCAAATCGATTGTTGGCCGAGCCCCTGCAAAAAACCGAGCAATTAGCGGCAGAAACAATCCTGGCGTATTTGCACGGGTACTCATTTCGGAACTTCTCCACCGACCCCACACCCCACCCACCACCCACCACACCCACCTCTATCCACCCGCTATACCACCACCAATTCCCTTCCTCCCTCCCCCTTTCGTTGGTGCACATTCTCCGTCACCCAACCTCTCTGGTGTGCTCGCGACCAAACCCCTGCCCAATGGCCGTGATCCGTGGCCGGAAGTCGCCCTTCGATACCGATACCCGGTTCCGCGGACTTTTTTCCAATTACCAACGGCCATCCACCTGGCGAAATTGTTTAATTAAAGCGCCGATGCGACGTTCTCTCCGCGGACTTTATTATCCTTTTATTATGCTACGTCGCAATTTATGACGTTCGACGAGCAACGAAATTGAAGAGCCAGCAGCGGTGGTGTCGACTAACAGGCTACGATACCATGTGGACGCGTGTGCGTTATACGATGGTGTGCAACGGAAAAATTACGTCGACGAGAGCTCACAGCCGCGCGCAGCGACAACCTTTTAACGGATTATCATTCGGTAGTATTATAATGATAAATTCGCTGGAAATGTAGATTTTGATTGCCGTCGAATGGCGGACAAGTGGATTACATTTATAATGGTAACGCGCGAACGAAAAATATATTTTCCGTTCGTTTGGATCCTGTCGATGCAACAACGGCGTATAGAAAAACCGGCGTGCAAAATTTTTGCTGCAACGAAGCATGAACAAACGGATCCACCGTTTTTATTCCCTCGTCGCGATATACTCAGCGAACGAGCCGCGTTTATCCACGGGATTACATCCGTTCGCGCAAATTAGAACGTTCGCGTCGATATTTATTTATTTTATTACCGCTCGATTCCCGTTTCGTTCATCCGTCAACGAATGGAAGTTTTCGATTTTGGTAGAAACAAGATATCCTCGTTCTTCAAGCTGTTTCATCCATTCCACTCTAAGATAGATTTTTTTCTTTTTTTTATTTCGTACGATTAAATATTGGTTCGTCAATTTGACACTACAAGTTAAACTACTCGGGCAGATTTAGTCTCTTGATTTCTAAAAAATATATTTGCAATCTTGTATTCTCGTAGTCAAATTAGGATAGCTTCAAAATATCAAATCAATTAGTTTGATTACAGAGACTTTGAACATCAGTTCCATAGAGTTTAAAGAAGTCGAGAAGTTTTCGGAAAATGGAGTTGATCGGTTCAACTTCCGAATAACCGAAGTGATTGAATCTGCATCAGATTCGGAGGAAATTTATCTCTAATCACGTACCCATTCCGACACTAAAATATAGAAATTTTCAGAAAACTTCCGAGTGTCGCGATTAACCTACACTTTCGTTTGCTATTGCTTTGTACTTGTTTGGTAGCAAAGGACTTTTTACATTCCGAATGAATAAAACACGATCGATACTAGAAGAAAAGCAAAATAAGGAGGACAATAGGAAACGGCGTGGTAGCTGAAAGTCATCCTCGTTTAAATCGAAGGCTGATAAAGCTGCCTCTTCTCCGTCGCGCCGTTTGCGAAACTCGTCTGAACTTTCTCGCGCACAGTTCTGCATGGGAAATTTCCGCGAAAACTCAGCCCGCAATACGGTTCCTTCAGACGCAGATTCGCGCGCCACTACCTTTTTAATCCGCCATGCGAGGAAAATTTATTTTCAGTCTCTCGCGACGGAGCGAGAAGAGGAGGCGCAACATGGAACGAACGGACACGACGACGATGTACGTGTTAGGTTGTGTTCAGCCGCAGGTGGTGGCGAAGCTACAAGCAGCAGGAAAATCAAAGGTGAGCGAGAGAATGACCAATTAGCGTGGCCAGCAGCGGCAGCAACAACGTCGGGTATTACATTAATCAGGGTGAAAAAACGAAATTTTCCCTGAGCGTATTTTCGCGTTAAGGGGGTAACCGCGACTTTCATTTAAGTTACCTAGTGGTAGCCAAACTACCCCGTAACTCATTCTCCCCACTTCAGCCGCTCGTTCACCCCTTCCAACCTCTGTTCTTTCTCCTTCCTGCGCTGTCTTCGTTTCGCTAAATAACGACGAGAAGGGAAAACGGAGGAAAAATGGAGACACAGAGAAAGACAGCAGAGAAACGGGGAAGGGGTAGTCGGGTGGCTGGCTCGTTCACTTTGTTCATCCCCTCCTTTTGTCGTTTTATTCTTTCCGCTTCTGTTCCTCTTTTTGTTTCTCTGGCGTCTCTGTCGCTCTCTTTTTGGTCGGTGCCACGAACGAGGTAGGCTGCCGCCGCGCAGAAGGACGAGCTGTGGAGGGGAGGGCGGCGAAAAGGAAAGGCAAGGTTATTTTAATGAGAATCCAACCCGTTTGCGGCGCCATCTCGTGTCCTCTGCCACGTCTAATGAACGCCCGTGCAAATATTATTTCGGCTTATGTACTTGCCAACTTAGAATGACTTTGGCTCTAATTAATAACGCTAAATGGTCGCGGCCCCGAAACGACCAGCTGAAACCTTCCTCACCTCTCTGTCCGTGTTTCTTATCTACTGCTCCGCTTCTTTCTTCTTGTCTGCCTGACAAATGCCACGGGTGCCGGGAGACGGGGGCAGGGGAGGGGAGGGGAAGGGGGGGGGGGGAATATTTATCGAAGATACCAAAGTTTAGAATTCGTTTCTCACGTTTTAGAGATCGAAAATACGACTCTACACTTTCCCAATATTATCTTTATTATCAAACATTAGACATGTATCTTAAATCTCACTTATTCCGCTTCGATCGTAATAATTCGATCTCGATAATAATTCTATCTCGATTATAATTTGCTTTAGTCGCTGGCAAAGAATCGTAACAAACAACATTTTAGAAAATCAGATCTGCAAGCTCCGAGCTAAACTCAGGACGATGTGAAATGTTAGTCCAACATTCTCGACGGCTTGGTATCCATTTCCATCGTAGCCACCGAATTGTCTTCGGGACTGTTTGCGCATTCCGCCCCGTTGGTTTGGTGTTTCATTGATCTGCTTGGCCCTAAACTGGTCTTATTCGAGTCCCTTGTCGGTTCTTTACTTTGTCGAGGCAATAAGGTTAGGCAGGCTAGGCATCGAGCAATATTAGACAGACGAGGACGGTTCGCCCAGAATCTAGGTCCTCCTCGCCAGCTCGCTCTTTCAACTGACTCACCTAACCCCTCCTACCTATACCCTTACCTGTCCCTAAACAAATTTAATAAAGCCACGATTTCCGTGCCAATTTCAGCCCTTAAAAGATTGCCGTAGAGACTGCCGCCTCCAATCTCGACGATGTCTCTTAACACGATATATACGTATTACCGACCGATGACCTCCAAGATAAATCAATTACCACGCAGGTTTCTTGGTTACGATGCGATCAAAGAGCAAATAATTCTTCATGAACTTCTGGCAAAATTTGTGTTCTAAACGGGACTCTAATTCCAGTGTCATTATTATGAGACGGCAAGTGGCTGACACGTTTAACTTGTTCTACTTACATAAACAATTATTGATGATTCACGTCCTTAAAACATTTTTCAGCCTATCGTCTCTTTGCATAATCCAAGTAATGTTATTAGCGAAATACTCGAGTCGCAAGCTATAATTTAAATATTAGTGGTGATTAATCGCATAAAAACAAGTTACATAATAAACAAATCAAATTTTTGGAGAAATTTTAGAAATTTTAGAAAATTATTTCGAAAATCGTAGAGCTTGTATCTTGTCATTAATATTTATATCATTTACATTATTCACTAGTGTTGTTTAGTCGTAAATAACTGTGCAAGAATGATCAAATTCTACAAAAGGAATTCATTTTAACTGTTAGATTTTTTAAACAAATACTCAATGTAGTCGAGCAAGTTAAGAAAATCACGTATTGTAATCACAATTGTTATTTGTTTGTCCATTGTCTCAGCCTGAAAAACAGACGGAACTGAAAATACTATTTTCCCCTATCTTGTCTTTTCAATCTAAAGTCACTGTTTGCCGTCTCTCTCAATTCATTCCTTAATTTTTCCACCGCGTCGCATCCCCTAATTTTTCATTCGCGTGATACACATACACTTTGAAATTTCCAACGAAAGATCCCGAAAAGAGATTCCAGATGACGCGGACGTACGCGATTTCACGGTGTTTCTTCCGTACAACTATATCACTGTCGGTAGCTCACTTCTCGGCCCCGAGAGTATTATTAGTCTTTGGAGTTAGGGAGTACGCATGGACTCGAATCTCCAGGCTCGCTCGCATGGTTAACTTCTGCAAACAGGAATTACCATTTTATTGGGCGAGTTCTGCCACCCTCTTACCGCCGTCCCCTTTCCAGCCGCCCTCTCTCTTTCACTCTTTCTCCCTCTCTCTCTCCCCCCCCCTCTCTCTCTCTCTCTCTCTCTCTCCCCCCCTGCTGCCGCCGCACTTCACAGCGACCCCTAACGCGACGATTGGAATACCTAATCGTTCAGGGACCATTCAGCACCATTGTTTCAGCGAGCCGGCGTTGTTGGTGCTGTTAACGTCGAATCCTTTCACGCCCCGTCACCGCGCCCGCCCTCGCTTTTTTCCCCAGTCACCCTCGAAAAAGGTAACCAGCCAGAGCCGCGTCTCACCACCTCGCGCCGCCCGCTGATTTATGCAGTTTTTCAGATTTTCCGCTCTCACTTTTTTGTTTTCTATTATATTTTTCGCCCTTTTTGTTTTTGTAGAAGCGGATTGATCCTTTGTAGCCCCTGCGCACGATAGATGAGTTACGGGGTGGTAGACGCGTTTTTCGATTATGATTCTACCCCGCTGGTGGTTTCAGAATACTGTCGAGATCACGCTTTCGATTTTTAGGTGGCCAGAGCGGACTTGGTTTCGTTAGTTTATTAATTGGAGACGTCAAATAGCAATTTACCGCTGTTTTCAGAGGTTTATGTTCGAATTCTTTTCTTTGTTAAATTTTCGATAATTTGATTTCCTTATAAATTTTCCTGTTTCTTCTGGATAAAAAAATATTACTCGATTGATTTCCAAATCCAAAGCGTTTTGATCAACGAAACGAAATGTTATTTTTCTATATGCATTTAACTGTCAACACCCATTACTAACTATAATAATCGAAACGTTCGTACAGTGATTTTTAATGATTCTCTCGATTAGTTTTTATACTCTTTCACGAAAACGTTTCAGCTGCTAGAATTCACCAGGGCGGTTCTTCGATTTCAATTAAGTCGAAAGTAAGACGAACAATGAGGCGCGCGGCGCCAACTTGTCCCGGCATTCTCCGCGAAATTAATTAAGCCTTAATTGAAATCGTTCTTTGAAATGCTAATTCTTTAACAAATACGCGCGGCCGCGCGCGGAACAATTAAAAATCCGTGGCTCCTCTTTCCTCCCTTTCCCCTCCTCTCTGAAAATCGTTCCGCCTTTTTTCTTTGTGCGTTATTAACGCGTGTCTATCGAACGAAACGATCGATCAGAGGGACGAGTCCCTTAGAGGAGGCGCAGAAAAAGGAGAACGGGACGAAACCGGTCGATCGATGCGCTCGAAAAAAAGAAGCCGATACAGACAGAAGGGAAAAAGGACATTTCATCAAGGGTTCTCGCAAAAACGTGCAATTTCATCGTGACCCAAGCGAATTTCCTCGATGCTCGGTGGTTTTCCGCTCTCGCGGAGCCAATGGGGAGGAAACGTCTGTTCAAACAAACGTGTGGTATGATTAAATATGTACATCAAATTTTATTTCATCACGAGCAGGTATATATACAAATAGACATTCGGGGGTGGGTAACTGTCTACGTTCTCTCTTCACCCTCTACTTAGTTTTCTGATGCCGCTTCATGGAAGCTGACTGGCAGACGAATCATCGTTACGTGAACACTTCGTTTTGGAATCAAGTAGTTTGATGGATAAAACGATATTTATGTATTTCATTGAAATAAAGGAAATAGGCGACGAGTTATAGAAGTTGTAATATTTAAAAGACAACGATTTCTGTATCTACAGAAATTCATTTTCTATATATTAACATAAAATTGGTACTAAAGCCACTTTCACGTTTCTTTCTCCGATCAAGCCGTTCGATTCCAACGTAGATCTAGCCAGTCCCCTTCCAAGATGATCGTATCTGCATACCGTAATCGTTTATTACGTAACTATATGCACAATTCTTCGCCTTAACGTATTAATACTGCAGAATATTGTTTATGTCAAAATGCGTCACCTCACTCCGGATCTTTTCGAATCTCTATGCTACAAGAAATATCGATCTAGTCTGTGAGGGTTCGCCGCAATAACCCGATCTGTTTCGATCGAGCGGCTCGCTAACAAATTTTGGAAGAATCTCGCCTCGTTGAAAACAAGACACTCGACGCTTTACGTTCATTCGATAATTAATCGAACGATCGTTCACGCGAGCTATTTATCTTAGCTGTTGTTCGCTCAATTTCTCATGGTCTCTCATCTACGCTTCGAATGAGTGGCAAGTGTCGTTCGTAAAATAGCAAATATTTTTTAGTCTTGTCAACGCTCGTTTCGCGCTCGTTCTATCCGAGGTACGTGATTATCAAACAATTATGCTAATCGCATTTTCGATACAAGACCAGTTTACACCAGGAAACGATCGCTTCGACTGGCACGGGCCACTGACCCTTCGCGGTTTGCACCGATTCATTTCGACGGCGTAGCCATTTTGCATATTTGAACGCCCACTGAATCAACTCGAGCAATTCCCACTCCGCTCGCGTGATTCGTCTTGTTCTAATAATATTCCGTAATCCCAGGAAACGTACTTCGAACGCCTGATTCGAAGCGACATTTTCGATTTTCGCGACACCATCGTTATGATCGAGATGGAAATTTAAAGGATTTTAAGTACATTTTGTTTAAATTAACCGGTTTCCACCGGGTTGATTTTCAGCTTTTGATTCATAGCTTTCGATGATTGTTACTTTGAGACTGCGAAGCTCGAAGTTTTGTATCGTAGTGGTTTGCAAACCGGATATAATCTTTCGACCGAAATTTTTGTTAACGATTAAATTTACAACACGAGCGTAATAAATGTAGATTTCGGAATCGTGTTCTAAATTTCGGGAGCATTTAATTTCCAGTCGAAAGTACGTGTCTACGTTCTTATTGTAACTCGTGGCTTCAATTTTTACGTCACGAATCTATACATATGTATCGTTTGAACGTCGCAGATCGTCAATCGCATCACAGAACGCGCGCAAAATAAAACTTTTGTCCACACGGTTCGATTCTAACATCGTTTGTTTAACATCGTTTAAAATTATACTTAATATATTACTTACTGAGTTCGTATCGTTCAGGAAGTTAAGGGAAGGGATCCTTCGTGGTTCTCGAGCTAACTGAAACGAATCGTCTTTGCATCTTACAGCTATTCTCCATCCGCAACGCACTACGAAAAGTCTCTGAACCTTTTACTTTTCTCGTTTATTGCACTATAATCCACAACTAGTTCATACACGGTACCAAAAAACCGACCATCCAATGGAACGGGACATTCGAGCTCGATACTTTTCGATAATCAAACTTCTCTTCTTCCTGCTTTTTATCTGTCATCGCCGAGGGTACTCGAACGAACGGCTCCATCGTCCCGTATCAAAGAACGATATAACAAATTTGATTTATCAATCAGCTAGGCTAATAACTTGGCCCAACGAGAGAAAGACCAGCCTCGCCCTCCTCTCGTTCTCGATTACCACTGAAAATTAGTACTCGAACGCGTTAATCGTCCCTTTCTCTCGGCGAACGTTATTCGCTCTTGTACTCTTCGGCGTATTCGATAACCGATAAAACGGCTTCAACGTCGGGATAAAAACGACCAGTTCATGAAGTCGTTCACCGACCGTAGAAAGAGGGACGAGAGGAACGTATTTGTCGATCCGTCTGCCTGTTACCGGACAGTTCCTTCGTTCTGGAAGGGTCCAGTCGTAGAGAAAGCGGTAGTTTCGCTTCTCGTCACGCCCGCGGTGTTAGAAGCGTGGCCACGGCCAGCCTGTACTTAGATTTATACTGCCTTCCTGGGTCGTACGTTAAACTTCAGACCATTTGCAATCCTTTGGTAATGCTCTCGACGTGCTCCTTAGCTCGCATTCTTAGAGCCTGGATGCTCGTTGTGCGCGGATCGTGCCCTGGAGGACTCGGCGGCGCTGCTGCAACGTGACCTCCGCTTCCTATGCTCGTCATTCCACCGCTTAGGGTACCTGTCAACCGAGAAAATCATTTTTCTTTCGTGTCTGGCATTCGATTAATATCATTATAAATTATAATAAATACTATCAGTAGTAAAAACCAGTTCATATTTTCGTTTCAAACGAAGCCGGATCGATAGAACTTTATGCAACGATAAGTACAGAATACACGAATTCTTGCATCACAGACGGAAATTTTAGTATCGAAGTTGAGATCTTGAATCGATTTTGATAATACATAATTCGATGATCAACGGTTTCAAGTTATAGAATGTCGTTGCTTAGAATTTAGGACCTTAATCCCTTGACCTACAACTATGAGCATAGCCCGTATTACGATGATCGGACCAAACGTAAATATTAAATCGTAAATATTACGTATATAGGTAAATATTCGTGCGAATGGCCCGAAGGCTGCGCGAGCTTGTTTACGTTTTCGGCCCAAAATTCTCGAACGTAAATCGTAGGTTAAGGGATTCAATTTTGGAATTTCTCAAAAACTGTGCAGCAACGTTTAGTAGGTTCCCAAGTAAGTTTCTATAGCAATTTCAGAAAATATCGTTGGAATAATAATTTTACCTGGGACTGCGCTTCCAACGGCTCCAACGTTTGGCGGTGACGGCAGTCGTCTCGGAGACGTTAGATAACTGGGATATCCTGTGTGAGGTGCAGCCAGAAAGCCAGGAAGAGCGCTTAATAGACCTGGAGGAGTGAGCCAAGGATCTCCCGGTAGACCCAAAGCCGGGCCAGCTACGTTTCTGCAACGAAAACGATATATTTCAATCGATACGTTTATTCGCGAATTTATACATACGTACATTAACCCAGATATGCTTGTCATGCTTCCACAATGTTAAATACGTACGAAATACATTTCCTATCCGTTTCATTATTTTTGCGGTATAGTATAAACAACAGCGCCGTCGCAATTTAATCGATACGTTCGATTTAAATCTTAAGCAAAGAGAAATATTATTTTGAAAAACTTGGTAAAAAAAAAAAAAAAGGAAAAAAGAAAAAGAATTGAAGAACATTTAGATTAATTATTACTTTATATATACATAATTATACGTATACATATATTACCCGGGAATATCTAAATTAATGCTATAATAAATCAATCAATATACAATCGTTGAAACGTTACCTCATATTGGCTGGATGATGGTATTCGCTGAGGCCGAGTCTCGCGGCTTCCATCTTCTCCTGTCTACGCCATTTTGCTCGCCTATTCTGAAACCACACCTGAAACACAAAAACACACAACCATTTATCATATATGTACTACACGCTAAATGCAGAAGTAGATCGCGAAAACGTTCGGTTTCGTGGCAATATAGCGAAGCGAGGTTACATTCGCCATTCGTGTAACTTTCGACGGAAAGTCATGCATTCGAATCGCACGATCTTACCGTGAGAAACAGAGAGCAGCTACGTGAAAAGCAGCAAGTTCATCGTGAAGTTAGTAGTTCGAAAAATTCTTCTTACAAGAATCGAACGTTAGGAGCTTTACGAAGAGCTTCGAAAGGAGAAGACAAGCCGCGAGCAAGAGTAGCCAGAAAATGGAGTTCCTTTGGCGATTCGCGATACCGTGCAGGCGAGAAAAGTGGCTAGCAAAGCTCTCTTATCCTCTTTCTCCGATTCCTATTCTTAAAGAACTCTCTTTCTCGCTCTTACCTTCTCACCCTAATCTTCTGTCTTTCTTAGTCTCATTCATCCACCCTATCCGTGGCATTCGTTTCTTCGAGTTGGCTGTCTTGCTCGCTCAGAAATGGGAAACGAGAGTTGCGGAGAAATGTCTCTGGGCGGGGCGGTCCACCCCTGGAGGCAGCACGGGCCAAGAAAAGGAGGTAAGAAGAGAGGTCGTAGGGTGAGAAGAATCCGCGCGGGGACCACCCTTCTTCGACATCAAGAGAGTAACGAGGGTAACTGTGCGGGGCGAAATCGAAAGTGAGCGACGTGACGGCGCTCTCACCGATCCCAAGGTGGACCGAAAGAAGGGCAGGAGAGAAGAAACGCGGCACTCCTGACACCCGAGGAGGGAACGAAAAGGACGGTCGGCCATGTTGATTTCTTTATTGTAACATGGCTGCTGTTGGCAGCCCGCTAAAGTCTATCGCGATAAGTATCGGCTGCTGGCTTCTCGCCTTATGAATTATTCAGTGCCGCAGAGACACGCCGATACCCCCTATTCCGTTTTGATCCGTGACGAATGTACGAGAGCGAGAGAGAGAGAGAGTAAATTTCAAGAGGAAGACGAAGAGGAGGAGAGAGGGAAACGTCGATGCGAACGATCGGTATGGACATCCTTTTTTGGCTCTACTCTGTGAAATCGCATCGTCACGTTTGCGTACATTGCCATGCTCGTGCGTTCGCGCTCGTTGAGTATGAACAAATAATTGACCGAATAAGCATCGAAATACAAGATTTAAGGACTAAAGCAAAGTGGTGTAACACTTGTAGCTTTTTCGAAATTTACGCAGAAACGTGGATAAATTTGTTTTGGAATTCGAGAGACGCGAGAAACGTCGAGTATCCGAAACCGTGTTCCTCTCGAACAACACTTATTGAGTTTCATTTTCGAGAAATTCCGATCGTTTACACAACCGTCGGCTTCCATCGGCGCGTTTGGATACAACGAATAAACCAATCGGATTGGCGCGGGAATCTGCAGGTCCTGAAATCCGATTTCCCAGCAAGACTTCCGTCGCAACGAATATCCTGCTCGTCTCCGGTGGGCCATGAAGAAACGCGCGTGCGTCTCCACGCAAACTATAATATATCCTATCTCGTCGTCGTCGTCGTTCCACGTCGACCTAGACGATACCGTACCATTTCTCTCTCTCTCTCTCTCTCTCTCTCTCTCTCTATCTATCTATCTATCTATCTATCTATCTATCTATCTCTATCTCGTTTTATTGTGTAATTCACTTCATAATTTCCCGTTTAACTCCCTGAATTCTCTCGTCATCTCTCTACTATCTTTACTCTCTCTTTCTCAATCTACTTCACTCCTTCCACATACCGTTTCGTTGCAACGAGGAGAAGTGTCGCGTTCGAATAACAAATAACGAATAAATTGAATGTCCCGTCGTCATCATCGTCGTCGTCGTCGTCGTCGTCGTCGTCGTCGTCGTCGTCGTCGTCGTCGTCGTCGTCGTCGTCGTAGCAAACGATCGTGACGAAAGAGAAACGGCTAAAAATACGGAAGGAACGAGAGCATCCGTGTTAACGGGATAACTCTGGTAAAACAGCAATGTTAAAGGGGCGGAGGGGAACGGATATCGAGGCATTCCCGGGCTCATCAGGGCGATATTCCACTCTCGAGGACGAGAAGCAATTTTCTTTCCTGGCTCCGTAGATGAGGAAACGCCATGGACAAGATGCCACGTCGAAATGATGGGAAAATAAGCGAATTTCCCTTCGTATCTCTTATATATCCACTTCTTCCCGTCTTTCATCCTTCCACCGTCTTGTTTTCTCTCTTTGTTTCGCTATATATCCATCTTTCTCTCGGTCTCCACCCCCTCGAACAACGACGCCCGTCGTGTATATAAGAATCGTACCCTCCTTCTCTCTTCCCTTCTCTGCAGAAGGAAGGTGAGTTGCTCGTTGGTGGCCGGAATGCTTCGTCTGTCCTTTCTTACTGTGTTTCTCTATCGCTCTCGTTCCTCTCTCGCGGAAATATAAAGAACAGGGCTAACGCGGCTTAACCATTTTAGGTCGTAAATTTATTAGAGTAGGTACTTCCATCTTCTCCATCTCCGACCCATCATTCTCCGCCCACCTTCTACGTTTCGCTCCTCATCCTTCGGCTTTCTTCTTTCTCGGCCAGTCAGCCGAGCCATCCATCCATCCATCCATCCATCCATTCACCCACCCACCACCTTCTCGATGCAGAGCGACGCTCCTCGGCAATGATATTGCCAAGGTAAACTCGCTTAGACGATTTAAATGCAAGAAAATTGGAATAAAATGGAAGTAATTTCGAGATTAAAATTGCACGTTGCGTTTGCCTGCGTGAACGCGGTCTGCCCGCGGGATGCTCCTCCTACAGCATCCACGACAACGGATTCTGCACGGAAAAAGCTGCTTTTTCGGGTTTGGTAGCTGTCGATAATTTCAAATTTCTTCGATTACTTGTTACACGTGCATCTAGTATTTTAAACACTTTATTGACAACAAACTTTTACTGCGAATAGTGACATATTTTTTGGAACATTTTTAGAAGATGGAAAAAAATATCGATCGCTCCGTTTTTAATTACTTTAAAAAACCCGATGCACATACAATATTTACGTATCACGGTACGATTACCTTCCATAAATAGATCGCGACTTTTCATGCACTCGCGCGAAATTCGAAGGAGCAAAGATATATAATATATGAAACATCCATACAGTGGCATACACGTTGTAATATTTGGCAGGCGAAACAAATTTTTTTTTTCGAAATAAGATATAATAAAGTATTTTTGTTGGTAAAGACATCAACTGAGATATTAACCGAAACATCAAATAAAAAGGAATACATACATAGCTTTTAACTATAAAAAATTACAATATTCTGCACTATCAAGAACCGAGCGTCGTAACGATAAAAAAGAAATGATGGAACAACACGCACACATAGCTGAGATGTAATACACTACGATGGCTGCAGAGAGGTAACGGTTGCACGATTTTCGTTAACGATTTTCCCTTCCATTTCGCGCGCTGGTTACGCTCGAAACGCGGCCGAAATCACGTTCACGCCAAGCCCCGTTACTTTCGACAGAAAACCACTTTGCTAGGTTGGCGCGCTTTGCAGTTGGACCCGGAAAATCTCGGTCCCCGGTTTCGGGCAGAAAAGAAGCTAACAGAGTGGTCGTTTACAGGGAAATATCGACGTTAACGTCATTCAGGCGGCCGCGTAACAGCTTTCGTCGATCACTATCGCTATACGGTGACGAGACTAGCTCGCCGAGAGCCGCGTATCGCGGCAAAAATCACTTTTTCATCCGGTTGTTGCCATTTCTTTCATCCCCCCTTCCTTATCCTAGCTATTCCCAATCATCCCGCCAAGTTCGAGAGCGCATCGTTCCGGGACGATGATCGCTTTATCCTTGCCGACGATCCACGATTTCGGATTAGCGCCGGTGAAAAGGTATTCGAGAGCCTCTCACGCCACGTCGAACTCATTGTCGTTCGTGCTGGTATTAACAGATTTCACCTATTGTTCGACTACTATGGTGGCCTTAAGTTTGCCGAAGGAGTTGCGAACTCGAAGAGTTGTCGGCGTATGTTTCACGCGTTCGCGGTTTCGCGTTTGCTCTTTAAGTTGCAATTTTCTATTATTTTCCGTCGCACCTTCTACATAGTTCTCTACAGGAAGCTCGCGAAAGTTCGATTAATCGATGTCGCTTTTTCGAAATTTTTCAACTTTAACACATAGTTGGATCTAGGATCCAACGTTCAAGGTATTCAACTTTTTGTGGACGAATGACTTATACAGCTTTATTTAGCGCAAGATGCATAATCGTAATGTCATCGCTTTCCTCCTTCTATGCTCAATATGTATATTTCACGTCACGACAGTTTCATGCGAGTCGTAAGCTAGATACGCGGTTATCTTCGCTATATTCGTCGAATAAACTGTCTTCGCACAATGGTAAACAAATTATTATTATAAAGAAAACGGTTTTGTTTCCGGTCTTTGGCAATCTACACATGTCGATATATTTAACAACGAAAATAATCATTGATTTTTTAAACTTTCTAAAGTGTCGTAGGATATACGGTTAAAACGATTATCGCAGTAATAATGTAGATCTTGTACGTGAATATGTAATTATATATCCTAGACAAAAATTCTAACTAAAGACAATGCTCTATTTTGCAATAGAATTATACCTCATCAAGCGCGTTCTAGATTCAAGAAAGATTCACACAAACAATACATTCTCCCTACCGCAGGTGCTGTAAAACGGACCGGTGTTTCCAAATGCAAGAAACATACGTTGGATATCATTTATTTCTCCTTCGAGTATATTACAAGTTTATCAAAGCTCTATCGTGAACGTAGCGCGACACAGGAAAGGGATAGACGGGAGGCGGACACGTTTCGAATATAAGGCTAGATTCCGGTCCAAGGTACCGTGACCGTGGTATGCATAGAGAAGGGAGATGTTTGGAGAGGGTTGGAGTCTATTATTCAGCGTGCTTTTTATACCCCCCCCCCCTCCCAGAAAACCACTCTCCTCCTCTACCCTATAGTCCTATACTATTTCCCCCTTCTCCTTCGAGGCCCTGTCAAACTGTCGTGCAAATTCAATTCTATACAGTCGTTCTCATTTCGATTCGAGTCGAAGGCCGCGACAGAAGCGTGCTGAGCAGAAAGGGCCAGCGCACAGCCTGGTCGCCTATGCACCCGCACTGCGGATACGTTCGAGGATAATTGACGATGCGGCGTGACTCGTGCAGCGTGCGAGTTAAATCAATTCCACCGGGTGGAGGGTGGTCAGTTTCTAGTTAAACGGAACGAGCTGGTTCGCCGATCGGTCCGACTTTCCTAAACGTTTTGATTTTCCACGTGATTTTCCGCCTATTTCCACGGCCATCCCGATCATCGCCTATATTTCTTTCTCGTTATCCAACGCGAATACCTTTTGCCTCCGATCGATTTCTAATTCGCAGATTTTATGTTTTAAGCTGAATATATACGTTTTACGTACGAGCTGTTCGGCAACCAAATTGATCAACTCCAGAAATTGAAAAATATAAACACCATTCTCACTGATTTCTTTTGAAATTTATCAATTCTAAATCGTGTGTCATATTCATGCGACGCAAATAAGTTATTCGTCCCTTGAGAATTGAATGTTAATCGTGCACTTATATAACGAAACTAAGTAATTGATAAAAAGTGGAGTTAATCAATTTGATCTCTGAGAGAGCAGAATTTATTTAGATGTAAATAGGACAGAGATTTTTGTTTAGGTAGAGAGGGTTTGGAATTTGAAGGTAAACGTGTTAGGGTAAAGGATGAGCGTCACTGGGAAACTCCTCCAATAAAGCCACCCCTGTCGTTGCGTGTAATCACCCTTAAACACTCCAACGCCCCGGTCTAACCCCAGCGTACTGCGATACAATACTAATGTGCTACAAATAACATCCCAAACACGAGGCGATTTCACTTCTACAATGAGGCTAAACGGTTCCATGTACGACAACGACGGATACGAAGGCATCGGATCGTTCGCTCGTCGTCGAGAGGATCCTTGTACACACCCGTTGCCGAACAATGAGCCTTGTTGTGCGTTTCTTTTCAAGGCAGATCATCGAGGATCGTTTTTGTCAGGAAGTCAATCGATGATGAAACTCGTTCTAGAAATTCGTTCTAGAAATTATGTGGATATATTTCTTGATTTCATGGTAAGAAATACAATGAGAATTCGATATTTAACCTACACGTAGGCGATCAAAATGCTGCAGCTATCCAACATATGCATAAAAAAGTTTGAAATTTTTGCATAAGTCTCGACGTTAAAATATGAAAAAAAAAACAAATAGAAATTTAGCACGTGATATTATAAAAATATAGAGAGAAACATAGGAATTTTGAGATTTTAGAGATTTTAGAAATTTTAGAGATTTCTTGGAATTTCCTATATCCCATTCATCTGAAATTTTTCAACAGTATTTGAATCAAGAGGATATAACCTATGGATTTTAAACTACAATTGTTAATCTATCATATTTTTATTTATAATTCTTACAGAAAATTGCAACAAACTTTTTGTATGTGTATATTCCACGCTAAAGTTGAGTTAAATGCTGGAGAGTCGTGTTTGCTTACACTGTTCGCTGGTATTTATCGAGACAAGCTCAAAAATAAATAAACGAATATTCTGGTTATTTGATTAATTGTAAAGAGAGAGAAAGAGAGAGAAAGAGAGAGAAAGAGAGAGAGAGAGAGAGAGAGGATAAAGGGGAGACACGATTATGTAAAGTACCAAAACGATATTAATCGCGGTTAAACAGTCGCTTAATCGATGCGCTTAAAATTGTCCTACTTTGCTTTCCTATTCTATTTGCGACCCGTTCCGCGCCATTTGCGCAGTTGGTTCTTCTATCTTTTTAATGGCGAGTCAAGTACCGAGAATAAATGTTATTAATACGCCCCGAGAGGACGCGGTCTTTTCAGATAACAAAGGATTATTAGATTGCAGTTAATCTAAATATAGAAGGACGGAAAGTGAAGGCAAATGCTGGTATAATTCTAAAGGAAGAGGAAACCGTGCGAGCCAATGAGAATAATATACTGGCAATTACGTGCAAGGGGCTTGCTGAACGTTTCCTTTTCCTTTCTTTCCTTCGTATGCATTCCTTTCCTTCATTTTTTCGCTCGAGGATTATGAACGATCGACTTTCTCAATGATCGGAGAAACACGGAAGTGTCAAGAACACGAATCATGCCCTGAAATTCGATCCTTCTTATTAAAACCCTGTCGACGTCGAAAGAAAGAGGGGTTTAAATCGAACGCAGAATACAGGGGCTGGCCGTTACCGAGGCAAAAATAGTTCAAAGAACTTGTGAAAATTCTGCAGCTTTTCTCCTTAAGAAAATACAAATCGATTCTGCCAATAGTGTGTTAAGCATCTGTATACACGTTACTTCGATCAATACAGGTAACCTTTTAATCATTACATTTACATACTACAAAATAGAATTACGCTTTAGTAATTACACTATATGTTCCACATTAGTTGACACATAATAGTATTCTCGTTCGTATTATTCATTTTCTTAAGATATTCATAAATAACGATATTCCGACGGTTATAAATATTAAAACTGGTTTCATACGAATAAGAGAACATTCATCGATCAGGATTTTGTACTCGTTCCAAAAGACTTAATACACTTACCAAAAGTTTGTTGGAACTATTTACAAGAATTGTAATAGAAGCATAATAGATTAATAAGTATGTATTGAATTTCATAAATCGATTTAAATCGTGTTAAAAAATTTGGTAAGGATTAAATGGATTCCAGGAAATTTCACCAAGATCTGCTATCTAAATATCACTGCCTGTATTAAGTTCTTTCCCTCTAATCAAATCTCCACAATTTAATCGTCCCCAGACGAATGTAATTCTTACATTCACAATCGACACACTTCTTTCGTTCGAGTTTACAGAAACCACCGAACATCCGGCACAAGCACAGCTATCAACGTTCTCGTTAATTAACCATCCTCCGAGTTATCCGGGCCGTTTGAACCGCAGTCGAATCGCGGCGAAATCAAAGCCAAGGATCCTTTATCCGACGGCGGAACTCCGGCTGTCATCAGCCTCGTGGTCTCGTTTTAAAAAGTCGGTCACAATGCGAGGTGACCGAGACAACGGGCCGCGCCAGACTCCGACCTAATCACGAGGGTGTATCGCGTGAATGAGCCCCGCAGAAATTCGGCAAATTAGCCTTATGGCCCTCGTATTTTGACACCGCGCGTTCATTGTCCCGCCGTGGACTCCCTTTCTCGCTTGCCAGCCGCGGAATCGGATTCAACTGAATGCACCCTTTGTCCGCGAACCTATTTACCAAGCAATATGCTCGTAACCCCGACACCAGACCGACTTCTCTCCTTTTTACTGGATACACCCAAAGACTTGGAATTTTCTCGATGGCTGCACGCGCACGTTGGATCGTTTCGCCGCCATTACGGAGAACCGACGATCACAATGTCTGTTTACCATTCTTATTCTTTCTTCTCCCTTTATTTTTGAATGGAAAATTGCATAAAGAAAGGAATACGATCGTTCATATACGACACAAATGAGTAACAGGATGCTGCATCGTTGTAATTTTGTAACGTTTATGTAGAAAATATGCGAAATGTAGAGTAGAAAATATCAATTTTCCAGGTTAATGGCGGACAAGTTTTCAAAAATCGCACCTACCATTCGTTGGTTCGCAGGAGTTTGCGAAAAATATCGCTGTCAACGCGACTACAAAGGAAATTAACGGTTACCAACCGGTGAACCACCCCCGATTACGATAATTGGAAGCGGAGAACGGAGCAAAAAAGTGGAAAAACCGCGAGAACGGGCTGAATAAAGGAACTCTTGTGCAGCCGGGTGCAGCGTGGCTGCACGTGAAAATCCGTCGCCGATGTAATAACTCTAATAACTCGTAATAAAGCCCGGCTGGAGTCATATTAGCGTCAGGAGCACGCGTGGGCGCACAAAGGGCGGCCGCCCTCGACAAACACTGTGACTTTTGATGATTATTAACTTCACGGGCCAGCCACGTCGACCAGGAGATGAGTAACGGAGGGAAAAGGTGAAAGGGGAGAGGATCCGTAGGCCCTACACAGTAATCCGTTGCCCCGTAGGCTTTTCTAGTCCTGCTTTCTACCCTTCTCTTCTCCTTCCTCGTTTCATAGAGATTCCTATCTCACTCGCTCCCCCTTCATCTCTCTGTTTCACCCTTGAAGAGCCAGTCAGCCCTCCTACTACCGCCTGGGAACCAAATTAATAGTTAGTTCTACTGGATATATCTCGAATTCGGTGTATTCCCCGGCGAGTGACCCACCAGCTTCCCTTTCCTTCCTCCTTGTCTCTGGCTGCGTTTGACATCGGTTACTCGTTAAAGGGCCGCGCGATATCTCGATCAAACGAACCTCTTGCGGCCCTCGAATGGGGTTAATTGAACGGGATCGCAGAATTGATAATTTACCGTGCCCTTTGCACTGACCAACAGTTCTTACTCGACTGTTTTCGCTAAACGAGTATGTATACACTCCCGGGGATTTAAATCAGACTATGATCATATCCTAGTTTTTATACAAAATTTAGTTCTCGTTAAATTGTTAGTGTGTCTATATATATACACACGTATATGTATAATATGTAAATAAGATTGTGGGTCATCTATTTAGAAAAATATGAATGAAATAACATTTGAGAAGGCACAGAGGTAAGAAGAATATTCCGCTCGCTCAGAGAATATTCCCTTATTATCATACGATGGTATACGATTTTACTTATAAATACGAAATTATTTTATTATTCTCGTAATTGTAATGAATCTACGAGAAATAATTAATCAGATTTAAATTCTTTCCGACTGCCTTTTTTTATAACGATATTTATCGGCACTCATTACGGATATTTAAAGAGGAGAACTAGCTTTCATTCTTTCAATTATGTCCATATAAATACAAATGTCTATAAAAATCTACAGTGCCAATAATATTCGAGAGAGATTAATTTTTATCCAAAAGCATCGTTCTAAATTCCCTTTTGTTGTGCAAACACCGCTCTATTATCTCTCTTCGGAGAACAAAGTTTTCTTCGTTTAAGAAAACGAAGGCTACTCGGATCGTTTATCTCTAGCCGATCGTTCGAACGATTCAAGGAAATCGACGGATACGAGGCGGATCACGGGACAGTTTACTGTTACTAATCCCTCAGGGGCGCGATTTCCAGGTTGCGCATTCATCGTTCTTCTCGAGTCTCGGCTGCCTACCTGGCGATCCACGTTAGGACGTTCACGGCCAGGAATCTCGAACTCTTGAAACGGATATATTTTCACGAAGTGACATTCATCCCCGTCGGAGAGAGTGGCTCGGTTCTGCCTTTGTAAGGGATCCCCTCACCGTTGCATTTTGCATCTATGCGCCGGTGTCCCGGAGATCCGTGGAGAGCCGCGCATGCAGCGGCAAGAAATTCGATCTTAAACCACTCCGGAAAAAAAGGAGACGAGCCAATGAAGGCGAGGAAAGGGGGGGATAGAGAAAGAGGAGGAGGAGGAGGAGGAGGAGGAGGGAGAAGGGGGCAAAGAGGGGGAGGGGAAGCAGCAACCAGTGGAATTGAATACGTTTGTACCTGAGCCCGACAATGGGCTTCGTAATTCGATTACAAGGACCGCCAGCTAATTGTTAATTGCTGGCCTCAGGACCATATGCCGACAAAGGTTTCATAACATTATATGGAATATTAAAACGAGCAGGCACATGCGTGGATTTTCTATGCGTGTGCCCTACATGAAGGCCCTTTGCTGGCCTCGTAACGCGGTTAGGCAAAACCACCGCCACTGGTTCCAGGATCCAATTCCTTCGTGGGAAAAGCCTTCTTTCCTTTCCTCCTTCTTTCGCCTGTTAATGTATACACACTTCGGCTTCTTTCCATCCATCTTTCCTATTGATAATCATCCTGATTTTATAAAATTTAGTACGTGTTTAATTAATTCATCTAGATGTACAATTTTTGTTGTTCCTTCGTTGAACTGTCGTTCCTTTAATATCATGTCTCCTAATACTGATTTTAATCTTACAAAATTTAGTATTTGTAGTAGAATAATTCTTCCAAACACAGACTTTTCGAGGAGTCCGTAGTAATAGGTTAGAAACGAAGACATTCTGTAATCTATCGACGATATTATGTCGGTAGAGAGGGACGGGATATGGGCGCGATAGTCTTTGGGGAAACAAAAGAACGCAGTGATACGATAACTTTCTTCTTGTCCGCAATTAGCAAGATTTAATCATGCTCGCGTGTCATGCGGCATATCGTTAGAAGTCTCAACTTATATGCATGCAACGTCGCTCTTATCGTCTTCTTTTCATCGAACTCCAAACGCGTAGTCCTCTTTTCTGAACTCGTTAACCAACTCTCAAGGACCGACTCCGCCGCAATTAATTATCCTCGTAATTACATCTGTAATTTGCGTCGAACGACGCTTGCTGACGAGTGCAGCCTTTTTCCAGCCAACTCTGTCTCTCTGTCTGTCTGTCTGTCTCTCTCTCTCTCACACACACACACACACACACACGCACACACACGCGCGCACACACACACACACACACACACACAAACACATTCGCTCTCCTCGAGGCTCATCCCGCTTAAACCCGCTCGCGCATTTCGTACCCTTGGTGTTTAACGGCTAATCTGCCAAATGAAGTGTTTTTGTGTTTGAGCACAACACTTCGTCTCAATAGAGGAGCAAAACCGCCCTCGGGAAAAGGGTTGCTCTGACATGATTGATGCTCGAGGGGGCAGAGCAAGGGTCCGCCAACCCTTTTTAGTCAAGCGCTAAACGGAGTGCTTAATTGAGCCACAGACCTCAGAACCTCGGACAGCTAATCTTCCGAACGTATTTACAGAAAACGATGGACCTTTCCTCTTTCTTGTTGCTCGCATGCCACGTTTCTTTCGTCTTTCGACCGTAACTCAGTTTCTTTGTCTTGTTACTGTTGGCTACAACATTTTACAGCAATATTTTTATTTGTGAATCACGAGAGTTATGTTTTTAACAGCGCCGTTAACTTTTATCGCTTTATCGAATAGCAATAACGATAAGTCGAGACAAGTACAGAAAGAAATAAGGAATTGTAATTCTGCGAATATGTAGCTTGATTATTGAAAAGTAGTAAAGAAATTTCAACCTTCACCTGGTATCGTTGACTTGTAATTTTAAAGATGATATTAAGACTTTGATTTATTTCAAAGAAAATAATTCTCATAAGGTATCCTACTAACGATATCTATACTTGGATAAATTTTCTATTAAAGAAATTAGCAACAACCATAATTCAAAATTCAATGGAATCTCGCCCATAATTCTTTTAGATAACAAAAAGTTTGGATTAAATTCCTTAGTGTTAAAATATTTTATTCCAATTCACATTTTACATTTGTTGGATACAAAAATATAAATTAAAATTATCCTAAAATTAAACTAATTCAACTCAAATCTATTCGAAATTCGCAGATCATCCGTAGCTCAATAATACCAATTGAGGATTAAAGATACATATATATCGTTTTAGTTTCGCGAAACCATAAAGTTTCTTTATATTTCACTGGGATTGATACCGTCCTCAGGGTCGACGAGGAAACGATGAATGCTGGCGCGCATCCCCGTCTGAACGCGCGCGCGCACGAACGAAAGGACGAACACTGGCCCGTAATGGAGTTTCCAAATATTCGGGGAGCCCTCGCTCAATTTCGAACAATTTGCATTTAGGGTGAAGTGCAATTAATAGGAGCGGGGTGTTGTCCCGTGCCATTCCACGCCTATTAACACTATATTCCGCGGGAGTTTAGCATATCGAGGGGGCAATATTGAGTTACGCGACAGTAATTATAATACTCGTTAGACGGCGCTGCAAGAGTTTACCCACTTCGCATGCTCTCGCGAGCCGCAGGATCGAAGGATGTGTTTCTGCGCCGACTTAAGGGTCTTGACAGTCTGTTACCGTGAAAACGAACCACGTTCCCAGATCCATTCCCCCTTAAAACATTTAAATCAGCGATGGAAAAAGATGCCTCGTCGATTAATTCGAAAGCGTTAATCACTTAAAGGGTTCAACCTATGTTTCATTCCCCGGGAATTGTTTTCTTAGGAATAAAACACGACAACCTTTATCTGCAATTGTTTCACGAGTTTAAAACGGGAAGTTTATTATCCTTCTGATGGAAGGTTGCTTAATGAAACAGCGGTAACCCGCGAGTTTCGTGTAACTTCGATTAAAAAAGGGGGTTGATCTTTCCGAGAAATCTACGAAGGGCTCGTTCACGCAACTGACGACGGACTTCTACTTATTTTTAAACGAAGAACTTGCGAAAGGGGCGAATCCAAGGAAATTATATCGGGGTAAGTACCAGGAGGTGTTACGAAAAGCATAACAAAACGCGATAAGAAAGTTGAATGTTTCTTGCAAACAGATTAGTAGATCGTCGATGTAAAAAGATGAACGTGCAAGTCGACGTGCTTGATTACTGAATATTTTTTCGTAACATTTTTGCGCCTAATATTAAATATGTAAAAGAAGGTTCTCGAAATTTCTAGTGGATGAGAAGCGATGAATCTTAGTCCTATGTAGTATATTTTCCGAGTTATCGGAAGTACATTTTCTGAAACATCTTGAAAATATCTAACCGATAATTTTAACCATTAATGTTAACCATTAAAGAGAATTTTTCTATTGTACATATACTTTCTATTCTTGGAAAAATTCTTCGAATTTCCCAATTACACGTTTCATGCTCGAACTCCGAGTTGAGCGAATTCGTCTGACTTATTACGTCCGTTACCACTTGACACTCGATCGAGCTGGCGCAAGTGGACAGTAGTGCTGGACGTTCTTCTGCTTTCTGCTTTCTCAGTGGACCAGGGGGCCAGAACAGTCATTCCGACGCGTTCCGTCGCATTATATTCTTTTTCGTTCCTTCGTGACGGCCTCCGTCGCACAGCAGGTGTCCCGCTCTCACGATCTTCGCTATTTCCCGCCACCCCATTTTCTCTCTTCTCCGGACACCGGGACTGCTCTCGCGCCTAGCACGAGGCCATTATCTTATTTTCCGCCTGGAAACATCGCACCCACAAGAAAAACGATCTGATAGGGGGAAGAAGGCCGACAGAGAAAGCCCATTGGCTGTTCACGCGGAAGATCAGAGGTGCCTGCGTGTAATAACATTTGTATCTGCGAGCGTCTTTCTTTCTTCCCGACGATATCAAGCACAGTTCGAGATATTCGAGGCCATCGGTCTACCATGATTGGATGGATAGTTCGAAACATTATTAACCTTGTTGAGTGATGATTTTAAGCTGCTTGCTAATGGTAAAACGAAAAGAAGCACAGGAACGACGTGAAAGACGGAAAGAGGTATTTTTCAAGATCAAAGGAACTAAAATCGTGTTCGAACTCGGGATTATTTAAAGACTATGATGAATCATCCGAATCCGAATCAAGCAATCAAGATTGATTAAAATGGCTCATAAAAGTATCACGTTTAAATCATGTCATTGTCACTCAGTCTTATTTTAAAGTCACTAAAAGTCATCGAAGTGGTCCCGTTGGATTTCAAAGTCACTTTATTTATGCTCATTTAAGGAATATAATTATTGCCTAATAGTCTTGTTCCTCTCGAGTGAACAGCCCTTGTTATGGGACAAATCTACTTAAGTAGATTAAGATATCAATATCTTCGTTTCTGGTTATTGACGTAGTTACGGCAGGAAAGAATTACGATTGCACAATCATATGTCTTTTTTCTCACGGGATATACCGTATATTACGATACGTTATAAAAGGCGTAGAGAAAGTAATAGCAAAAGTAGAGGAAGTAAGACACCACTTCATCAAGACATTATTTTGATTTATGTATGTTCGCAATCGAGCAACCTATACGAATATCTTTATCCCGGCGCAACCTGGTGCAAGAATTCTCACTGGCCTCTGTTAAACAGCTTTACGGTGCCACGCATGGGTATTAATATCACGACGCGAAGCTTATGGTTCTCGGTCTACTGACCACGAGGGGTACGAGCAAGTCGGTTGCAACCAGGGAAACAACTATATCCGTTCTACGCTGCCAAACTACGCTATACAATACGGTACATAATTAAATCCATAAAACAGCGGTAACTACAAAGAAAAAACGAAGCCATAAAATTCATTTCAATTCAACATTCTCGATCAAAATCCTTTTCAAAGAAAAGGGAACGCAATTATCGTGACATTCGCTAATTAAACAAATAGAGATCACTGAACGCGCATAATAATTGAAGAGCTGAAATGTTAAAAGATCTAAATGCAACACGGACAATGATTGTCAATAAATATACTTTTCAATAAAAAAGAAAAAGCAGGCCGCTGGCGCATGAGCCACGGCTAACGCGTTCGTTAATTTTCTCTACGCTTTTTCCGCATTGCGTGCGCAATTGCGTCGGGAAGCGGCGCGGAGCCGTCGTGCAGAGATATTCGCGGCAGTAGCCATGGTTACGGGCGTTGATCGCCAACCCGCTAGGCGGAGGCGGCGTGCGTGACTAATTTGACACCCCGTAGATATAGGTGCGCCTAACCCAGACAGTCACCTGCGATTCGTGCCGGCCTCGTGTCGGTGCTAACGATCACGATTTGGCCCCTTAATAAAACCGAATTAAACGGGCCGACAAGCGCCGCCGCCGCCACCACCACCGACTCGCTTCGATTCAAGTTATTCGGTCTAAATAATTGTAAATATAATTTACTTTTTAATAAACTGTTACACGCATATTTTCTGATGAATCGTTTCCTACACACATATATGTATGTATTCGTATAAAAGGAAAATGCACGACTACCCGAAGCTGCCAGGGATAAGCGTAATTGAACGTATTTTGAAAATATTTATGTAATTTGTCCAAAAGCGAATGAACGAAATTATAAAATAAAAGAATCGCATGTAAGATGCCAAAATTAATTCTCAGGTGATATTCGTTGAGCTTCCTTCCATTATTATCCGACTATGTAATTTTATTTCAGTATCGACATAACCCCTTCTATATTTCTCTATTCCTCTAGAGATAATGTAATAAATTCTTACGTTACACGTTAAAGCAATTGTACTTTTATCCGATAAACGAACGGTGTGTAGTACGTTAAAGATCAAACGATGTGTTTCCCGAGTAAAATAGACGCGGAATTATTGTTTGGAACGAGGGTTAATTGTTTAGGGAGTAGTAGAGGTAGAATATCATTAATGCAGTTCGTATGCAAGAAAATAGTTGTAGAACGACGCGTGTCTCTTGCCTTTGAACGGGGTTTCCATGCCGACGTGACGGTAAATAACGTCAAGCACCGTAGAAGCCCCTTTTATTTCGTACATACGTTCTTGCTTCCTGGTAAAGATGATTTTCTTCCTAGAAACTAACCCGTTTTCACCCTTCCTGTTCTTCTTGTTCAGTCAAGCTGCTCGTACAGGGGTCGCACGTACACAGGTATTTCGAGGTTTTCCTCGTACATACGCATGCAAATTACTTTCGCATGATCGTCGAAAACATTTTTCAACGGCGTAAACGCGTACGGCGGTTCCGATTTTCTTTGTAAATGGAACGAAAACAAGGAAGATCGCTTTTAAATTGCGCTCTCAAAAGCTTTCAGAAACGATTGCAGCTTCGATATTAGTTTCACGTCCCACCCCCGTGGTGCCTCCATCCCCTTGCTACCCACGCCCATCTATCACGCTCGACGAATGTATTTCTCGTCGTAGGCGAGAGCGGTTTGAAATTCTTCCGCGACTCGGTGTGCGAGCGGACGAAAAAAATTGTAATCGAATTGGAGTATTTTTCCAATTGGCTATCGTCGAGCGGTCGAGCGCGTCGAACGATCGACCATCCGGCCACGGCGGATTCTTTTTCTCTTTTCCTCTTTTCCCTTTCTCTCTCTCTCTTTCTCTCTTCAAATTAGTTGGCCTACCGCGAAAAATCAATCTGCCCGCTTTTTTCCGCCCATCTCTCCGTGCCTTTTCCACGACGATTGTCGATTCCATTTTCTCTTTTTCGTTCGCTTCGGGAAAATACGCCGGCCATCGATTCGAATTCCCCATGGCGAAATGTCATAGACTCGTCGCGATTTCCGTGCGACGCGTTTTCTTACCTAATGAATTTCAGCATATAGATCCGGCAATTTACTCTCCTTCTTTATTCGCCAATTACATTTAGGAATAATTCTCCTAGTAACTCGCATCGAATCGCGAGAATTGCACAATATTTAATTTACTATCTCGGATCAATTCTATAAAGTGAGAACTATAAAATGAGAGACTTATTTGTTTCTTAACAATTCAACGTTAATCTTTATATAGTAAAATTGGAAAATTTACGGAAAACGAAGTTGATCAGTTTGATTTTCGAGAAGCTCAGTTAACTTAATATTAAATATATTTGGCACGATTTTCGCTTTGCATTATATACCTTATTGAACGACAATCACCCTAATCAGCAGGTGTTTCATGATAGAGCCAATTTCGATGAGTGTTTCCAGCGAAGTTCGCCCCCTATATCGATTCCAATTCTACCAAATCGCTGGCCTAAGGCATGTTTTTTAACAACCGAACTCGCGATCGCGTGACGGCAAAGCGTCGACGATGCGCCTAATCGTATAATACGCAGTAGCAAAATTTTGTTATTCTCTGATCAAGTACGTGGGAGAAGAACGAACGGTGATTAATTATCGCGTAGTGGAAATTAAATATCTTTCAGCCATAAAAGGTTCTAATGTTAGGCTCGTTGGTCCCGATTGAAGCTGATTGATAAGACAGTAACGAATGAAAACTGCTAAATACAGAATAGAACTTGCGGAATAATCATGGAAGACACTTGTACCGCCAATTATCTTTATCTTCTCGAAAACCTCGTACCTTTTCTTTTCCATTCTTCCCTAGCTTCGTCCGACATTAGTTTGCCCACCTTATTCATGAGTAGTTCAATTTCCAAACGTCGTCGCGTCACTCATGAAAATTAATGAAATATCAAGAACAAGAAAATGTAATGAGTTAACCAGAACCGTAAATTCGAAGAATATTGGCAATTACAAGCCATGTAACCTTCTATAACGAGTATTTATTCAAGAAACCATTTTAACTGCGAGGTTGTCAACGAATCTTTTCCTTTCACGAACCGATTACCAACGTTGCATTGAAAACGATGCGTAAACCTGAATTACAATAACAAGCTTAACAAGCAATTCGACGTTTCGATATCGGCCGAGGCGGAGCGTAGCTGTGTATCCAATAAAATCTCCGCACTCCGTGAACGATAATTATCGCGGGAAAACATTGTTAATCCCCGCAATCAATCTGCCAGTACGTATATATACACGCACATATCCATATATATATGTGTGTGTGTGTGTGTGTGTGTGTGTGTGTGCGTGCGTGTGTGTGTGCGTGTGTGTGTATGTGTGTATATACGTACTGGCAGATATATATATACACACACATACATACATACACACACACACGTCTTTGTGTGTATAGTATATATACTCAAGAGGCAGAGAGGATGCATGGAAAATCTGGAAAACGCGTTTTCCCGGGTCACACAATCGAGGCTATGGTGACCACCGACCGTGCCCCCTACCACCGAAACAACCCGGTTTGTCCAATAAAAGCTCCGTTTCCCTTCGCTATCACCCCCTTCCAGCCCTCCGCAAAACCATCTCGTCGAGCGGCCTAATAAATCCGACAGATAGGATTGGCGTGCGCTATCAATTAAAAATGATGAAACCGAACGTGCGTCCGCCTCTTCGTTGCGCCTATCATCTTTCTCTTTTCCTCTTCCACCCTCCTTTCTCCGTCCTTTCTGCCACTCTCCTTACTCGTAGCTTCGCGGCTGATTCCTTCGCCTTGTCTGTTCGCGTAATAAGCTTAAGCGATTAGGTGTACCTTAGGGGCGCGCTGGCGTTCCCTTCTTCGATGTTCCGGCTCCTCGCTTTCCAATTTCTCTCTCTTCAAGTTGAGAGAAGTAGCGAAAGGGGCAGCATTGTAAGCGACAGAGAGAAAGGAAGGATGGAGAAAGGTCGGCAAACTCTTCTACAAAAAATTGAAAAAAGTAAAACGACGACAGCGGTGGTGTGCACGGCGACAGCACCGGCAGGTTTTAAATGCAATTTAAATTTTTAATTGCAACTCTCTTCTAGAGACAGTGGCGCCGTGGCGTTATCTATCATCCTTCTGCCACGGTTCCTCTATGCCGTACTCCCTCTTTTCTTTCCGTGGTTGTTATTAATTGCTTTGCCTCCTGATGACTAGGGTTGTTTGGCTGCTGGCCATTGAAATGGAGATGTTACTTTTTCTTTTAAAGCTATGAAGCTCTATGAACAATTTTTCATCTTCTTCGCTTATATTCGCTTATATTTTCGGTAGCCAGGTTATAAGAATCGTCGACAATCTTGTAATCATCGTTTGTTGGACATAGTAAAATCGTCTCGGTAGAAATCGGGTAAAGAATAAATTCATCCTGGCATCTTGTGTTTTTATCGCTTAAAATAATTAAATTAAATCGATAAAATTACACGATTTATTATTGAACGATCTGATGGAAATATGGTACTAAAATCGTCTTAGGCGAATAGTCCGACAACTCGGAAAAGTAATCCGGCAATTAATTCAACGTAAGACTTTCTCCGTTTTAATTCCTTCTAAAATGACTTTAATCCCAAGGATCGTTGATAAAATCGCGATGATTGTTATCATATCGCTTATCAGGCATAATGAAATTGTAAAGTTATTAAACGATTTAAAACAAAAAAAAAAAAAAAAAGAAAATAGGATGAAAAATCAATTTAGCCATTTCGATTTGTAAAAAAACGCAGGTGCACTTGAAAAGTTGGCGTACTGGCTGGTTGTTATCTGGCAAACTACGTCGCTCGTATATACTTTTGTTAGGTGGCACGGTCGGAAAGCGTGCCCCCGGGAGCCTAATCGATGCGTCGTCGCATGCGACTGCGTGCTTTTATCGCTGTCACGCACATAATTAATTTAATTTAGTTTAATACGTCGGGGCCAGCGTCAGCCGGCGATTGCTGTTCCGATTGTTTGCACGGAAACGCTGCCATTAAACTCGGCCCGCTTGCTGGTCGCGCGCACGGCACTCGTGTCCGCTTGATTTCAATGGAACAGAGAAAGACCAAGACTGACGAAGGAAAATATTAAATCGCTTGATTCGTGCTCGAGCCTTAACCTCTATGAATCTAACGCATCACCTTTCAGACGAGAAAAATGGTAGTTTTAGGTTCTCTTGCGTCATTGAAGTTATATTGTAACATTAACGAAATTGTACGAATCACAAGTTACAAGTTGCCAATAAAAACATTGGATAATAATCTAAACGAAATTTTACACATCTATAAATTATAAAACCTCTAATTATTGTATTTGACGTAAGATTGTGAAAGAGAAGATTGCAAGTCGATTGTAAATATTTATGCAAAGTTTCATCAATATGACTAAAAGAATAAAACATAAGAAGAGATTATTTTTACTTACTAAATATTGACCTATAATTTGTCAACTCAGTGGTATTATTAATTAATAAATTATCGTGTAAAATCGTGTTCAGATCGAACGAATTGGAAAATTGTTTGTTACGTTTTCATACAATAATCCCTGTTGAAGAGAAGTTCTTTTTGTCTCGTTTTCTTTTTCGAGTGACGTTTTTTCCAGGCTGTAAAGGTAAAGAAAAACATTGGATCAGAGATCGTTGTTTTTTTCATTTTGTTTTTTTGGCTTTGGTTTTCGATAAAAGAGCGAGGTAACAGAGACGGTGGTTGTTTAATAAACATCGTTGGAAGTTATGGCACAGTACGATGCCTTTCTGACCGTTCGTTTATTCCCACCCTTCTTTTTTCGTGAAATCGTTAAGGTAACAGGATCGCGCGCCGGTGTCGTGAGGGTTAACGAGTTAATACCTCGTTAGTCGCGTGACTCCGCGGTCGGCTGATTATTTAAAAATGTATGAATATTCGTTTTACCCGCGAGAAAACGATCTCTCGCTGTATGCCGATTAACAACGCGATTTCAGACAATTATTCTTCCTAATCGCTGATCCGCCGACAGGATCTCCGATTACAAACGAACCCGCCTTCGCATTTGCGCAGTTAATTCTCGAAACTTCGTGAAGTTATGTCTATGCACATTATTTAATAACAGGATTATTTTTATAAGACGAGGGAGGAATTAAAATTGTTCGAAACAAATTCCAAATTATACGATAAATTTTAGATCTGCGATCACAGTCAGTAAAAACTTCCTACGTCCTATCATTCCATCCAAAATCTCAATATACACATTCCACTTTCTAAACTTTTAACTTTCTAAGCAACTCTCTAAGTTTCTAATGTTTCAAAGCTTCTAAGTTTAAAATGACCGATTCATCATCGAAATTAACAAGTCATAATTTTTCTTAAAAAAAAAATTTACGCGTGCAACGATACATTTGTACGAATTTGTTTGATTTTAAGCAGAGTATTTGTATTAACAAAGGCTTGATTTTTTCGTGCCACTATATACACTATATATATACGTTCTTTCGTTCTGATTTCTTTCGTGTAAATTTTATACTCTAATATATAATCGGTAGTTCTGGAGGAGATAAGTACCAGGTATCCTCGTGCACACGAATTAACTCGCGTTTTAACTCACCTGGACGCGCACTTCCGGAAGATTGACTTTCATAGCGAGCTCCTCCCTGGAGTACACGTCCGGATAATGAGACTTCTCGAAGGCTCTCTCGAGCTCGTGCAGCTGGTAAGTGGTGAAGGTCGTCCTGTTTCGACGATGCTTCTTCTTGCCACCGTTCCCGTTCAAATCGTCCCCGCAGCCTGCTCCGAGTTCCTCGTCGCTGCCACCGCCGGTGGAATTGCAGCTGTTCTCACCTGGAACCCACGGGAGTGGTCAGGTCTCCTCGGAAACGGTCGTTACGGTTAATAGGTACGGTAATGGTGATCGATTTATCCCAGTCTCGGCTATTACCTCTATTATGCGCGTATAATGCTAGCTATTACAAGTGTTGTAACGCTCATCACTCGGAGTTGGATCGTGCTCGATTTTTCGCGTTCGCGTGCACGTTTCGACTTTCACATTTCCGTAGAAATTTCTCGCGTTTCAAACTCTTGGTAGGTTAGACAAGAGTTGCAAATAATAAAATTGTTTATATCTACTTTGTCTAATTGTTTATTTCGATTTGTGATAAACGGTATCAAATTAGTCAGCTTAAATCCTCGGTTGGTTAGGTTGTTGGTTAGGTTAGTATGGTTTTTAGTTTAAAAAAAATCTAAATATCTGTTCAAATAAATTACAATACACGAAAGAAAAATAAATATTTTCGTTAAAAAATTGAGAGTTTTATTCATTAAATTACTTGTAGCGTTACTTGTTATGTTGTATTCCTGTCTTGCGAATATTAAGAAACGGTAAAGAAAATGAACTTTGCAACGATCCAGTTTGTTTGGATTTTGAAGATGGTTCATTGCAATTCAATTTCATCAAGGGCGTAAGTAGGCCGTGGACCTTGACTTTAATCATCTACGATTTCTTGTAACGGAGGTCATTCGTAGAAATCGTATAGACTTAATAATGTCACATTTTTACGGTAATATAGGCAAAAGTGGTGTAAGACAAATCATTTGAAAAGGCTTGGCAATTCCTCTTTTGCCGCGGAATTATTTCATTTTACTAACATTTTCGATCACCTGATTATCGACGCTTATTGATTTACACGAATTCGTAATTATTACAATATCTCTAATGGATTGAACGCGAACGTGCGACAAATTGCAACTGTATTTCCCTGAATCTTACGCGAACAATTAATTATCCGTTTCAATATTTACGAGATCGTAATGAGTTTACTAAACGAGCAATTTCGAATCTGTCCGAAATCAAAAGTTCCGCTAATCGAACGTTAATGGATTGTATCAAAATGACGTTATAATAAGTCGCTGTCGCGTGTCCTTGTTCTTTTTATAGAAACAGCATTCGAAAGTTCAGTGGACGAGACAAGATTTCCGCAAGAATCACACCGTTCATAAAAGCTTGTCGCTTTGGCAAATGTTGTACGCCAACGTGGATCGACGCGCGCGTTTATATACCGGGTGGCAGGCTAAAGATCGCAAGCCAGATTGCATTTGCAGGCTGCTGTATTAAATGAAACGTAGCTTATCCGTCGTTTTACCAGCGAGTACAGTTATTTTACGACAAGCTTAGTATATTCCGCTGTAACGCGCTATCGTGAAACGAGCAACTAGAGAAAGGGAAATTTATGAGTTGCGATATCGTACTTATCGCAACAATTTTATTTGTCACAGACAATGTTTTCAACAGATACGAATTTGAAGAAAAAAACACCAGCTTTATCCCAGATCAGAGTATTTAGGGAAACCGATAAGTTTTACGCGGGAATATAATTAATTGACGATAATAGGGCTCGTTATCGGGACATATTGGGCAATGGAGAACGGCGTTCGACATCGAGACACGAGGATACACGTGTCGGTAAATTCCGTGACGCACAATACGGCAATTTATCCGTAGAAATCAACGCTTCAACGCAATTTGCTCGGCGCGATGTTCAACGCAGTGCAACGGAAATTAAGAGGTCACGTGCAAAAAGGGAAAAGCAGGATTTTCGTTGTTTTGCGCAGCGCGTCAGTACTTTGACGATCGTCCAACGTGGTCCGATTAAGGAGAAAAGAAGAAAAAATAACCAATTAACGCGTCTTTTCCATGAGGTTAATTTTCAGCAAAGTTTTATGTCAGTCTTTTTCAATTTGTTGATCCATAAAACCTCTACCGTTACTCAAGTAGCTCGCGTCTCGCTCGACGACATTTCGTCGTCGTTAAACAAGTTATAAACACGTAACCGCGTAACCTGCACTTCCGACAAACTATTACATGCTCCTTTTCGCTGCAAATTACCGCCATCTCCCGCATTATCCGTCCTTATTATAGTATCGAGGAACACGAGCGCCGTTATCGAGGAAGAAATTGATTGCGCGGAAGCACACGCCTCGTTCGAACGAGTGTACTCGCGGCCACTGGTGGCGAATAGACATTTTCGTCAACCAAACTCTACACTCTATACCCACCGTTCTACGTTGCTACCGCTGCACCGAAATTCACTGGAGGGCCGAGTCACCCCCGGTCTCGTCGTTTCATATGCATATTTATACCTATCGCTTTTGTACGCAAACATAAAACGCGAACGCGGGTTCCATATCAATTTCGAGGCAATCAAAAAGCACCGAGTTTTCGCCGACTGTGCCAGGCGTTTAAACACCGACCTCGAACGTTGTAACGCGATTAATTTAAAACGGGAAGGGAATGGAGCACCGTTTTCCGGCGTTCTTCGACCATAACCAAATTCAACAATCGAGCTGGAACGGGATCCGAATGATCCTCTTTTCGCCGGGACCATCCCGACACCCCGTAGGGTATATATATTCAGTCTCTCATTAACTGCATAATTAACCTTCTCTCGCATCGCAGCGTAGCGCATTAGATCGAATTGTGGGGGGTAATCGGGTGGCTCAATGGCGGCGCGCACACAGACGCATACACGTAACGTAGCCACGCACAAACACACGGCATCGTGCATACGCCTACACACAGAGGAACGGACACCTGTGCACGTCGTGTACAACGTATCCTGTGCGTGACGGCGTGTGTGCATTCGTGTGTGTACGTGTGCCATCGGGCCGGTGCTAACCAACAGCCTAATAACCTCGCCTTGCCTCGTGATTGACGCGCCTGTACCGGCTAATTATCAACAACAATCAATAATGGCCCCCGAGAGTGCCAACACCATCGTTCTCCTTCGCCCCGGGCCCACCTTCGTCGGCCCACCTCCCTTTTCCTCCGTCCATGCTACCAGACAGAACTGCGCACCCTTCTTCCTCCAGGCGCTCTCTACTCCTGAACTGTCTAAGCTACGGCGAGCAACTTCTGTTTTAGGATGCGACCTGCTCCACCGCCGCAGAGAGGAGAGCGATGAAAGGGAACCGAGAATGCTGCAGATAGAGGTTAAACGATGACGTCGTGCTATGGAAGAGATGAAAGCTTCCGAAGGTTGAATTCACAGGCTGGATGGCTATCACGAAGCTTAAAGTGCAGAGATTTCAGTGGAACTTTGGATTTTTATTTTGAACGGAATCAAGAATCGGGAAGCTTTCTTTGTTTTCGTAATTAATAACAGGTAAAAAAAGATCTTTGTACTCTATGCAGGATAAGTAGTGTTTTGTATTTACATGACATACAAATATAAATCGCGTTTCCTGATAGTTCTTACTACGATACTTTTGGTAGATTCGTAAGCTCCCTTTGTACGATTGATTTACTGGAATTTCAGTGGGAAAAGTGATTTTTGGGGGAATCGGTGTAAACTATGAAATTTGCAATGGAAAATTGGTAGTCAAGCCATTTAACAAAGAAAATATTGTTTTCTTTTACGATTTAATCGTCAGAGTTCTTTGTATTAAAACATAGCTATAGTTTATAAACCTAACCCCTTCTTTTTGTTAAACGGTATAATTTTATTAAGTAAGCTCTTGTTTCAAAAAATATATCACGCTTGAATTTAATTTTTCCAGCTATCTTAAAATTGATAATTTTTTTAATGTACCACAGTTCCCGAAACAATATGAAGTATTTTCTGATCTCAACGATAGATCCAGAAAAACAAAGTTTCATATAATAAAATACCGTATGCTGTAGTTCCGCAATAATACACTCCCGGGAAATTTTCCGTTTAAAGTTATTTACAATTTCCATTTTCATCGTTCAGCGAAAATCACAAAGTTTCTAAACGTTGAACGAATTAGTAGCGATGTCTGCCAGTAATAGAGTAACATAGCCGGTGGTCGGACATTTTGGTGGGCGACAAACATGGAATCGCATGCGTTCAGAGGGAAATTAATGCGGTACATTATATCCATTCGGGGATACGGAGATTTATATAGGTGCGTAGAGAATGTCCGCGTCACAGGCAATGTAAGCGCGTGTGTGAGTACGTCTGCGCAATAATTGGTTTCGGTCGGACAGAGTAACCATCGTGATTAAATTCTGCGAGGTGCAGGTGCAGAGCGTCGCCGCGCCGTCGCTGTTACCGCGTGTTACGCCGTTATATCGAGAGCACCCGGTATATATCCCACCAAGTGGCTCGAATTTTCCTCGATTAAAGGCGACACCGTGTCGCGAACCGGAAGTTTTCCCTGTCTAATTTCAGGATCATAATTGATACCGTTATTTCGAGAAAATTTCACTCTTAATCATTGATTTCCTACCTACTTTACAATCGATATCGCTTATCTTTGATTTTTATATTTTTGTCGAATATTTAAGCTAATCGAAATTGATTTCCGCAGAAGAGTCCTGAGAAATTCATTCGATTCGTTCGTTTCTGGTTTAGTTCTGACTGTGGATCGTTCATTTACTCTTCTTCTGTCTTCTTTATCGTCAAACCAATAACGTTATTTGTACATAATATTATTTTTTTAACTGCTATTTTAATAGTAACCGATAACGATAACGCAAATTGCTTCACGTGACGCACACACCACGTTATCGGTCAGATTGAGTAGACGTTGCATGACGTATGCATACGATCTTAAATGGGTTAAAAAATGATATTTATGAAGAATATGTTTATGTCAGCGTTCGTATAGATATAACAATGTGGACAAATATATTCACGTGATTTTATTATCCCGCTTAATCGACTCTATAGGTGCAGGTCCCGGCAGAAGAATCGAATGGTGGCCCGTGGCGTTTTGAAATTTATCAACCATCAGTGTTGGCCCATTAGAGCCGGTGCTCGATTCGGGAGGAGGCTACAATTCCTCGACCGCTTCGTCCATTATACTATCTTCTCGTGTCAATCTCTTAAGTAGCTGGAATGGACTAGAACCGCTTTACACTGACATGATACAATCTTGTTTCTCCCTCGAATTTGAAATACCAACGCGAATACCTTCGTTATTTTCTTTCTTCTTTTTATCCTGAGATCGTTTGCAATCGTTTAGATTAAACGATTAATCGCGAGAAGCAAGATTTTATTTGATTTCCAGGTTAAAAATTTCAAAGTGACGAAATAATCACAGTTACGATTGCGAGAGTAAACCGACTGTTTCGATAAATATTAAGCCATCAGTCTTTATTTATGGCGCGAAAGTTTGGATTTCATCAAGCGCATTAATAATCGTTATCTCGTATAGCTTCTCAACCCACGAAACGAATTTCATTCCCTTGAAATCGTGGTCGCGTTTGATAAACGATTGACAGCGGATTAATGAATCCGTCGTGACAGTTTGACAGTTTGAGAAGAGATTTCGGTTCGCGCAAGAACTGGGACGAGACAGCTCTCTCGTTTCGCGAAATTCAAATATCCACCTAGACATTCTCTCTCTCTCTCTCTCTCTCTCTCTCTCTCTCTCTCTCTCTTTCTGTATATCATTTCAACTCGTGTATCTCTTGTCGACTAATTAAATATCACTTAACGCTGGTTACCCGACTGCTAATTTTCTAACCAACCAAATGAAGTAAAATCTTACTACTATAGGACAACGATTCTTTTTTTCGAGCAAAAAGTCGATATCTTTCTGCCTCGGTTTGTCCGCTGTGAATTCCTGTTTCCTCCTCGTTCGGCGATGTCTCCTCGTCGTTTATACTTAAGCACGGCTGTCGATTCGAAATCTAATTTCCTTGATCGGCGTGGGAGGACAGGGGTAAGACAAGGAAAAGCAAAACGAGACGAGGAAATAAGAGAAAGAAGATGGTATGCCGTCACACAGAGGGCTTAGCTCGCCGACCAAAGAGGATTACAGAATTTGTCTTCTCGTGGACCGTCACTGGTGCCCTGCTCTCCTCTCTTTCTCACTCTCTTCCCAACTCTCTCTCTCTCTCTCTCTCTCTCACTTTCTCATATACTTTCTCTCGTTCTCTTTCGCTCATCTTCTCTGATCTTTATTTTCTCCTGTCTCCGTGGGTTTCTTCTGTTCGCTCCTGCCGGGCTCCACGCCACGGTTTTTATCTCCGGAACGAAACGCAATGGCCACTTTACGCGGCACAAAGTTTCAACGGAAATTTCTTCGTAAAAGCCACTGTCAACTGTCGCGTACCTTAATCTGACGCACGTATCGGCCCACGAAAATCGCCCGTTTTATAAAGTTATCCTGTTTTTCCACGCGACACGCGAGTATTTTTGGCACGTCAGCAATCAAATAATCGTAATCCATTGAAACGAATTGGATATCAAAGTTAAACTTCTAAATCGACATTCTATACGATCAAGGCAGCGATTGTTACAGTTAATAAACAGATTAGATACACTCTTCAAACGAGAAGTACGTAGTTGCATTTTCCAATGACTGAATCTCAGACGCGGCTACTGTCGAACCAGAATCATTAATTTACGCAGCGCCTTGCAGAACCTGGTTCCAGAACGAGAACTGTTACTCGAGTAAAAGTCAGCCTGATCGGATAATCATTTTTCCGTGGACTTGGTTGACGGTTTTAGCAGTGGTGCAGGATGAATTTTATCACGTGTAAGAGACGAAGAAAGGATGTCGTGGATGTCGGAAGAGAGAAAAAGAGAGCAGAAACATGGAGAACATGATCTCTCGATCCTCTCGATTGGCAAGAGAAGAGTATCAGGTTCGTCGATTATTCGCGTACCGGTATCGAATTATTAAATTGTCAAAGCGGCAGCGAGAACGCGAACGACGAGAAAGAGGAGGAAGGGAGGAGAGGAGAGCGAGAACGCAAGGAGAGAGAGAACGTGCACGAAGCGTGTCTTAAGAACGCCCGGCGAAAGGCTCTTAAGCTGTCATCGAGTTCTTGCAATGGGGATAAAATTTCCATCTAAACGGGTCAACGAACTGGTAATCATCTCGAAGTGCGTTAATTGAAACGATACCGGAGTTAGAAATTGTTTAATTGACTGGGGGTCTCGTGTGAGCCTAATTGAACGCCATCATGCCGCGAAATCTCGTTGAAATCTCGCAAGCGGAAATGGAAACTGGTCTTAATTTACTTGGTTTTTTCACATATTTACAGCAGTGAATTATATATTCAGCGAAAGTATTTAGACATCTACCATAGAAAACTTCTATATATATATATCCAGATTTGTTTCAAACTTTACCAATATAAACATGAGATACACACAGCGCTAATGAAACAGAGTGTCATAATAGCTGTTTACAAGTGTTTAAATTTTTTCATAAGTCACTGTACTTTTTAGTACTTTTACCAAGTAAAATCGTGAGAAAGGTTTCGATTATATAGTTTCCTTCGCAATACGTTAACGACTTTCAATACATTAAATCATCGATAACGTTTTTTCTATGGAAAGAAATGTTTTCCTAGTAGTATTTCAAAGGCAACATCAGTGCCGATGCACAAAAAAGGAATTAACATTACAGGACTGCCCACGTTCCGTGTTCTCGTTACCATAACTCGTTTCTACATCGAAGATTTTGTAAATGCAGTGCAAGAAACACGACGAGATCAACTAGCAGGATATTTGCTCGCCTTCTCCTGCGAAAGTACTGCGATTCGTTGTGCCTTTATTATAATAATATTCAACGCGGCCCTCGTTATCGTTACTACTTAATAATTTAATTGTTCGCTGGCGTGCAGCTATTATTGGGATATCTCTGGCTGCATCGTATGACGCTCGATCATCGTTCTGTGCGTTCGTTCGTGAATTTTAATCTTGTATTTTACAAATACGATCTCAAAGAAACCGCAAAGATGTTGCAATTAAACCAAGAAAATAAACGTGGAATATTAAGCTTTTCTTTGCTCTTTGTTCCGAATATTATCTTATTTCACAAATTAAAGGGACTGTTGCAATAAAGACACACCTTCATTTTCCAGCAACTTGAGCAAACCAGCAAAAACTAACGTGAAATCGGTCAAAACCAAATCGCTTTTTCAAACGTGCTATAAATTCATAGGAAACAAATAATAAGCTCCTGTATCGTTAGATATAAAAATCATATTCTTTCTTCCCAAATAAATACAATTAAATTAAAATGTAAATTTTCTATCCGATTGAAGATGTGGGCGAACGATTGAATGAACGGACGGAACCAGAATGCGTCATGCAATAAAACACCCCGCCGTGCACAATGTACCTACTAATAATTTAATTGTTCTCCAGCATGCGAGCCTTATTACAATCTCTCCATCGACATCGAGCAGGCACGAATACGAATTCTCACATACATATACGAGCTCCTAAACGAATCGACCTGACCAGGACGGTTTGCGTTGCTTTACGCAAGCTTTACGAAAGCTTGAATATTTGACACGTTCGAAACAGTCGATGCGCACATCTTCAGAATTTCAATATTTTCCGTGTTTCTCGTCCGTTAATTAGGAAATTTGAAAATCTAGAATAATTTAATTCGAAACATACGACAGTTCGAAGCATTTACCACAAAATAAGATTCATCTAAATCTTTGAATCGAAGAAACAAGAAACATGCGGGGAATCCATAGCAGTGCACTGATAAATCCTATTTCTTAAGAAACTATTTCACAAAATTAGCATATTATAAATTTTAACTATAGGCCTAGTCGATAATTCTGATATAAATTGCTCGAATCACCTTACGAAGATCTTCATACTCGTATCAACCACCACTATTTCCATTATAATCACGATTTTCAATTATAATCGCGATTAAATCTCAACAACGTCGCCCCAATCGTTTCTCACCCTACACACGAACGTTCGAGATTAATCGCTTCTAATCGCTAATCAGCGCGCAAATCACAGGTATATCCTGCGTCGAGCGTCTCCGCTTCCTTTGTTTCCGCCAGGCTGTCGGTTCGCCCCCTCTATCAACTCGTTCTGTCTCTCTGTATCGTCGCTCGATCATGTGTCTCATTGGACTCGTCTAGGCATCGCGTCTATTCGTCCTATCGATCACGAAACGTTTCGGTATCCGAGCGAAATAGCTTCCCCGACGGTCGGTGTACGATTGATCGACGACACCTGTGCACCAATTACCACTCGCAAGCTTTGATCCAACGGTAATTCGGTTAAATCGGCGCCTCTCTCGCTCGCTCGTCCCTGTCTTCGACCGGCTTGAACAAGATCGACCAACGCCCGGAAAAAGAAGACAATTTCACGAAAATCGGATAGAGACGCGACTCTGTGACTTTCTATGGCGATACTAGAGGAATCGATGAATTCATAAAATTGAAAGGGGCTGTTGTTTAAGAGCAAAAGGAAGTTCACTGTACGACCGTACGAGAAGCTTTCAGGTAAAATCGATTAGCGAGATTGTCTTTTGTTAAGGTCTTTTAGGCGTTAGAAATGTAGATTTCCGAAGGATGAATATACATTACAGTTTATAAGTACTTATTTGGATACTTTTGTGTTATTGGAAATATACAGTGGATATTAGTGGAAATAATAGTTGACATCTATTGGAATAAATAAAATAATGATATTTAGAGGTAAGTGACAAATATTACGAAGAATCAGCTATTTATTGCAAGTATATTCCATATTTCGGAACAGCATTTGATTTCAGTTATGGCGAGAAACAAAGAATTATCGGTAAAGATATAATAAGATATAATAACAATAATGCTGTTACTTGGTAAAAATTGAAACTGAAAGCTTGGAATTTTATTTGAGGAAAGAATTAGTAGGCAAGTTTGAGGCCATGAAACAAATTACACTTAACGGTAAATGGTACCTTCAAAGTTTTCAGGTCCTCCCCGATCTCTATCGCGTTAAAAATCAATATTACCGAGATCATTAGTCACTGGAACTTGGCGCTATTTTGTTCTGCGCTATTTAACGAGCGGGTTAATATCACGAACACGCGACACCGTTTTATTCGACAAGGTAAAATCGATTAATCCGACGTAGCCAGCTCGTTTCGAGTTCTCTCCGCGCGCCGATCCGAGCCGATCGCCGCTGGTGAGACTCGAGAAACAGTCGAAAAACGAGCTCTCCCGGCAATAAATGGGTATGAAATTACACGTAATTGCCCGTGCCTCCTTCCACCAGCTCTATATTGCCGTTGTCACGCGATCGAAATTACTCCCCCTAACAAAGCACTTTTACCTGCGGCGTTCCAGAACGCCGCGACGCTGTTACCTCTATCTGGAGACCGCTTTAATTCCACCGTTCCTTTCAATCCGAACATTTTCTCCCTATTAATAGTTCGTCCTCCACTCGTTATTTACATTTGCGCACATTTATTTACGATTTGCGATTACGTACGCACATTCTATTATCTCGTAGCGCCAGTCAAAAAAGACATATTCTTACTCTTCTGAATAATATACGTACCATGACTATCGATGACGTTACGCTAACGTCATACGAGTGTTATTTATTATGTTAGTGCATAATACAGTACATAATATCGATTTGTATGCATTACTTTTCTAGATTGTGGGCGTTTATATACTTATGGGAAATTCACTGGCACAAGGATGCACATAATATGCAAAAGTATCCATAGTACGATACTCGTTATGACATTTAAGAGACTAAGCAAATCTCTACGAAAATTTCATATTTGCAGCTTTGTTAATAAAAATTTGTGAAAACACTCGCTGTTTACTTATTCATTGCTTCTACCCTTTTTACTTTCCAAATATTCCAAGTTATTGGATTCTTCGTCAAATACAATCTGGATCGTATTTTATTAATTTTTAACGTGAAATTCCGTTCGAAACTAGACAATCGTTCATAACGTATTTTTAATCAACAGAAACATCTTTTACTATTGCGTTCGATAATTTTAATGGATTCTTGATTCCCTTTTTCGTGACGAGAAGAATCAAATACAATATTTGGCAGTAACAGTTTTCTTTTTTTTCTTTTTCTTTTCATGCCGACTTTACCGTGCCGCTACTCGATCGTACATTTTGTTTCCATTTTCTAGCGCGAATATACGTATTCACGGTTTGATAATTTTTCTTAAAAAAGAAATGTTAATGACCTATACCAAACAGAGTCCCGATAGTGTTCTTCGGAATCGTCGAGTGCCTCTTTCTACCAGCTTCAATGGTGTTGTACCATTTTGAAGTACCGATGCTTCGGATTCGGTTCGTGCAGCTGCTTATCGAAAGATCTCCTCGCAGTGAAAGTACAGGGTTCACCTTCGATTTTGCTGTGCCTTTGAACACCGCCGACTGTCACTGCAGGGATAAATGCAATCTTCGAGTAAGCAAAACACGATGATTGGTTCTTAATTGATCGCGCGTTACAGGCGTGTAATTCAGATTGAAGTATCCTATACTCGACGAATAATCTTTTAGACGTGTTTAAGTCACAACTATCCATTAATCGTGGGTCGAAAATTGACCAACGTGGGAATACGGAGAAGCGTATGATCTCCAAATTTAGACGGTAGAATGATAAATGTGATCATTTCGGTTAATAACAGAGATATGTAATCTCCTTCTAAGGTAATGAAACTGTATTTAGAGGAACTTTTCTAGATCAGATTTTTAAGAATCAAAGCGTTTGCCTCCAAAGCAGATCTCTTGGGAGATGACACGAATCATTGTCGATAATTATATATTGTTCTTATTTACTTTTTTCTTATCAAAGTTACCATTTTAATTTCTACAGCAAACAATCCATTCGCTACAATTCTCCATTACTTCTGCAACTATTTCTGGAAATGACATGCACGTGCTATAGTTTTAAGATTATGTCACGAAACGTGATCTTCTTATCGTATCGATTAATAAAATCTATATTCCTTTTTCTAGTCAATCGTTCACTCGCGAAATCTACTTTTCCCACATATCCCATTTTACCATCCACATTTGATAATGACCTCGAAGCCAACAAGTTATGCATCAAGTTCAAAGTTGCAAGAAAATTACCAAGGGTATCTGAGAGATCAATCTCGAAGCAAGTAACAGAGTCGAGGCTACAGTCGATCGTTTTGGGTCGTGTCTCGCACGCCGGCATCTCCCACAAAGACATCCGATTAATCGTCCTGATTCGTAGCAACGACATACTTTAATTACGCGGAGAGATTCGTGGAGGCCGCGCGTGATTAATTGGAAGCGTGCTCTCGAGCAGTTAGCTCGGTGCTGGCCGGAAAATCAGAAAGGATAATTGTGCGAATTACCAACGAATTGATGCAATTACAGTGCGGAGGTTCTCGGCGGCATTATCGTGGCGTTAAGGAAAGTTATTCGTTCGCCCCGCGGCTCATTATGCAGCGAAGAATTAATGAAATTTGAAAGTGCATTAATCTTCTGCCGCGCGTACAAGGTAAGATTGATTGCGGCACACTTAACGCTTCTCCCGCGTCCGTTTTCTTTTTCTTTTTTTTTTTTTTTTCTTTTTTTTTCTCCCCCTTGTCCATTTTTATTCCTTCTCTTACCCTTCTTCTCTCCCCTACACTTTAATTCACCTATCAAACCGCTTTATCTCGACAACGTGTCACTTCGAATTATATCCTTACGAGAAAAACTTATCGAACAAGCCTAACTAGACTGTAATTTTGTATATTAACGGAACGGTATGTTCTCGAATTCATTAACACCGGCAGAGCAAAAGTGTATATTCGATGATCTCGATGAAAAAGAGAAAGAGAAGGTAGAAACGAAAGCGACACGGAATGATTAATCTCTGGCCTCTAACTGAAAATATTAACGATCGTTTCGTATGCGTCCGGAGGATTGATCTCGCTCGTCGCACCAGAGATTCGTTTCATTAAACGCACGACCGGGAGGAAATTAAAACGGGCGACAGGCGACGCAAAATGTCGCGTTATATGAAAATGCGAGCAAAAACGAAGCTCGCTTAATGTTCTTCCGCCGTGCTTTTTTTGTCGCGAATGATTGTATCATACAGCACGTTTGCGCAAAAGATAATCGTGATACTCGCTGAGGAAAAAGATGGACAAATTATAACATGTATTCTCAGCATCGTGAAAGAATACAATTTGAAATTAAGGTAAATATTACTAAAATACGTCTGATAGTGGCACTCCATTTATCCATTTATTAGAACGACATTTTAGGCAGCGTCTAATTAAACGAACTCCTGTCGACTGAATTTCCGTATGTAAACTAGCGGACATGGATTATTATTTTAACGAGGAATTACGTAAGTACTAGAACGGACAATTAGCAAACTCCTTTTATATCGCCGGTTGATTAGATAAATGACACAACTAAAAAAAAGCAAATTTTTCAAAAAATAGAAAAATAAGTTTGAAATAGAAAAGAAATAGAATTTCTACACAACCAAACTATATTTAACAAGTTTTCAAATCAAAATTTTGCATTCGATATTCAAGCGATAACTTTCAACTTTTAAAAATCTGTAATATCTCTTAGTCTATGGATTGTTCACCCCTGATAAATTGAAGTAAATTATTAAATTCTACTGTATATCATTCACTACCAGTGAAACATATCTTGATAAATCACAGATTCCTTATCAAAATTTCTTATCTACTAAAATTAGAAAGCGTCGCATGAAAACGAAGCATTTTCCATTTTCAAGAACATTTCGAATCCGCCGAATGATTGTACGAGCGTAGAAAGCCTCTCGACGAGGATATAACAGATCCGTTTTAAAGCTGTGAAAGTAGCCGTGCCGGTAATAGTGGCGATACACGAAGAAGAGGAAGAAGAAAACGAAGTCGATGAAGAAGGAGAAGAAGAAGAAGAAGAAGAAGAAGAAGAAGAAGAAGCAGATAAGGTAGAAGGAAGAAGAATAACGAAAAAGAGGCTGAAGAAGAAAGTAGATGGGGCAGGCGCGATCCATTAGTAGACACGTCAATTCAGCTCTTAAGAAGCGACTGACTTAAAGCCGCTTCCATCTATCTCTTTTTTTCGGTCATTCTCTATCCTCGTTCCGCTTCCATCCCTCTGTCGTACTTATTAGCGGAGGCTGATCTTGTCTTTTACCTCTTTTTTTCTTTCTCGCATACAGTATCATAATTAATGATAATTCGATTAGCGGAACAAGACTCTGGCTAAGCAGCCTCCGTTCTTTCTACCCGTTTGTCTTCTTTTTCCTTCTTTTGTTTTTAATTCTTCCTATCTAGTCTTTTCGAATGAAAAGCGTGAAACCGAAAATGACTTCATCATTATTAACTTTTGTGAAAGGAATTACCTACAGTTGTACATATTCTTCTGCGACCTTTATCATTTACATAAGGAATTGTTCGCGGTATTTCATACATATTCACATACTGACTAGATTTCCACCAAAATAGAATAATGTTACGTGAAAATAAAGTTCCATTCTTATTTATTAGACTTTCTCCGCGTTTCTTTCATACTGTCATTAATACGTACATCCACCATTCGAACGTTCAATCGATTATCCTCCATAAAGACGTCTTCCAATCTCGAATTCGATACTCTTCGATTCAACTTTGATTTCGAATTCGACGACGTTCCATCCTTTGCCAGTCTCTCCTCGCGCCGATCGAACTTAACATACGATCAAATAAAGATAAATCGAACGCTACTTAGTTGCTACCAAACGCCAGCGACTGACGGACAACTCGAAGCGATCTCGCTATCGGGGCGCATTAATCGGTGCAAAAAGGGACTACGGGCAGGGGGCCAAAAACGCGAGCCAAATAAATCAGAGAGTCATTCCACGATGACTTTCTTTCTTCCCGTGGTCCTTCGAGGATCGATCTGTCCGATCATCTACAAGGAGAGCCTGTTACAACGAACCGATCTACGCTGTGTCGGTGACAAACGACAAGTACATTATGTAAAAGCGTTTCGGTTATCGATTACGGTAATCCATTCGCGACCAATGAGATTACACAAAGCTCAGCGATGCAACAAACTGAATATCGAATCACAAACCGGAAGCCTGCTATCACCTTCTGTCGATCTGTTACTGTATTTTACTAATTGTATTTTTCCAACGTTAAAAGATATCTCAATTTTAAGCAAAACATGAAAACATTGTCATTAGTATGCATGTGATTTCTTGTTGCAATTTTATATTAAAGTATTAAAAAAATATTCTGCGTCCTGTAAAATGAGACCAAAATTAAAATGTAAATATTCGAGGATCGCAGGTTTAATTCCCCTCGATTTTCGTGCCGTACCATGTATCATCGATCGATACTCTTTCTCTCTCTTGCTCTTCGAGCCCGTAATTTTTTCGTTAACGGTGGCTTTCGATGACGCAACGGGGGAAAAAAGGGGTAAAAAAGGAACACACCAGTGCCTGTACGAAATTGTTTTGTCGATTTTGACCCTTCCAGGCGAGAGTGTTGCGTCGATAGCTTTCGAACCGCGTGCAGCCGATACAGAGTGACATTATAAAGGACAGTCGGTGGCTAGAGCGTTTTCGCGACGACAATCGACGACGATCAAGAAGGACGACCGTTCGTTCTCGAAATTGGAATTATCGGATATACGTTCCGACTGGCCGATACAGCCGACCCGGACGTAATTAGCCGCGTGCACCAGTACCATACCGCTACCACCAGCAACCAGATCCTAGCGATACTAACGATTTTTCAATTATAAGCTAACGTTGCCCGTTCCATCCACCGCGAATTCATTCGTTCACTTCCGAATTCGCGAAAGAATTGAGATGGGTGATCCGTACGATGCTAATTTGAGAGGTTATCGCGCATCGATGGTTGAATATATTATAGTAGAATTGTAATTGTTAAAGGGAATGAAGCTAATAAAATTCGACAAACTACAGTATCTAATTATTTATATTGGTGCGTTATAAAAAAAATAAAAGGTACAATTATGATAATAATATTTTTATCAAATATTAATTTACTAAAAGACATAAAATGACAATTATATTTTTTATGTGTTTACGAGCGTTTATTCGTTTATGTTAATGGAACAAAAATTAAATTTTCAAAGACTCTGTAATTTTTCAACATAGGCCTATTGCATTCTGCCTCGATACTTTTATCATCGTCAATTATTTTAATATTTTTCTATCATCTTCATAGAATTCTTCTTCCAAAAATATAAAATAATGCAAAAGGAATTGCGTTCATACGTAATGTCGATAATAATTGAACATTCCTAGTTTCCAATAACTACTGTAATGCGTTAAATAAAATCCACAGAATACCTTTTTTCTATCAGTGAATAATTGTACCATAACTGTACCAGCTGGTGAGATTAATACTTGTATTTTAGAAAGGAAGAAAACATTTATGTAACCGATTAATTTCTTCTTAGTTTTACGTAAAAGCATTAAGAATTCCGTACAAGATCAACGTGATAGGATTTGTATCAAATGGTGAATTAAATTTGTTGAATATATTTTGACTGAAGCTGACGTGGTGCGTTAGAGTAGGTATTCTGTTTGAGAAGTTCCGAATAATATTATCGGATTCAGATGTAAAATCGCGCAGACGTTAAACGATCGAACGATCTCATAATTCCAAAGAAATCTTGTTCGAAAATCTAATTATATAGATAGATTGGACGTAACAAGATGTAAGAGGTAATTAGATGTAATAAACAATCTCGATGTAAAACAATTATATTCCCTGTTTCCTAACGTCAATGAAACTAGTTGATCCCATTAACGCATTACAATCATTAACGTTACGAGCAAGGTAAGGCGCATTAAGGTTTTTCAAGAGAAAATTATAGCGAACGTCGTTGCAATTTGCCTAACCAAACGGTATCATTAACTAGGCTGATCGGAAGAATATTGTCACGCACGCGGAACGGCAATTTATTTGTTACGCTAATCGTGACAGACGTATCGAAGCAACTAGTGTATCGTACCTTAATTGCGCTAAATACATTTCTCCTAAAGAAATTAAAAAGATAATAATAATATATAATAAAATAACATTTCGTACGCTTAATTTCCATTTAATAGTTTCCCAACCATTTTCATATTATTTGATCAATTTATTTCGAAATCCTATACGGGCAGAAAATATCACGAGAAGTTACTAAAAACGGAGATACTTCGCTAGATGGTTGCTCGTTGACGTTTACGATTAAATCAAATTCTCGAGTCGAGTGCAGGCTAACCGTGAAACCAGTAATTGGATGAAATGATTGATCGAAGCTGCTTTATTAATAAGTCTCCAAGGGTAACTCGAGCCGTTTTGGGATTTGGGATTCAGCGTACTAGATCCGAGATATCGAGGCAACGAGAGAAACGCTCGAGACCCGGTGGTTCGTCAGTATACCAATCCGACGGATGGAACGTGCCACGTTTCTATTAATTATATATCTCGTCGAGCAGTTAACTTGTAATAATTCTAATGTGCAATATGTTAACCATGTATGTTCGATCTATCGAAAGTTTTGATACGCACATATTTCGCTGTTCGTTCGAAGAGGTTATTCCGTTGGTATGAGATAAATTGACAATGGATCTTTCGTTACAACGCAGTATAGTTTTAATTAAGGTAATTTTAAAACTTAGATTATAGTGTTAAGAACGATAGGAAAAATTTCGAAATTTAAATTTAAATCGCATTCGAGTCCAAAATGAAAAATTCAGTCACTCCAGTTAAATGCATTCCTCGATTAAATTCTCCAATTTCTGTTTCGTCGGATTTTCCAAAATTCGTTGAAAAATATTCCGACAAAAGCGCATCAAAGTGTAACCAAACGATAGGTGTTAAACGAACCACGGTTCTTCGTTGCTACGATGAATTTCTTCGTTATTCCTCTTAACTGAAATAAATTAGGCATCAAGACGAAACGTAAGAACGAACGTTACCTGTGTTTTCTTGTGCGTCGCGAGCGTTATCCTCCATTTCCTGATGAGTCCTTTTGTTGTTCGCCAGTCCAAGGATCGCATCGATGCTGTGCCTAGGTGTACTGCTTGCTGGTTTCGGTAGGACGATGTCCTGGCTGTTCTGAGATGCAGTATCGACGAGCTGCTGCGAGTCCATCGTGCAAAATCCAAAGTACGATCCTGGATCAGACTAGCGTTTGATTTGCTCGTCGTTTCGGAGGAAACGAACCTTTCGGATGGCGAACCTTCGTAAACACACTACTGCTTAATCGAGACACGAAATGATTCTCCGGAACACGTGAATTCAATTTCAAAATACATCTTGTGAAATGGAATACTCCATCGAGCGATTGTCTTGTTTCTTCTTATTGCAAGATGTCCTTGGATACACTTGGATTCCTAACTTGCTATTGGAACATCACCTTAACTATTCTTATACACAAAGCTCGACGAATAAAGTTTGTCTACTTATTCAATGGATTATAATATCTACACGGAGATACACATAATTCTGACAACAGTACCATTGATCGGGGACACATCTCATGATTGATCCTTGTCGCACCACAACACTAACTTAAGTTTTATACGATATCTACTTCTCAGTTTCTTTGTCACTCTACGATGAGCAATAGTTCTCTTCTTATTCTATCAGACGATCGAGTCCAACTATCTCAGTAATAGAATTCCCATGAACATTATTTACGCAAAGTACCTCTAAGGATACTCGTGACATCGACAGATTCTTTCTTTCTGCTGTATATCTTCGACGACCTCGGTCCAATAAAATCCGATCTAACCGCTTCAAATTCTTCCCATGCTATCAACTTTCCGGATCATCGAGTAAAATTCGAAGCTGGCCAAACGAGAGATTCCAGCAACGTCGATGCAGCGTGTTGGATGACTCGTGGAGGCAGCGGCGGCGGGCTAAAGGTGAAATAAAATTGTCGCCCCGGCTAAAGTCGAAGTTGTTGAGCGTGCGTCGTGCCAACGAGGACTAGTCGGTTGGTCGAACAGCGGGGTGGCCTTTGTTGTAGCTGCACACAACTACTCGCACCAAGACGCTCGCTGGAAAGAGGTGGTCCAAGAGTTGGCGTTCGAGGCGTGGCTTGGCTCGGCGAATCCGCTTCTCCGTTCGTGGGATTTCGAGCCAATCGGGCCTTGGATCCGAGAACATGGCGAGACAGTGGTGCTCAAACGCCACTGCAAACCGCTTCACCCTCTCCCTTACGGTGGCTAGGTGGGGATAATTCGCAGGGGTAGAAGAGGTGGACTCGAATCGGGCTTCTGTGACACCGTACATCCACCGATTCGACCCTCGCGTACGTGTACACGGCTTGTTCGAGTGTGTGCCGACTCGAGGGATGGATACACGGAGCGGTTGAGCGTGCACACGCGCGACACAGTGGGGTGGCTCGCGTGAACCGACGCAACGCGCACACGTTCACGTGCACACGTACGTGTGCACACGCGAAACCGGTGTGGCTTGATTCTTGCGGCGGATTCTGGCATCCCCTGTAATTGCCAGAAATGAGGTAAAGCTTACCGCTTACGCCAAACCTCCTACGCTTCTGGATGCTTGAAACGTTCGGGCCGACTTGGCGCGCGCGCTACCTTACCGTGTTACGCGCGCATTACGCGTGCACCAGACGCCGCGATTTTTGCCCAAAACGCCCAAGTTAAGCCGTTTAACTCTTCTCTGTCTCTATCGCCTACCGAAGAGCCGCGGCCAGTAGACGGACGATAACATTTCAACGCGATAATTACTTCGTTTCGATCCTATTCTGTCTCCGTTGTTGGATAATATCGTTGTTCTTTCGCCACTAGAGTCACAGAACTTTTTCATTGACAGAGAACGTTTCTCTCATTCCTTGTCTTTTAGTTACAGCCAGTACGATAAACAGAGATTAAAGATTTCTATTTCGCTTCATTTCAGATTTCATTTCGTAATTGACTGGACTGGCCAGTGTAAATATCGTACATATGAAAAGGGAAGATAAAATTTAAAAGAAAAAGAGGAGATTTCCTTAGAAGAGAAGATTTCTTTTCGCCGAATTTTCGCAATTAGCTTCGTGATAAATGGACAAGGTTTCGTGGACGATTATTTTCGGTCGTTTAGGACAACGCGTAGATTGTTTCTCTTTTTCATCGTTCGCGCACCGAAAACCGGCGCGCACAAAACAAATCCCCGTTTCCCATTCCGCATTCGATTCCGCGTATCGTCGTTACCATTTGGCGTTTTAGCCCAGGGGGAAGTGTACGCCCACAAAACCGCGGCACAAAAGATATCCGCCTGTAGCGAAACAGTAGCTGCTCAAAATCGATCCGTCGAAAATCGAGGCAAATTATACGTTTCGCGTCGATTCACGGCCCTTCCGTTATAGAAAATCCCGCCCCTCCGACCCTCTGGTCCACGCGTCCCGATTATAATTGTCCTGCGAAATAATGCGTCAACGTTTCACATCATGGACATCTAAACGTTCTATGTTACAAATAATTGGACTTCGAAATGAATCGATACGCGGCCGGTATCGTTTACGACTCTAATTTTGGGGTGAAACGTGAAATTTACCTGCGGTTTCTATGATTTCTGATGAAAGATATGTACATGCGGATGGTTAATGATACGTGAGCTCGAAATTCATAGTTGGCCTCACACATGATACAAATTTGATATCAATTTACGGACAAAATGAAATTCATAAAACAAGAAGCTATTAAATTGATTTCCTTTTTCGTCCGCTATTGCTCTGCATTGTGATATTCAATCGCGCGAGAGAATAGGAAGAGATATGATTTATGAAACCGTAATTAGAAATATAATGATAGATCGATTTTTAATGTTCCACAAAAATTAATCTTAAAATCAAAAATTAACATGGAAAAAACCTATTTATTGGATATAATAGCTTCTTTATCGATCCCTTATTCTTCCGTTGCTGTTTCATTTACAACAGAATCAGATGATATTTACACGTATAAAGATTACAATTAATCCAACTGAAATTAATTTTCCTTTATTGATTTCCAATTATGTTATTACAGAAGCCTCTAGTCCAGAGATGATCCGATTAACAGCTTAATATATAGATATATATTAAATATGTAGATACGATATAACAACAATAAAATAACACAATTATAAAATAGAATTCTATAAACCATTAAAATCGTTTCAAAATTTCGTTCAACTCCATTCATCGCTCTTTTGTATGAAAACAACATTGTGACATCGTGAAATAGATATTTAATAACGTACACGAATAATCGACGTATACAATGGATACGTACGTAAATCTATATCGATCCTCTCGAGATCTTTTGTACGTGGTTCCCACGTGCCTGTGCGTTGTCGTGTACGGCGTTTACGCGCATTAACGAGCGACGCCGTTTTCCACGCCGGCAATCTCGGTCACGAATCTAGCTAAACCCGGCACGAGGAAGAGGAAAGTGCTTTTAGGTTCTGTAGAAATCAGATCACAAGTTGCATTTAACCGGATCCCACTTACCGCGATAAATATCTGCCCGAGGGAGCCGGGCTACGTTACGAGATCGACGCGTTTATTTCGTGGCTGGCCCGGTTCGAGCTGCAGCACTTAGCTCCAGTTTTAGCTAATTTCCTGAACGTTGATCCTCGAACAGAACGCCCAAGGGATCCCAAACGCCGTTCCTCCGAAAGATTACTCTCGTTGTTCGGAAAAACTCAGGTAGCATCCGCGATGGTTAAACGTTTTAACCTGTTTGACGTATTGGCAGCAGCTGATACCGATCCCAACTTTGCTAGATAAGCGAGAACCCTCTCTAATTCGGCTAATTTTCAGGCATTTTACCATGGAAGAAAATATACGAGTCTGCTTTCGTGCAGACTTTCTTTCCCGATTGTTTTAGCAAATAGTAATTTTAATTATTTATATACAATAAGGTTAATATAAAGATGAAAATGATTTTCTTCCAAAATGTGCGAACAAACAGTTTGTATATTTGAAGATCATAGAACCGGAATTTATATCACTTGTAACTTCTAGTTACTGCTAATCCGAATGATCCATTTACTTCAAAGGAATGGTATAAATAACAGCGGATTTTAAGAAAGTTGTCACAGCAGAAATTTTCAAGCTACGAATCGCTCGCTTGAAAATTACGAATAAAAATACCACGAATAATTCATCGCATTACTCAAGCTCTCAACTGCAATCGCCCACAATGTCTTACTATTTTCACTCCCCTTTCAAGCAAAAGAATTTCGTACACTATCGAAAATGCTGTACAAAGTGTCCCATTGAGTCTCCAATAAAGGGAACAAAATCGAATCTCTAGGAAATTGGCTAGAAATCCCGTGCATGAAAAACCTTCCTGAATGAAACTCTTCATTGTAGAGCATCTTAAAGATCGTTGATCAGGATCGATCGTCGGTTGACAATGGCGCGTGACCTCCGTCGCCGAAAAGAGCAACCGTGTATTAGATAGACCAAGGAGGACTGTTTGCAAATCGGGACGCGAGCCTTCGAAACGCAAGTATAATAAAGAAAAACTAAGCCGGTCTATTCACGGGGATGTGAATCCTATAGCCAAGCAGCTGCGTGATGGTCCTCGATGACCGAGATAAGTCTAATTTCGGGTGTGCCGGCCATTGAGACCGTTTGCACGACGCTGGGATCCGCTCCAATTTTCCACGGACGGATTTTCTAGGGCTTCGGTAACTCGCTTGTTGCAACGACGATCACGAGGTGCGAAATAGAGAAGCAAAGAGGCGAGATGAAAGGAATCGAAAAGCGATCGTAGCCTGGTAGCAGAAACATGTTTTCCGTGCTCGAATCGGCGAAAGAATAGCTTGTTTGGTTTACGGTAGCCACGGGTGGCGACGCTCCAGAGGTTTTGTGAATGTTAGACGGATTTCGCGACAGGTTTGGGGAAAACTCTCAGCGGGTAGTCGAAGCAACGAAAGATCTTTAGATTTCGAATGCTTAATCCGTCGTGCGCCACTCTGAGTTTTCGAGTAATCTGGAAAATTCGGCAGTGCAAGGAAAAAGAGTGTCGCGAGAGAACGTGAAATTGTAACAAGCAGTTTTAATAGTTTGTTCCATTGTGATGATTTATTTGAATAATTTAGAACAGATCGATGACGGTGCGAAACATATGATAATCTATTTTTGTCTTTTTTCCATGGAAGATAGAGTTTGTCGGGTAAAAACTCGATGGACACTGTTCGGTTATTTTCCAGATTGATCGTCGAGGCAAGGAAAATCGTCGCGTTGCGGCGAACGCCACGAATTTAGGTTTCATTTTTGACTTTTTCGGCGGTTTCAATTCGTTCGTTCGACCAGCTCCCAGTGGCGTAGCCGTGCGACTAACGCGAACTACGCGAGATTAAAAGAACGACATTTTTTAGGGATGACGAGGGGCGGAGCTCGAAGAATTTGGATAGAAATCGAGTTAGAAAAGATTACGGGCATGTACGTGCTATGTGCGCACCGCATATACTACAATGTGCATTTTGAACAATGCCGAAAAGTGTTGGCACATTGGTTTTTAATTCGCGTTCCGCGCCGATAGCCGGCGGTCCGTCGTCTGCAAGAATTCCGCCGTGGTAGAGAACGCAATTTCATTCGCAATTTCTTTCGACAATGCGCGACAATCGCGCAATAATCGCTGCTGTGGGGAAAAAACGCTCCGGCCGGTGGAAAAAGCCATCGTCGGTCGAAACAGTCCCGTTTATTTACGCACGTAATATCGGCTAGTAAAGACCAAACTACCTCAGGGGCGTGCAGCATCGCGGTGAAAAGCTGGTCGATCGGCAAAGAGTGTCTCCATCCCATGGAACTCTCCTTGCAGTTGGGGCAAACGAAATTTCGAAATCACCAAGTGAGAAACGATGGACGAGGCGCGGCCTGGAATCTCGCGTCGACTCACCGTACGGTTTGAGAACCACTGAGACTGCATATCCAGAGAGCAAATTACCTTTGCAGCCCACAGGACAAAATCGTTCGTCACTGTCTCGCTCACATTAGCGGGAGTACGTTCGCCCCGTTTCACCTCGTTCGGTCATTCTTCCTCTTTCTCCGTTTCCTTGCTCACTCACACACACTCTCTCTCTCTCTCTCTCTCCCTCTCTTTTGCTTCACCGACACACCTCTCTGTCTGCCGTTCCAGCGATCTCTCCCTCTGCCGCCTCTCTGCACCCGCGCTCCACCATCCTCCGTGGTACTCCGGCTTAATTAACTGTGTATACACTGCAGTCAACTCCTACCGTTGTCTTGCTCCCGCCAATTGGAGCTCGAGCCGAGTTCTCCTGCTCCACACGCCGGCGACGACGACGACGACACACGCCACGGGTATCCCCCGGTTTAATTCTCGCGGCATGATTTCATCAAGTCAACCATCTCTGAGCTGCGTCCCGTTCTCGCCGGCCGCTGTTTTCCTTTCGCTTGCTCGTTCGTTCTCGCTTTAGCTCGTCGTAGCCGCGACTCTACTCGTCGATTTAGCGTCCTCGACGTCGACGCGTTCTCGTCGAGACGTCGCGAATTAATTAACCACCTGGTCGGCGACGATACCGTTGCGTTTCACGGCGAGAATTTCGTAGACTCGGCGGATGCGCACATGTAAAATAAAACGAAATTGTTTTCGGATTTGAGATCAGGTCTCGGGCAAGTCGCAGTTTTAGCGAACATTCGAGTCGTCTTTCGATCGATCTTTCCTCGAACCTTCGTTATTGATGTGACAGAATTAATATTCCAATGTTAAGTATTAATTTCGTAATGTTCATTCTCTAATACATACATATGTTTGTACTACGGACGGTTTGTAAAGATGACTGGCAAAGCGGTACAAACGAAACAGACGTACTTTTTGTTCGTCCGCCAATCTGTAGATGTAGATGCTCACTTTATAAAGATGACAATTTTGGAAAATAATAGAAACAAAACTGTGATTCGGCACTTTCAAATTTCTAACGGCCAAAATTATACACGTATACGCATGCATCGCATGATTTAGAACATAATTATTAATTGTAAAGTGTTGTTTTAATACATACCGCGAAATCGCAACGACGTCTACATATATATCGCGTCGCGGAGGGAATTATCATTTTAAGAAACGTTCATGCACCGAAAAGTCATTCCTTTACCAATGTGATACTCGCGGTCGACCTCTCTCTCTCTCTCTCTCTCTCTCTCTCTCTCTCTCTCTCTCTCTCTCTCTCTCGAAAAAAAAAAACGGTATCGCGGAAAGCGAGTAAATTCGCGACGAAATCTCTTCGACGCCTGCGTTATCGCACCCGTTTCATCACGATGAAGGCGATATACGTGTAGAGAGAGAGAGAGAGAGAGAGAGAGAGAGCACGCGAGACAGGGCGATAGTAAGCGCGCGCGAAAGGGAAGCGGCGGCCGGGAGAGAAGTGGGAGAGACAACGATTTGGCGTGTACAAAAAGCACAAAATTAAATTTCGGTCCCCTCGCGCACGCAATATACGAACCTTGGTATATTCTGGCTGGGAAGGGACGCGAGGTCCTCTCCAATGGCGTTTAGCGGTACGTTAACTATCATTCGGTCTCGCCCTGGGGCCAATTCGCTAACCCGTGTTTACCGATGCCCAGGGCGCTGTTAAATAAACTACAGGGACGAGAACCGGGGTCAGACAGTTGTACGCGCGATTAAAAGCGTAACCGTGACCGGGGACCACTTGGAGGAACGCTTCGTGCATCGCTTACATGTTTCTCGTGTCAAACTGGCAACTAATGGCAAATCGATGATAGCGTTCGTGATATTTGCAAGCGATGTTTGAAACACTTGGATTCGAACTAGATCTTTCGGTCTGATCCAAGTTAATAACTCGAGAGATTTCTAATATAGATCCTTCGTACGGATTAGTATCAAATTTGGTTAAAGGCTAATACTTGGAATAGAACTCTTATTTCGGTTGAATATAAAACGATGCAGAGAGAAGAAAGTTGAATATTTGGGATCGCTAGAAGTTTATTGATCTAATCTAATTTTAGATTCCTGGTAAAATTATAGTTCCCATAAATTTATGTTACATTTGAATCGAAAGTATAGGTAAGGACTCGTAAATTATGACTTTGATACTTAGAAGAGAAACTTTATTGAAGTTGAAAGTGAAAGATCGGTTATTCGTAGTTGAGTCTGAGAATAAGAAAATAGACAGACGAGTTATATTGTAATCGACAATGCTTTTATCTTTGTCTATTTTGTAAAAAAACTGTACATAATGTGAAGAATGCTTGATAAAAAAAAAAAAAAAAAAAAGAGATCATAATATCTATACTACCGATTATTTTAAAGATACAAATCCATAAAATCTATTACAAACAGGTTAAATCACTCACCCGTTTCATCTCCAAAATTACATCGCTATGCCTTTTCGTTGCTATTACTTTTCGATTTCTTCGAGCTCGAACGATCCAGGCAGCGGCACGAGGGTAATAATTTTACGAAGAACGGATGAATCGAGGAGGAACGATAAACCGTACGAGATAAGGGGTACCGCGTTCTCACACATACTCGTAGGATGTTTTAGGCGTTATCAAATTTGAAATCGATTACACGGGCTTTGTCGCAAAATCGGATCGCTGCAGATGGACCAAACGTGCTTCCTGCTGCGTGCATATGTGCCAAGATACACGGCAGAAACGCGCGAGGCGTACGATGCAAGTTGCGACGTATTTATCTCTGTTGGATACTTTTGTAGCTGGTACAAGAGTACCCTTTCGGGCCATGTGTTCCGTTTACTAAGTCTCTCTTCGCTATCCCGCTTTCTCTTACTCTCCGTCGCTCATTTCGATCGCTAGCCTCCTTCCTGTGACCATTATTACTCGTTACCAACCCGTGATCCCATGCTTGCGATAATTGCAATGGGATTTTTGTCAACGAGTATCGTTACTGGATCGTCGAACGGGATAACTATGCTTCATACCTCATATGCTTCAGCAGAATTTAACCTTTTACCCGCAGAGCACAAGTGTATTCGTCATTGACGGAGCGACAGAATACTTGATGCGTAGATCGTATTTATAGGAAATTTAAAGTTACAAAAATGCATAGAATTTTTGTTTGTACTTGTTGCGTTTCTTCGTTGCAATATATAATAACATAATAACGCATCCATGATGTTTCGTAACGAGACTAGGTCGTAATACATTTTTTGAAACATTCATGCAAAATATATATTTATTGCCTGAACCAGATAAAAGGACGCGTCAGAAAATTTCAAGACGCAAAGAATGTATTTAACGTAAAAAAAAACGAAGTAAATTTTTACAAACTAGTCGCGTAAGAACGGATCGTTTACTATTTTTTAAGCATCTTGACGATTCTTCGAAGGACGAATATTAAGAGCAAGTAATATTTTCCGCGAGCAGAAAATCCATTAGACGTAACAATATCCGTATCGATGAACCGGAATTAGCCAGAAGGAATACGTAAGATTACGTTACGGTAATCGAGCGTCGGATAGAAGATTCTGGCGAACGAAACCGGAAGTGAAACGACAGCCAGAATTCGCGAAAGTCGAGCGAAGACCGAGTAACGAGATCACGCTAACGGAGTTCATCCGGCTCGTTTATCAGGCACACCAGCTTCCAGCTTGCTTTTGCTGGGATCAAGATCCACGGATGCGTATGACGCCGGGTACTAGACAATTTTCCTCGCTTTCCTCCTTTCTCCTCGCTTCGTCATCGTTTTCGTCCTCATCCTCGTCTATGTCGTCGTTCTCGTCGTCTTCTTCGCAAAGCTGCGACGCGTGTGCTCGCCGATGGTGGGCTCGGTCGTTTATGCGAACGGAATTTACGCGTCTGCGGCACATGGTGCACGGCTGACTCGGCTTTATAAATCCGATGTTCGTTGGCGTTGTGTGCCGGGATTCGGCGGCGGCTAGGCGAGGCGAGGCGAGGCGAGGCGAGGCAAGACGAGGCGAGACGAGCGCCCTCCGCCAGCCATGTTTGCGGGTTTATAAATTGGGTTCGGCGCTGGGGATTTTTCTATTAGGACAAAATTGGTTCTTTCAACCGCCACCAGGGCGGTCGGTTCTTCCCTCTCCCTCCCTCAGGCTTCGTCGTTTCAGAACCGACGGCGTTCCACGCTTACCCGAACTCGTCGATCCTCTCTCCGTGTGTACGTCCCTCCTCGTCCTCTCTCCGCTTCGCCGTTTCCTCTCTTCTCACTTTATCTCTCTGTCCCTCTCCTTTTTCATCCTAATGCTTCTCTCCTTTCGATTCTCCTCGCGCTTCTCGCTCTTTCCATTCCTGTCTATCTATTCATCTTTCTCCCTACCGTAGCTTCTCATCCGGCTGTCCTCGTCACGAGCCAGAGAACGAGAGGAACGCTCTGTGATGGGGTGATTCGCCAGGGGCTGATGTGCCTCCCCGGTAAGGGGAGGGGATGCTCGTGGCAGCTCTCAAAAGTCGATATTTCCGTCACCGGTGTTATCGGTGTTTCCTACATTCTGTGTCCAGCGTCACCATAAACGAGGTTACCGATCAAAGTGCCGCCGTCGTCGACGTCGTCGTTGCCACGACGCTCTCTCGACTTTCCGCGACAGAATCCGCAGCAACGGATCTACCGATTCGCTACCGATCGTTTTCCATCTTTACGTTTGATTTCTCAACATAATTATGGAGGACGCTCGGGAAATATCGCTAGGTCATTGCCTAGCGAGAACGTTGCTCTATCTCGAGGAAAATGGTTTATCTGGAAGATAACAATAACGAATTCTATAATTTTGTACAATCCGAACATGCTGTTGCAGAGAACCCGTGCAACGCTACGAATTTCACGTATGTTTCCTAACTTGTTGCTTAGATCGCGGTTAGACGCGCAATTGCTAGTAACATTCGCGATGAAAATTTTCCTTGCGCGAAAATTTCCAAGGTTCTCAGTGTAGAGCTGTTTACGCGATATTTTCGCGAATTTTTCAAGTTTTAAATTTAGATTTAGATAGTCGGAGATATTGGAGCGAATGGAAACGCGCTTTACACACGTTGTATCGTTCGACGGAGTTAATTAGGCGACTTTCAGCGAATCCCGCGGCAGGAACAGCGAGATTGCCATGCGAAATAACGTAACTCGGTTAAACGCGCCACTTCAGGCGGCTTTCGAACTGTACCGATCAAACTATCCTCGAACATGACTTGCGAAACACTTTGGAATCGGTTCTTATTAGTTTCTCTATTCCACGAGTTTACTTCGGCCTCGATACTTACCGGTAGAATCTAATTAGTCGACGAGCGTTCGACACCGTCGGAATTAATTTCATTCGTGCCGCACGATTAACGAGACAATTGTTCGCGATACTGGATTTTAAATGGCGCCATTCTTTTCATTATCCTTCTTCTTCCACGCGTCCTTTAGTTTTCCCCCTTTTTCTTTTTTTCTATACTCTTTTTGTGTTTTTTGTCGGTTTTCGCTTCTTCGTCGGCGGTGTTCCAACGCGCGGCTAATTAGCCGCCGCCATTTTTCCATGGGGCAACCTATTATCGGCCATTGAGGCAAGAACCGGCTAGCCGGAATAGAAATTTAATGAGGTTTACCGCGGCGAACCGGGCGATTTCGCGAATACCCTCGTTTACGAGGCTGCACGTCGATTTAAAATGTTAAAATCGATACTAGTTTGATCTTTTCCCAGGAGGACATTTTTCTTTTCTATGTCATTTTTCTTCTTTCTATTTTTTTCTTTATTTTATTTTATTTTATTTATTTATTTATTTATTTTTTTTTGTTTGTTTCAATTTCTTTTCAAATAATCGAGACGATTAAAACGATGATAACGGAAGTAACATTATATATTCTTTTTAATCTTAACGGTTAATAATCCAGAGAGCGCTGTTTAAAGCTGCACTTCGTCGCACTTCTAACAACATTGTCATAACGGAGAGACCATTGCTCCGACGAGAAAACGTTTCTGCGCGTACGCGCAAGGGTGGTGGACTAGTCGCTGCAAATATAATAAAGAAAGATAATGGAACCGGCTTCCGTAACGAGCAACAATCAAATCGTGCTGTCTCTCGATTTCTTCGCTCGACAACGTTTCTCTTTCTTTCTCTGCCTTTCTCTTACATCTTTGTGCTCCCCTCTTTGTCACGACGAAACGAACAATAATACAAGTTATACACGACAGGCAGACCGGCTAAACGGGAACTCGTCGTCCCGTTCCCGGGGACAAAATTATTCGATTTGCCCGCCGTGAAACTCGAAAGTTATCGAAAGTCCCGTGAGGGGTGACGAAGGGCCGGCCGTGTAAGAGGGCGAGCTCCGGTCATTTGGCTTGACTTCATAAGTCATTAGAATCAGCCTTGAATCGAGTCGTTTGTCGGGAAAACACCCGGTACACGCGAGAACGGAACTGACGACGAGGACAGTGGCGGCGACAACGCTATAAACGGTATACCACCGCGGGGGTTGCGAGCCGCACGATGGTGCAACGAAGACAGAGACAGCGTGGCAGAAGGGGGTCGCGCGCCTAACCAAATTACATCAATCCCATTTCACATCGTTTTGACATAGCAATTGAGTTGAGTTGCGCGCAACTGTTGTGTTTTTGCTGCGTGTTCGGGAGCGAGAGGAATGCGAGAGCATCGTTGGCGAAGGGGACGGGGAAGGGGAAGAAAGAGAACGAGAAGAGGAGAAGAAACGAACGAAGAAGAAGCACATCGACGTCGTTCATCGTCGCTGGAAAACTACCCCCCGCGAGCAACGCTTCGAGTTTTCGCCCCTCCGTTTTCGAGCGAGCCGCAGAGGGCTCGACCGGAGTTGGATGCGATGGTGGCGAGGGGCAAGTGCCTTAACTTTTCCTTATCGAAAATAAGTCGTTAGCCGGCCTTTCATCTTTAAACGAGTTTTCGCGGTGCGCTGAGTTTTTACCCGGCCGTTCCCCTGTCTCCTCCTTATTTCTCTCTCTCTCTCTCTCTCTCTCTCTCTTGCTTTTTCTTTTGCCACTCCTGCTTATCCCTTCTTCCATATCTCCATCCAGCCACTTTTGCTCAGGTTGCCTCGGTTTAAGGGATTTTTCAATTTCACCGTGAGAAGCTAATTTAATTTCTACGCGGGACCGATGCGGTGCAAAGAACCGGTTATCCGTTGATACCTGTGCCGTGGACGATGCTTATCGTCGTTCGCTGTGAAAACGTGCCCTACGTGCAATTATTTCCGTAACTATCGAGTTTATATAGTCGGATTAGAAGATACTTTTGACCGCGTAGATTCGCCTCGTGTAAGATGTCGCCTCTAATTACCTGCTGCTTCGTGCGATCCAGAGAGACTGCGAGCAGTTACTGAATTCGTTACAGCCTGTTTCTCGCTTTATTTTTCTAACGAGCTATTAAATATTCAGCAGTCGTAATAGCCCGGAGTTTAATTAAAGCGACACTGTAGCAGCAACCTGCTTACAAACATCTTTCATGGTGTTCGTGTATACAGTTAGAACTCTATCAAACTTTTTCGTCGAATCATTATGTACAATGTACAGGGTGATCCTTAATTAACGTCACTGTAGCACAGCAGTAAGAGGTGAATTGAAAGCTGTTTGATAATTTATCGCTAAATGTGCGATTTTCAATGATAAAACGACGCGCCTTTACACATTTTCATCCTTGTGAGATCAACGTTAAATTAAACGATATAAAAGATTCTCTCAAGTAAGAAAAATAATTAGTGTTATAAATTCCAAATCTATCGAATTCCAATATCTCAATAATCCGGTTCTTAAACATTTTCCTAACTTGATCGTATAAAAAGATGCAATTATTATTACAATTATTTTTAATTAATCGTTATATTTACGATTCTGCTATGTCTAATAATATATAAAATCAATCTGCCCGTATAAATTTGAATTGTTGCAGTAACAAACAAACAAAAAAAAAAAAAAAAAAAAAAGAAAAAGAAGAGGAAAATCGAGTTTCGATACAAGAATCAGAGCTTCTCGAATGAACTAGCCGAATCTAGGAATCGATACTATTACACGATGATCTGTTCGATCGTGCCCTTTTTATGGATGAAAGGAAAACAGTTTCTTGCGCTTTCGGTCAATGGAAAAATGAGATCGAACAGAAACGGAACGACAAGAGAGAAACTTGGAAGCGTGTTGCCTCATTGTCGGTGTCGCTCGAGGGAGAAGCGGGAACCAATGGTCCCCTTCCTCTTTGTCAGCCTCGTGGTATGGCTTAGAAGAGTACAATGCTGTAAAACCGCCAACAATCCGCTTACCAAGTGACATCTTTACGCAATTACCAATAATTGGTGGCTGGTCGAGGCGCTGAGCCTCGCAAACCTAATTAGGATAAAGAATGTAATCGGAGACGTTTCACGAGGGTTGGCTCGTACTATTCATTGACGACTGTTGGGCAATTTTCTCGTGTTGTTTCAAGTATGTAGTAATTGACGAAAATATTTGAATGCTTGTCACGCAAGAATCTTTTGTGAATAAACCTACTATTATGAGAAGAATGTAAAAATTTTATTGACACTATGATAAGACAGGATCATCATGGTTATAAAGATACATAACATTTATTAGAAATGTTCGGTTCACAAAGGTCATAGAAGTAATCGAACAGTCGATTATCGATCACGTATAAACCTTTCGACGGTGTACTAAAACGAAGGAATTCGTATTTCGTATATTCTACCGACATTAAGTAGAAAATATTATATAACAAATAATTAAAATATGAAATTTATAGTACTATTTATGTATATTCTTCTTCTTGTTATACAGAGAAACAATTAAGATGTATTTACATATTCGGATTTGTTTGAAACATCAGCGGCACGATCGTGATAATCGTGTGTCACGATATATCCATAGAAATTATTTCCTAATAATTTCGTAAGTCGGAATATTTAAAATGAGAAATGCTTAAAACGAGCTCTCCTTTATTTTTCTAGCTTACTTTAACAATCTCTTTTATCGTTAATGTTTCTTTAATTTCAATTTGATCCGGAGTGGAACCAAGGAAGTCGAAACACGACGTTCCGCGAGCTAATTACAAATTATAGAGGACACACAGAGCGCACCGATTTCGTTAATAGCTGAAATAAGATTTAAAACTAGTGGTGCGTTCAGACGTATTTTCAAAAGCGATTTAATCTTAATTCGATTGGTTCATTATTCGAACGTAATCGGGTTAATGCAGGTTCGATACGAAAGTAATTTCTACCGTTGCATAATTCATCCTTCGCTCTTCATGGGAAGAAAATTCGCGGCAAATTGACAGAAGAATCGAATGTCGCGTGGAATTAAAGGTACGTTCGTTTTGCTTCTAAACGAAACAATCCATTTACAAATGCAATATCGTTTCTAATTAATCGAAATCTACAACACACGGCCAACCCCTGTTTCTCGTAACGATTGAAAACACCAGCCGTATTCCGTGTTTCTTCGTGCACGGCTCGTTAACATAATCATTTAACATGTCGTTGCAGCTGCTCGCTCGATCTATGCTCGAAACGAGACGAAAACGTAATCTATTCGCTCGGCTTAAACGTGATAATCGCATTATCGAAATCGAGTAATAATCAAATGAAAGCATTTCGTCCCGACCCAGATGAGCGTCTTAACGAAGTTCCACCGAATTATCAGCAATTATCGGTCCTTCGGTGTAATTCCGTTAGCCACCGTTGAAGTTGGAAAAGGCGCCAACTAAAAGCTCGCTCTATCGAAAGGTCAAATCGGATTTCAGCCTCGAGATCGTACGAGAATCCTCTCGATTAAATCAGAATTTTCCTCGTCTCGCGCCTCCTCGATCTCGCTATTATGCCAACGATACACGAAGAAAGCAACCGATCGAACGTAGATTCGCGTTTTCCAGCAAATTTCCTTCTATCGATGTATCAAAGTGGCAAGGAAAAATCTCAATCGTGGTATGAAAAATCAGAAAGAATCGTGGAAGGAAATGACGAAGGGAGACGAGTGGAAAAAGCGGAACCATCGACGGGAAGTCTATAAAGGGGGACACGAAATATTCTCCACCCCTTCTGTGGCAACGAGCTCCGTTCATGCCCGAATTGTAACCGATACGTTTGTAAAGGAAACCTAGATCCGTTGATTCCACCATTCTCCGGCACAATAAAATTGCCCTTTTTTTCTGCTTTTCAATTCCATGTTCGTAGAACCCGACTCGAGCCACGATCGCTATGTATACTTGAAACGTATTTATATACGTACGAGCTACGAGCGAAGAGAAAGAAAGAAGAAATAAGGGAAGAAGCTACGGATCGACAAAGAGAAGGGAAAAATCGTAGAAAGAGAAAAATCGTGTGAAGAGATAAACGAAGGAAACGTGAAAATGTTGCGCAACGTACGACAAAGGATGTGGTGGAACGAAAACAGAAAGTTAAAGGGTGGTACAGGGTGGAAGAGGTGAAAGAGGCGTAAACACATGTTGTTACACTTGGGAAAGCACTTCTGTTAGAGGGTCTCTTTCTGAGACGGCTTATAGCGTGGCAGACAGGGCGAAGAAAACGTCGTCTCTTACTCGTCGAAACGACGTGTGGCGACAATTCTATTGTGCATTCCATTCGGTCGGTCGCTTTGAGATACAAGCACGCATACTTCTTTGTCCCAACGAACCACCGAAGGTCAGGTTAGAGGGGCAAGAGGTTGCAGGAGATGTATAGGTACACGGAGGATTACGAAAAGTAGAGAGAGGTATTTTGACACCCCGTATAATGGCTCGACCACGGGGTGCACCCAATTAGGTAACGTTGGGCGTGAAGAGCATAGTTTGCGCCCGGAATAAAATACAAAACTATCTCGTGAGCGTTCAACCAACCGAATGCACGGAAACTTTCCGCTCTATTCATCGAATCGTTTAGGATTTTTCTTGGCGGTAGAACGTTTAGAGACGCTCCACCAACGTGAACAACGTCGGGCATTAAACGATAACCTTGGTACTCGGGTTTGTACTATAGTTTGACCAGAATTTATTAGAAGCGTTCAGTTATTTTTTTTTTTTTTTTTTTTTTATATAGTAATATTGCGACCATCGCAATGAAATTTGCTATTCATATTATTTTTAACGTTGCAATTGTATTCTTTAGAATCTTCGAGATTTTCTTCCGTTACTTACGTTACACCTTTTTGCTTGCAATTTACAGCAATGTGTAACGAGCATATGCTTAAAGTAATGTAAAATACAATGTAAAAAGCAGTAAAGAAAGTATTCGTTAGTATCACGTACAACGTGAATGAAATAACATACTTATAGTTAATAGTTAGTAACTTATAGTTACAGTTCATGCAGGCTGCGGGCGTCCAGGCAAAAATATTGACGGCCATAATTGGTTAGAAAACGAGGAACAACCTATCGTCGAACCGATTAAGAAACACTTTTATCTCATAAGCACGTACCGCCGTGAATCAGTCAAAGTTCACCGGGTGACACGATTCTTTCCAATAATCTCGCGCCCGTCGAAGGAAATTTCCCGGCAGTTGGTAGCCCGGCCTCGAGGAACTGCCGCCTCTTCTCGATGAATCCTCGACGATCGACCAATACGGGGCGAGGCGACACCGTTTCCAGCGGGAAAATAATGAAATTTGCAGCATAATCGGTAGGCAATTCATAGTCGCTGAGTGGTTTCTATTAAGGCTAACGACAGCCGGCACCGAAGGGGCTACGGAGCACTCGAAGGAAGACAATCTCCCGTGAGGAGATGGGCCTTTTTTTCATCCCCCGCTTTCGCTCGCCTCAGCCTCAGCCTCAGCCTCGGCCTCAGCCTTCTGATCCTCGTCTCGTTCTACCGCCAATCCTGAGGATCTATTTCCTATCGGCGGACCTATCGTCTCTTTCTTTTTCACCTCTTTGCTTTCGAGAACTGCGACACGATTTCTCCTGCTGGTTCCTGCTCCGCCTCCTTTTCTAGCCTCCGATAGCCGATTCGACCATCCTCCTCCTTTCTCCCTCTTTCTTTCGTCATCTTCGTACCTTCGTTACCGTGGTCGTTGTTCCTCTTCGGCTTCGTCCGACCTCGCTCGACTATCCGCCGCGTCTCCTCCATCGAGAGACACCGGCTCTTTCTATCTCACCTGTGGAGCTGACACCGACCGGCAAAGTGGGGAGAGCTGTTCAGGTGGGAAGCAAGCGTAAGCGGAATCGTCGGAGAGTTGATTTTAGGTCGGCTAATGTCGTTTCGCTTTTAATGAACTTCTCCGTTCGTTAAGTACGTTTCTCCATCTCCGTCGCCTGCCAATCCGCGGACCAGTTTCTTCTCCCTGCAGCACCTGATCGGATGTTCTTTATTTCTACCTCGCGAACGGTCATCACGCGTCTCAGAGATATTTGCGAATTTTCAGAAGCAACGCGAACCAACCAAATGTCCGGCTTGATTAAAATTTGCAACACGCGAATCCATTAAACACAACGACGATCTTTTCATCCGCGGATTCTCGTAATATTGTACAGTTACGTTTTACTAGCGCGCCTCTTTCCGTTGCCGATCGTTTAGCCTCTAAAATAATTATCGATCGTAACAATTTTCTTTCCAGAATCTGTGCAAGCAACAAACGCTTTATATTTATTATAGTTTGCCAAATAAGTGTAAGATGTCGCTACCAGGAAAGCTTAATATCTTTCAAAAATCGAGATCGCTTCTTAAGGAGAATGACCATGACCATCTTTTCTTTTTCGATAATCGTCGTTCGAAATCGTTCGAAAACATGTTGCTTGAAAATTGCAATATTAATAGATTTCAGGAACAAACAAGATTATCGAATAAAGATTCCAAATGAGATCGAATAAAGAATCCGACGAGTCTATCGATCAACCATATATCGGTATTTTCTATTCGTAAAATGGTGAGCACGCTCGTTCTCTCTTTATCGCGGCGACGTTAAGTAACAACGATTGTTGCATCATGTGCATACATGGAAAAACATGTTAACGTAAACAGGCAAATAATACAATGATAATCGATAAGAATCGTTCGTGTAATTTTTGAAAATATTTGTCTTATATAACATCGATCTTTTCGTTATCTCTAACAATATCTAATTATCGTTATATTGTCGTTACAATTACATTAGCATTGTAGAAGTCTATTACTGTCATTCGTATTATTACCTATTATGAAAAATTCGTTAAAGACAAGCTCTGAACAATTAATTAGTTATTACCTTTGAACTAACATCGTCGCAAAAGAAATGGGTTTCGTGGATTAATATCACGTTGAACTTTCAAATGCCTTTCTTAGACCTTATTAAACTATCGTATTAGCAAACTAAAAGAATCGTATCAAAACTTGACAAGCTTTCCCTAGAAATTACTTTGAGACTAAGAAGATGATATTTTTTCAAATATCTTCAAACCGTTAAACATATAATGCTATATATAATAAACTTCAAATCATTAAATATATAACGATGTATAGAATTATTAATACTTTCTTTTCTTTAATGAAATTTTCTTCGTCGCATCAAAGTACTTAGTTTTTATCTTTGATACGGAAATACATGAAATCTTATTCTTTCTTAATTTTTCGTTATTTTATTACCCTATCAAAGATTTAATATTACAAATATACCTAACAACCATGAATATTAACAATGCTTATTTGACATTGTCTATTAACGAATCGTATCGTACTTAAGACCGACATTCCACAAACTTTTTAATCTTTCTATAAAAGTTGATAGGTATATTTACAAGTATGATAACTATACCTATACGACACGAATATAGCGACAAGAGAATATGTTGATTTTATTGGTAATAGATGTGATCGAGTGTCAGTTTGGCGGTTGCTTAAATTCATTAGCGGAGGAAAGTGGCAAATGAAATCGCAACGGTGTAACGTTATCCAACCGGTTTGTTGGTCGGAATGTTGCTTTCGTTTGAATTCCTTCGAAACACGATTCATTCGGCGTCATTGAACTCTGAAAATTCGAATATCAATCACATTGACCGAACTGTCAAAATCGCTGTCAAAAATAATTCTCCATTTCGCATAAGCAGATACCAAATTTACAACAGACGAATTCTTCTTCTCCGAGTTTCTTAGAATTCGTCTAATCGTTCTAAATGCGATACGATTATAGTCGATCTTTTATAATACCACACAAATATCTTTCTATTCCCATGCATTACGCAATTGGCTCAAATATGGTGTATCTATGACTATAGAGATAAAGCGATGCTATCTCGGTTTTTGCATAGTCAAATGGTGCGATATAGTTGGGTCACGTGTTCGAGAATGTGCCATTTCTTATGTTCCGTTATATACATATATTTTCACACTCACACATATCGAGGTCCATGAAAGAATTTGAGTATGTACAGATATGTTATATCACGCGTCGTGAATAAAACATTTAAAATTTTCAATAATTTTTTAACATACATTTTTTTCAATAAATTTTCAAATAAACTTGAAAACGCATAGGACATAAAAATACGTTTACTTAAAAAAATTTTCGTACGTGGTAACGGTCGATAGGTCTTGATAACATATAATGCCATAATACTACCTTCGATACTGTGTTTCACTTTTTACATAGCAAATACCTTATAATTTCCATGTGCATGTTCCGATTTCTCAAACCGATTTCAATTTTAAAAAATATAATACACAAGTATTTACATATCAATTGCATATGATTAGCTTGGAAAGATTAAAAAAACAAAAAAAAGAAAAAAGAAAAAAAAAGAAAAAAATTTCACTCGATTCGATATAATCGCGCCTATTCCCTCGATGACTCCTGAATAAACTCGAAGCAAGTATCATAAATACTTAATAGAACAGAGGTTGGTCGAATTTCGCTGAGAAGCATCGAGTAGTTAAGTTAATCGAATAACTATCGCTCGACTTTTATCTAGTGAATCGAGTACAAATATACAAAAGCCAGAAGGTTTACCGTGCAGTTACCCTTCGAGCAAACTTCCCACCTTTTGCCGTGACCTTCGTCTACAGTCTACGCGATTAGACGAGTTGTTGCACGAGAAAGAAACGCAATCTACATAGCAAACCTCGATGTTTCTTGCATCAGCGCGACGCGCGACGCTTACGAAATACCTTGTATAAGATTAGCGACGGAAGAAAAATAATAAAACTGGCGTGCTCCGGCGATTTTCTAGTGGGAGTTGGTTCCTCCCACCCAACCATCTACAATGTACAATTTCATAAACAAAATACGCGTACACTGGCTGGCGAAAATATCTGAACGCATAAACATTTTTTTCAAATTGAAAGTAAAATGAAACTAATGTGATATTGTATATAAAAATTACAAGATATTTACTGCAAACGTATATTTGGTAAAAGATTAATATGCGACATGAACAGCCATTTTAAGGATAACGGATAGTTGACCGTTGAGATACTTTTACGTCTCGCTATAGCGCTGATGAAATTTCAAAATGTTTCGTACAACGTATTATAATATATATATATATATACAAAAAGTGTGTGCAACTTGCAAACGTACGTTTGAATACTTTCGCGAACCTGTACGTATAAAAACATACTTCAAAGGGAACGACCGATTACGGAGAAGGAAAAGAATTTATCAGGACCGATTAATTCTTTTCTAATTAAAAACTTCCACTTGTCGCGCGTTGACAATCGAATGTCACGGTTCGTCGACGATATGCCAACCAATCATCCTCGAACAGACGAGCGTTATTCGTCGCTTTATCCATTTCTTAACGACTTCCCACAAATGCATCGCAAATGTAAAAGAATGTTTTTCGTCGTTGACAAGCCATATCCTGACGCACGTTCGTTCACCAACTTTCCCAGAAACGATCGAAATAGAACGCGTTCTTGCCTTAAACAGAAGACAGATAAAGGCTTAGACGAAGAGTAATTTCGTAATGAAGCAATTAATCTCGTCACGTCGTGCTTGGACGACGTAATCGTTAGACGTAGAAAAACCTTTGTATGAAAGTTCAGTGTTTTGTTCGATTTTACTTACGGCGATATTGGATTTTATCCCGATATTGGAGTTTTAGTAACAAATGGCTAGTTCGATTTGATTAGTCTCTTTTTTGTCCTACAGTAATATAGTTTCAGTTCGATATTTTTATCTCCCCCCACCCCATTTTTTTCTTTTTTTTTTTTTTTTTTGCAACAGTTCGATTGCAATCGTGGTGTTACGAGAAGGATAATTGCAGTTTTTGGTATCGTTGGTATCGGTCGAGTAATTGCCCCGGAGATCATTAACGGTGGCACTGTTGACGGAAACCGGGTCATTTTTACTATCAGTTTTACTGTCATCCGTTCAGGCAGACGAAACGCCGATCTTTTATTACATCATGACGGACGTACGTGTTACGAATCAGTGTTCGTCAGAAGTTTATGATAAATCCGACGCATGATCGAAAATCCCAATTTTCCCGCTTCTTGTAATCTATGATATGAAATTTATAAAAATTTTAAAATTCCCACCACGAGAGCTAACTCTAGAGCCAACTCGCGATAAACAAAGTTCAATTTTCTTATTTCTCTCTCTTCTTTCTTTTTTTCTTTTTCTCTCTCTCTTTTTTTTTTCATTTCAATAACTTTAATCGACTAACATTTTTCCCAACGGTAAAAATAAGACGCTTGATATATTAAATGTTTCGTTTATTCATTTCACCCGTACAAGATTTATTTTTATTTGCATATCAGAACTCGTTACAACACCATTGTTTACGGCTAGTCATAATCTCGCATCGATGACTATTGTTTGTAACATCCTAGAACGAATTCCTTGAAAAAATGTCTCGATCTTTACACAGAAGTCTACGCGAATGTCGGTAGTTGATAGTAATGGTAAATAGTGGAAACAGCTACTATGTATCGCCGTGTATTCCTTTTCGAATATGTTAATGCTATCTGACGCAACCAAAGCTATCGCTAAATATAAAAGCTGGGTAAACGAGCCGCGCTGTCAGTGTTGATAGTAATAGCGTTGGTGTTTCATGAAAAAGAATGTGTTATTAAACGATCCATTTTTATTTTCTGCTCTTTTCCATTCGTTCGTGTTTCCTGTTCGCCAGCCGGAAGTTTTGTTTGTTGCAAGCATATCGGGATTTGTCGCAAAAACAGTCATATTTTTTCCATAGCATTACTTGCTATTTGCCGTTCGTTTCGCTTTCGATCCATTTGATATTCGAAGCTGCACCGATTGGCCTTCGAGGTGCATCGAGAGAAAGCGAAGGAAAATGCACAAGACGAGAGGAAAATTCGAGATGGATTATTCGTCGTTCAAGACGGAAGTCTCTAAACGTAGAAGATCGGCCACTACCAGGGAATTGAGTAAGAGGATAAAATAAGGATTTTTGTCACTGATGGAAATGAATTGGCGAGACAGTTTTCTAACGATGTCTTTTCGCGCGTCTTTCAGCCAAAATAGCGTATTCAGCGCCGAAGAACGTGGTCTCGTTAGCGGAGGGTATGCCAAACGAAGAAACCTTCCCTTTCGCAGAGATCTCCATCAAACTCAAAGATGGATCGTCTTTCACCCTTGACGAGCGAGAATTGGCTTCAGCTTTGCAGTATATTCCTACTCAGGGCTACCCGCCGCTTCTTCAGGTAACTGAAAATTGCACTTCACTCGGACCAATTTGTCTTATGGATTCCAATTGCGAGTTATTGGCACGCCGCACAATTTTGATTATACCTTGTCTAATGATTTCTATCTTTCTGCCATCTCGCACAACCGTTCCATATACAAGCTTCGTACGCCCTTAAAATAACATAAAAGTGACGATGCTGATGTCGTTGCGTTTTTAATCTCAATTGGAAGATGACTGGACACGTTGAAATGTTTCTAGAATTTTGGCTCTAAAGAAACGCGCGATTCTTCGATATATTATTTTCTCACTTGACGATAGTTGCCCTTATCTTTGATGTTACCAGAGATGCGTGGTTCGTCACGCATTATTCGGTACCTCGACTTACCAGATCATCAGGTTATGCTCTCCGATCCAATATACGTACTATTTTCTTTAACGATATAGATCAAAGATTAACATTTCTTAGACTCTACTCTAAATAGTCTGTAGCTACGAGGAGTAAGATTAAAATTCTTTCTAAATCTATATCGAATAGCGTGTAATTACGAAGAGGCAAGTTAACACAGCCCTTTCGCGGATCATATGAAAATATCATATGAAAATCAAAGATACAGATATCCAAATGATCATGAAACGTCACATCTCTGTCACTCGATAAGGATCTTGAATGGTACTTATACTCGAATAACGATTACATTTATCAAAAACGCGTGAGTAATCGTACGTTTGTAGTTAAACCGCTTCTTTCTCACTTTTTTCCTCTCACTTTGAGATAACGCAATTGCCTTCAATATGTTTAACGACATTGAATACTAAATTGGTTTCAGAGCCTGAGGGAGTTCCAGAGAAGGACGCACGCACCACCCTTGTGGGAGAGCCGCGACATCGTGATAGTCTCTGGATCTCAGGACGGATTAAGCAAAACTCTCGAGGCAATACTCGGCCCCGGTGATCCTCTCCTGGTGCACGATCCTTTTTATCCGGGCGTGGAAGTCGTGGTCAGTAATTCTCGACTATTTTTTCACCCGATTATTTCGAAGATCGAAACAAAGTTCCTTTCTCTTTTATTTAGGATAAGGATTCCTTCTCGGCATATATCATTCTTATTATATAGAAAGAATTAATAGTTCTCCCCCCCTCTCTCTCTCTCTTCTTTTTTCTGAAATTAATGACAGAGAAATCGAAATTTCAAGAATATTTGATTCGCGGGGCGTTAACTGTAAGAGATACGAAGCAATATTGAGATTGTTGCGCATGCGATAAAAGAAATCAGAAATCCGAAAAAAATACGAATTATTATGCTGATGAAATATTTACGATGACCTGAAAAATAATTTCTTTGTAAGCATAAAATATTAACTGGAGTCATTCGGGTTTCAAGATAATTACAAGATTTCTTATATTCCGATTTATCAATACGTGAGGTTTGCTAGTCATAAAAGTCAAGTCGTACGTTTCGATAGATACACGCCTTTCCCCTCTTTGCTCGATACATAATCTCTGTGATAAGCGGTCTTCGTTATTACGTACGCACATGGCAAAGGAGGTACGCTTAATCGCTACTACGAATTCAGGACACTTTTACTATGCAGCGATCGATAGCGTAGATTCGAGGAAAATCGTTTTTCGATTACAGGTCTCGCCGCATAAGGTGGAGCTGATCCCGATCCCTCAGGACGAGCATGGTGTGGTTCCAGAGATTCTCAGGGAAACGTTGAGGAACAGGGAGCTGTCTGGCAAGAAAATGCCAAAAATAATGTACATAAACGCCACCGGATCGAATCCCACAGGCGTTATTATCCCGTTGGAAAGGCGGAAGGAGATTTACAGGATAGCCTGCGAATACAACTTCCTGATCCTGGATGATGATCCGTATCATTTCATGCACTTCAACGAGGTGAGCGATACTTTTAGACTTTTCGCACTTTTATTTCCTAAATATTTACTTTTTATTTTCTGTTTTTATTTCCTTGATTGTTCTTTCTTATTGCTTGACTCTTTAAAATATTTGTTCTTTTTCGTGATAACTCGTGGATATCGCGCAAAGATGTTAAAAGTTGTTTAACCAAAGATATGATAATCAAAATGTTTGAAAAAAAAAAATGATAAATTTATTATATCGGTAGAAATTAATTTACCATTGATCGATCAAGGGAGTAGTGGGCCACGAAAAATTAAGTTAATGCTATCAATGACACCGATAAAGAAAACTTACAATTACTTACATTCGTAGATGTCAAAGTCTTGCTATTCGCAAGATCCGAGAAATGAGAAATTCAAATATAATTTCGTGAAAAGAATTATATTATATTGCGATGTTTGTGCAATTTTCTAATTCCTTTGATCGGTATAAATTCATAGAGCGTTTCAATCTCTCTCGAAACATATGACAAAATAGTTAAAACCATAAAATCGCCGAATGAATATCAATTATCGTTCCGACCAATTACCCAGAATATCATTTAGTTTCTGTATTAATCATACCAAATGTTATTCCACGTTCGACTGCCTGAAATAACAGTTTCAATAATTGTCACTGTCCATAGCGGACAATTTTTGATAGCATGCGAAATGGGTTATGCGCAGGTGGAACCAAAATCGTTCTTATCGTTGGACACGGAAGGCAGAGTGATTAGATTGGACTCGTTCTCAAAAGTGATCAGCAGTGGTCTGAGACTGGGATTCATCACAGCAGCGGCTCCACTCATAGCTAGTATAGAACTCCACTTGCAGAGCAGTCACCTCCATGCCCCTACATTATCCCAGGTTGGTAGGGTTGCTTTTCTACCCCATAAAGCTTTCCAACATTCTCCACCGTTGGTACAACTCGCAAAGCTTCGCCTCTAATCGTCATTTTATCGGAATACGATAAAACATTACGGAAAACTTTGATTATAATCCTTACGATGATTATACAAATTTCTACTACTTGTTTCGATGCTTGAAATCGTTTCAATGTAATTCTAACGATGATATGTATACAGATATCATGACCCTCCCTCTCTCAGTTATAGCAATTTACAATCTTGCTATATTCCGAATTGAAATTTTAAACTTTTGCCAGAGGTTATTAATTTAAAAAAGTCCTAAGATGCGCGATACCCAATTTCAATCATCGCAATTTTTCAAAGTCGATGTATCCATGAATACGTACGTACGTATAAAGTATGCATCGATACCATTCCGATCGTCAATAAAACATATGTCACTGCACGCTTCGTAAAGATATGGTCGATGGTTATTATGTATCATTTTCTAGACGTAAATATTATTTCTTTAATACGAAGATAAATCGCGTGAAAAATATCGGGAACGCTTCGCACGCTTCGCGTAACTATCATTGGACGTATGCCCATCTTGTATCAACGGTGGCGCGTGTCGGTTGTTATCGCAAATGTAAACACAGAACGGTTTTTATCATATGGGAACGCGAAGAAGGGACGGTTTCTTCACGACTAACCGTTGTTTCTAGGTGATACTGTACAAGCTAATGAAATTATGGGGATACGACGGAATGATGAAACACTTTATGGGGATAAGGCGGTTCTATAAACAACGAAGGGATATTATCGCCAGACTCGCTGAAAAGCATTTGAACGGTTCGTATAATTTACAAATATGCTTATTTTCTTGACAGTTCTTCGTTGAGTTGCTTTTAGTTTAAATATTTGAATATTTCAATTAAATATATACGTCGTTTGGTAAATTATTCATTTTAAATGTAATTTCGAAGAATAATTAAGTATCTTTATCCTAGTTACTATAGTTGTGATTAGCTTATTTATTTAATTATGTTTACGATTGTTGACGTTACTTTAAACACGTGCCGTGCATCTCAATACTATTTTTCTCTTAAATCTACGGAAATTATTTCGATATTCCTACGATTAGTAACGCTATCCTTGTTAGTGGTAGCATATTAATATGTATCGCCTACTTTGCAGGTTTAGTGGATTTCACGATACCGAGGGGAGGTTTCTTCCTCTGGATCAAAGTTCGAGACATTAAGGATACATGGAAGATGATTATGCAGCGAGGAGTCACGGAGGGTGTCATAATGGCGCCTGGTGCAGCCTTTATGAAAGATCCTAGCAAACCATGCAACGCTATTAGAGCAAGTTTCTCCAAAGCTTCTTACGAAGAAATGAACTTGGTAAGTTCTAACTATGTGATAAATTCAAACTTACGATTAAACTAGTCCAAATTATTCGATATCGACTGAATCGCAAAAGTTACCATTATTCGATATATGTAGTGACTTTTTTTTTTCAGGCAATGGAAAGGTTAGCAGATCTAATCAGGTCCGAGTTGCGAAATAATTACTCGATTATAAATGAAAATCCGTTCATCAACTGACGCATATGGATTTTTTCGTTTGATAAAGAATCAACGAACAAAGATTTGTCTATATATGACAAAACTCGTATCGATAAAGTAACGCGTATACCGTATATCTGGAATATCGTATGTTGATATGGTAGAAATCATCGCATCGTAGAAAAAGATCTTATCGACGAATAGCGACATAGAGAAATCTACCTGATCTATCCTGCAAAACCTGCTCAAAAATATTTGTTATCTTATTTGTTAGAGGACCGTAGGATCAAATTTTTTCGCCCTTTAATACATATAATTGTATATTAATTTTTATGCAATTTTTTACAATCATCTTATTCAATTCGATCATTTTCCATGTCATCGCTCTCAAAAACCACCGGTAACTTTTTTAAACATAAGTAACGATTAGCGCAAATATCGTGTGTACTTAATTACCGTAGGAATTCGTAGACGTATCGTTAGTACGTGTATTTATCGCGAATCGGCAAAGTATTCTATAAGTTTAAAATATCTTGTATAAAAGTATTGTTATGCTATGTATTAATGTTATGTAAATAAAACCGAGTCGATCAAGGTGCTACGCTTTTCCTACTCCCCTTATTCCCCGTTCTTCGATCGTTATAAGTTTTCAAAGTCAACTTACACATGTTTCTAGGAATTCATCGGTTGTTTAGAAGTTTGCACGACACAGAAGGTAAAGATAAACAGGGGATATGATAGCGTGACAAAAGTTCGAGCGTAACGCTATAGAATTAAGAGTAAGGGTGGAAGAACTTTGCTCTAAACATCTTAACTACCAATTAATTTTCAACGAAATTAATTTAATCTGCCGCGATATAAGCTGCGAAGGATCCATCTTGCGGCCTGCACGTTTCCTCAGTGTCGAACCATTTCTGTTGGTTCTCGCACATACGGCTGCTCCTACTTCCAGAATATCGTGACATATATTTCTCTTTGTCCGCGTTAAATTAAGTAGCTCAAGCACCAAAAGTAAACGATGATTCTGGAGAAAAAACTTGACAGACAGTTAATCCACGTTCTTTGTCATTTTCTTTCGAGTATTTGTGGCACGTCTATTCCTGAACGTTTATTACCACTAATATCGATTTCCTATAAAGAATATTGTCGAAATGGAAAAAAAAAAAAATGTCAACGATAGACTAACTTTAGTTTTCCAATCTCATATTTGAACACCGCGATTGGTTAAAATAATCCTTCGTCAAAAAACAAGAATAAAACATCAAAGAAGAAAAATAGATTGAATAGAAATTTGAATTTATCTTGCAATAAAAAAGAAAAAGAAAAAAAAAAGTGCAAGTGATTACGAAGGAAAAAGCGATGAAAGGGAATGGCGAACGAGGTTAATACGCGTGTAATGACGGATTTAAGACGAGCAACTTGTGTATTTTCTCGGTCGGGTAAACGAAGGGAAATCCCCGGGCCCTTCGAAGATATAGTGTATATTAAAAGACGTTTCTAGGGGTCGTTATAGGGGATGCACAGATACGGCCGATCATACGAATGGCCACATTTCCACGAGTGGGATTTTGCTGAGAAACCAGTTCACTTTCGTTTTTCGACCTGAGATCATCGAGGTCAGTTCTGCAACTTTACGATCATCGATTGTCCACCGAACACCGAAAAACCATGTACGTTTTCGAGTAATCATGTGAAATCCAAACGGAATGTCGACGTCCGGCTTTCAGAACATATTCGAAACAACGTTGCCCGATATGGGAAAAGTGAAACGAAATTCTGAAACAAAATTATTCTCGAAATTCTTGATTAATTTTATAATTTATCAAAGTATAAGCCCCATCTGATGTAGCGTAAGTGAAATTAGCTACTATTCGGCGAACAACTTGGTTGACGACATTTTGACAAGAAGGAAAGAAGAAGTAATGTCCGATTGAGAGTTAAAATCTATGAAAAATTCATCTATAAGCAATTTTATAAATTTCTTACGTGGCAACTGTTGCTACGATCTTTCTCGATCTTTCACGGTTCTTAGTGAACGCGTAGCATTATTTTTACAAATCTCGTCCCAACCCCCGAAGCTAGTCACCGTCAACGGGCTTTCAAGGATGCACGGATTACCTCGCGCGATACACGGGCCGAGTTGCTTTCGCGAACAGGAGGCGGCAAGGGTGGGGGGGGGGGGAGAGAGGTAGGAAAGAGAAGAAACGCGAAAAGGAACGGAATTCTTGGGTTCGAGCGTATCCGTAGTGGCGGGCTCGGGTTCGTATATAGCCGGTACGCTTTCTGTCGCTCTTCTATTCGCCGGTGCCGCTCCATATAGCACGAACTGTAAGGGGGTTATTCCCCAGGGATAGGTGAGATCGGGAGGTGAAATGCGAAGGCGGTAGGAGGATGGTTCGAGACTAGGGAAGAGTAGCATCGTGGTAAAGAGCGAAACGAGGAAGCACGAACGAGAAAGAGAAGGAAAGGGGAAGGCGAAACAAAAGACAGAGAGGAAGGAGTTGTGTGCAAGAGAGACAGCGGTGAAATGAGAAAGATATAGAACGAATGGTGCGAGAAAGGAGAGAGGTTGGCAAGGGTGTGCGAGGGGTAGTGCAGTTTCGTGTTGGCATTACTCTTGATTTCCGTGGTGACGTCGCTACCTCGGCTGCCCTTTCCCTCCAGCTACTGCTCTGCCTCTTTCTCCTGGCTTCTCCTCCGCCGTGTCTTGTGTTTTGCCGTTTCTATGTGCGGGGCCTACACCCAGCTACCTAGCAGCCCGTGCTGATACGGAGAAAGAGCAGCCACCCGGACTATCCGGCAGAGATAGATCCTTCCGTGCGCCCTACCTACCTATATCGTTTCACCTACGTATAGAGAAACACGCACACGGATAAACAGTTGCTTTTCGAGGCCGCGTCGCACGGAAAAACCCTTTGCACCAGCCATTATATCACGGTAAACATCTCAGCCTCCCGAAACCGCATTATACCGGGATAATAAAAAATTAAGGGACCCGGGATCGGCCAACTTTTCCCTCTATACGCTTCCTCGCCTCGGCCAGCTGACCAACTAAATGACCGATAATGAATCCGCTGGTTCTGCTCGTGGACACTGCACGTGGAAGAAAGTTTGCTCCGCTACGATTGATTGACGGAGTAGCCTCGGAACCACCGAGGTACAGGTAAATCGAGGCAGAAGTTGCCAATGTTTAGAGAACGTTTGTTTCGCCTGATAAATATTGTTTCAGGCGAACACACCTTTACGACTTTACGGTAACGATATTATTGTTATCGATGTTTTTTTGTTTTTTTTTTTTTGTTTTGTTTTTTTTTTTTTTTTTTTTTTTTTTGAAAGAAAAGTAAAAGTGCTTACATTTGAAAAAAGAAAGAAAAATGTTGTTAACGTCGCGTCGACGCAAAACTCTTTATTCGTCCAGGGTATACACACTTACTGTACCTTATGTCTACGACGTCCCAGTAAAGCATAGGTTTTTATGTATCGTACAATTAAGTTTATGTTATCAATTAGAAATCAATCGCGGTCCTTTTCCTTGGCTTTAGTTCCATTTCTAAATAAACATCGGTAGCATAATACGTCGATACACGATTAGATTAGAATTCAGTGGCAGGAAAGGTATTTCAAAGGATCATCCACTAATTGCCAAATCTCAACGATTCGTATCTTTTTAGGATACAAGTTTCGACAATCTTAATTTCTTATCAATGAGAACGCTAATTAATTAAGCTTAGTAATTCCAACATACCATACATGACATGATCATTGATAAACATTTTGAAATTTGTATCGTAAAAGCGTATCGATCATTCAAGTCGAAGTCGACGATTGGAAGCATCCGAATATTTCTGCGATTCGCTATACATATACATAGTGTATATGCATTCCACTTACCTTTACCATTTCAACTTGTCGATTTAGAAAACAGCTATCCAGAAAAAAATCAATCCTCAACTTCAGCATCGCCGCCAAAGTCCAACTTGCCACGGCTCTTCCTCGTTATGGTTGGATCCTGTCGAACCACAATTTGTCGATCGTTTCAAGTTTCCAAACGGACCGATGGAAACCTGTGGCGAACTCTATCGGAACGTCGATCGCAGAGCGCGATTCTACTCTGGCAAAAATCTGTCTGCGAAACGACCTTCGATGGTTGGAAGACCTAATCGAAAAGCCGATCGGGAAAGGTCGAGCGCGAAATAACGTGAAACAACGGCGAAAGTCGGACGAGAGGGTGTAAGAGGGCGGGTTGGTTTGGATCGGCGTACAATATAGCCTCGCGATTGCCCAGTAAATATCGGGGCGAGGTTATAGCCGGCTCCGCGGCCCGTAAACCAAGACATTAAATTTTATAATATTGCGTCCCGTCTCGCTCCCGTCCCTCCTCGACATCGACCCCTCTCGTCGTCGTTTCACCTACCTACCCCTTCGTAGCCGAGGGGGTGAACGCGGGCGCGAGCGAGTTGGAGCGCGAACGCGCACCGTGCTTTTATTGGCTATTTACAGAGGAAATGGCCTCTAAATTAACTGCAGACTGCCGGATTGCTACCTATATCGAGCGGCCTCGTATAACGCCCGTGCTGCTCTCGCCCGTTAAGATCAAAATCGAAATGACAGAGCGGCGACGATTAATTTTCCGCGCCAAAATAGCCAACGATATCCGTCTTTCTATCTTTCTCTGTTCCTCGCAACACAAGCATTGCACGCAGCGACGCGTGATCGTTTCGATGGCTACGATGCGACGGCTGTCTTGTCAATCTTACGCGGAAGGTGGTCGAGTTAAAAGGAGAGGAACAGAGTTGTCGATAGAAAGGACTGTACTGTCGGGCTTCCTTTTAATCACAGCGTGAATTTTTGATCGTTCGACCGAACAGGGGAATTTGTCGGCTTTTTCGAGACCTTTCGTCGGTGAGGCGTCGAAGGACCGACACACAGGGGCAGCTTCGTGAGAGTTTTATGAGCAGTACAACGAGCTTCATATTGTTATTTATCGTTGCTAGACGATAAATTTCCAGCCAGAAGAGAATGTAAACCCGTTGCGAGGAATATTCCGATTAGAGTACATCCGTCCGATCAAAGTTCGCGTGGACCATTATTCTGTACATTCTTATGCGTCTTTTATGCGTCTAAATAAATAGTAGTCCCGTTGTTGATAAATATCGTTATTAAAATTCCGCGTTATTCGTCGAAAAGCTAAAGCATAAATAAATATGTCTGACCTTGATTGATCTTGCAATTAACCTGATTCCGTTTTCTTAAAAAAAAAAAAAAAAAAAAAAAAAAAAAAAAAAAAAAAAAAGTATTCGAAAAACTAATAAATAGATAAATAAACAGCCATTTCGAAGTTTTCATCAAGAATATCGAATCTGACATCACAGTGCCAAATAAATTTCATATCTCAATTAGTTTTTCGGCCACGTGGCGGCACGTGGCAAACGTTGGTCTCGCAGCTCGACCCGTTTTCCCCTTTTGCTTCTTCGCCGCCATCGGTAAGGGCGTAATTCAAACGCAAATATATTAAGTGTTGTCTACACCGAGCCTCTGTTTAGTGTGTCCGTTTCGTTTAGCTCGATAAGCATCTTTCGCCGCCACTGATCGCGATTCTAAGCGACAGGATGATTGTAGATCATATCCTTTCATTTCATTAATTTAACGCTCGTAATAATAATCTGACGATACCTTTATCTTATGGAAGATCGTTTGAAAATACAACTTGGAGCGTACATGGTCAAAAGTATGGAATTACTAATATGTTTCACTAGTATCGAAGAGGTAAATATAAAATCGACTTGGAATTATGCTACTCAAAGATCCACGAAAGTATGTAATAAGTATGTAATAAAATTTCCATTCCTGATCTATAGAATTCATTCGTCAAAAGTTTGCAACCATTATTATGTATTCTACCGAATCCAAGAATTTAAAATAGATTTGATTGAAAATTTCATCGTTGAAAGGTCAGTCAATGAAAATGAAATTTTTATTCACCACCATCATTAACAGTAGATTCATAAAAATGATTCCAAACTTGTAGCGAATAGCGTGTATGAGATATATTTTTAACATTTGTCTATTAATCGCAGTGTCGCGTACCAGAATGTCGTTCATCCTGCAGAATCAAAGAGTAATTTCTTGATTGTAGTCGGAACCTCTGTATTCCCTACGCAAACACGATCAGAAAAGACATATGTTTGAGTAGTGTAATATATACATAGTTCCCGCTCGGACACATCGTCCTACAACATATTAACAGCTTAGCCGGTAAGCCTTTTATATTACATTTTTCCCTCTATGGGGTCTCCTAATCCAATGGGGTAGCTGGTCGTCCTATAATACGGGGACGCACATAGCGAATTCGAGCCGAATCGAAGTTCAACCTTGCGCGCGTATCGAGGAACCGCAAGTCCTAAGATTACCCCCAAACGATCGCTAAAATGAGACAATTTATATCTGCGATATTTATCCGTTACCTATCATCCTCCAAACCTTAAACATTCCTCAAACATCGAAGAGAATCCTAGTCACGAATAAATTGCAGGGAAAACAATTATTTTGTTGTAGATAAATACTTACATAAATACTAGTACATATTGTAGATATCGTAGATTAGAGATATACTATATAAAAGTACATTTTCGTTGTTTCTTTTCTTTTTTTTTTTTTCTGTTTTAATATCACTTTATTATTCGAAAAGGATAATATTAAAGGATATTAAAAGAAACATGCTAATATAAAATATAGTCGATGGTAATGTACTCAATGGTGTAACTATTAAAAAAAAACAGGATTTCTCTATCTTCGATGTTTGAATGTCTTTCACTATTTCAATCTTATAACGAGCAATATCTTTGAATTATAAAGACGACAGAAAAATACGTATTTTGCTTTAAAGGTAATTGACAACGTACTAAATTTTAAAACTGCTACCCTATTAAACATGGAAAATGTGACTTATCCTATTTCTTGCCTGCGGTGTTCGCTTGAATAAACTCATACATGTAATTGAGCGAAAATCGCTGAAATCGATAAATTTATGAAATTACCATGAAAAATTACGAGTTAGTCACTTTACTACTTGTTAAACAGAGTTTCGCTTTTAACAACATGCTCTCTCATTCCCCAGGAAGCCCAAGTTCCCTTCGATCGTGCAACTTGACCACTCATCGCGTGAATCTTGCGCAAAGTATACGTATTCATACGCGACCCGTCCGATCGTGTTTGGCTTTACAGGCACGTAAGTCACGCGTCGAGGGATGATTCCGCGTTGCGTGCGCTTCACAGGGCAAACAATGGGCCAACCCCGGTCAGGGTGCGCCTCGTAAATACGCGTCAACCGATAAAGTTATGTCCATGTTCGCCGAAAGATTTCTGGAAGCGATCGCGAGTCAGTAGATTCTCGACATCTAGGATGGGTCAGTCATTCTACTTAATTGGGGCTTCGGACGTGAAATGTTCACAAAGTCAAGTCGGAGGAAGCGACTGTTCCTAGGAAAACGGTCTATAGGATCATCGACGTTCGAACGGTCATGGGAAAAGCATGGTATCGCGATCTACCATCGCATAGAGAGGGTTATATTTTCTGTGCGGTCGATCGTTCTATGATGAATCGTCTGCATCTGTTTCCTACTTTATTATCTTCCTTCAAATATAATCCAAGAAATAAAGAAAATATGAAATAAAGAAAGTGCAATTTTTATTCGGTCAGTTAAATTCTCCGATAATTAAATTTTAGATTGCTGTAGCTCAGACAAATAGATTGAATAAATAAGATTAAAAACAATTTACCCATTACGTGGCGGTAAAAGTTGATGTGGACGAGTGAATGCTCACGTAAGGAACGATTCGAGGATTACATGGCGCTACATAAAAATATATTATATACGTAAGATCTTTAAAAGTGCGGTATAATTGAGAAACGAAGAGAGAGTCCGGTGTAAATTGCAAAAAAAAAAAAAAAAGGTTATAGAATTCCGAAAGAAAATTCGTAGAAACCAGATCTGTTTCTGACGAGGGTCATTTTCAAGTTACATTATTATTATCTCATGCCTATCTTATTCTTAAATATAGTTTCACTTATTTCGTTTCATATTTACCACATTTACATACCTCAACATTCTAGTTGAAATTATTACAACGTTACGATTAACATTATTACTTAACTTCAAGGCGACAAAAACGCGTTGACTTGCGAAAACGGGGACGCTTGTTTCGTTCTGTATCGTGGTGTGTTGCAAAAGGACATCAAAATGCAGAACATTGCATCGGTGTGCGCAGCAGTAGTCAAGAATTCGAAGATATGAGAGGAGCCGGTAATAAATCTTTAGCCAGGACTTAAGTTTCCAAGTAAATCTTCCCACGTTTTAGCAGTAAGTCCAGAGCTCACTGCGGAACGGGATCAAGAATACCGACTCGCTGGATAACAGCTTGCATGGTCTCGGCGACGCCGCGTCGGCGGCTGCATAGTCCAGGGAAGGTGCTAAATCCACTTGTGACGAGTTTAAAATCGACTCTATCGCCCATACTGATGTGTCTCGCCCTTAATCCGCTACAGAAGCACGCGATCCGTGCTTCTATAGAACTGCGAACGCAGCTCGTTAGTCAAAACCTCTCAAAAATAGCATCATCTTTGAAAGAATTTTCGATGACAGCTTTTTATGGTAATCTACAGATTTTTCGATATCAGTACGATTTTAACTGCGATTATTTATATCGAATATGGTATATTTAGGAATGAATCAAAGACGGCTGGTTGTTGTAGCATCGAATTTGATAAAACAAGAAAAAGGAAGAAAGAAGGAAGGAGCCTGGAAGAAGGAAATTTTCAGATTCGGATAAATTTTACGTATAACAGTACTCTACTACGCGTGCGACTATGCGTTCGTGCGGTTCGAAAATTCTTGTTATTACGGCTAAAATTCACTGATTATATTTTATAACAAATAGCCGGAACGAGTTTCGCAGTAAATCACAGTCGAATAAAACAAGATAATTCACATTGTTAAATTTACATTAATATCGCATTTCGAAGCGATACTGCATACCACAACTAGATCAATAATCGCGTCATTTAGAATGTAATAAATTGTTTTTCAATCGTGCCGGGATTAACCAATTAAACAATTATTTCAATTTCGAATCGAGAATTCGAAAGTGCAAAAATACCAGTTGGAGAAAATCCGTCCGGTATACGTCGAGGTGATTATCGCGAAAGAAAATTGTCGGGTAAAGAATTGCCACCCGTAGATGGAGGGGGATAAAGTTTGGACGTACTAGAAGAGAGAACAACGTGATTTAGATATCGTCTTCTTGCGGTAATCAATTTCCATTAACCAAGTCTTGGCTCAGTTAGACAAAGAGAGAGAAAGAAAGATGGAACCAAGCGAGGAGCGAGGACGAGGGAAACGGAAGATGAAATGGAGATAAAGAAAAACCGAGTGGCGGGAGACAAATCTAAAGAGGCTGTAACGTAATCGAGTTTCGCGTATTTTTATCCGAACCAATGAAAATTATCGAGTTAAAACTATTCTCCATCCTTGGAACAAATTATCCAAAACTCTTGAAAATTATCGTTTTATGTCTCGACGAAGAAATGATTATCCGTTGTCTTGGAGAATACTTTATCGTCCTATCGTCTCTACTGATTCTCAACTTTTCAATTATTAAACAAAACACTCTATTTCCGTGTATCCAGTGCCTGATTTACCTACTACTCTTTCCCTTTCGTCCCTTATTTTTTCTCCAGGATATAGAAATTGCAGAGAGTTTTGGAAATATCAAGGATTTTGCATAATGTCAATCGCCATCATTGCAACAGAGTAAAAAAGCAAGTAAAAAAATCGTCACTTGATTATAATTATAAAGATTATCATAAAACATATAAAGGATATTATAAGTCAAATTTAATTAATCAAAAGTTTAGCGAGGGTGTTAATTAATGTTATTAACGAATATCGATGTCGTCGATGTCGGAAAATAGAACATTTCTTAGAAAGTTTCAGCGATCTGCTCGGATTCTTTCGGACAACAATAAACAAATCTGGGATAACGAGAGAAGCGTCGAGACGTCCCCGATCCTTTCCGGGAATAGTCGGTGAGTTGAGAAAATTGAAAAACTTCCCGGTAAAATTGTCCCGCCACTAGAACTTGCACTGAACTTAACCTGTCCCTCCGTCGCTCAATACATTCTAAAAACTAATTAAACTTTGGACATACACAAGAAGAGGCCCGACCACAAGTTTCCGTCGAACGATTCTCAGGGGTGGATTAAGCAGGCAGAGTTCTCGTTCGCAAAAATACTCGCAGCTGAAGGCCACCAGCGAATACAATTACGAGGCTGAAATAATCAAGCTGCTGGCACGTTTTCAATAGTTGGCAATTAACATCAGAGGAAAAAAAGTTCTAGACGTTAGGAAGTTGTAGACGAAAGTTTCGAAACTTGGAACAATTAATTTCGAAGGTCTCGATTAAAATCTTTTATACGTCCTTGCTTCATTTTCACCGAACAAAATACCAGCATATAGATTTTTAACAAATGCGTGCATCATAAAATACTTCCGCTAATCGAATCAATTTATATACCAGACCTTAATCAACCTTAAATCCTCTTCCGAATAAAAACTTTCCAAACGTAAATTTATGATACTCGAAAGTTTCACGCGTATCGCAGGATGAACGTTGTAAACCGGTCTGGCAAAAACGCAGCAAAAATCTTCTTAATGAAAATCTATAATATTCGACAACTTTGCTACGGTGTGATACGCGCGTGTATAAACAAAATCGTTTATTCGGTCAATTCATCATTTTTCCCTTAAAACAACAATCCACTGGATCAACGAGATCCGACCACTCAATTAAATCTATGCAAAATTCACAAACCCGGCGCGATTCGAGATGAAACGCGTAAACTCAAACGAATGACGGTGAATCGGAGAATCGGAGAATCGGAGAATCGAATGCCGATTCCGTGGACCGGCTGGCGAGGAACGAGAAGACGCTTGACCGTCGAAAGCAACTGTGAACCGTCAATCGCGGTGAAAAGCGACCTCGCGTAAACGGCGTACACCGGCAGATTCGGCAATTAAGCAAAAGCCGGCCGGGTCGAGTGGCAAAATATTTGCAGAAACGTGGCATCGCCGTTCGGAAACTCGTTGGTAGCCGTAACTGGAATGTGAGATATGGCTGGAACTCGATCGACGTCCAAATGAAGCACGCTAGAGAGTCGGCAAGTGCCTGGTCGGATATTATAGACCTGTGAACGAGACTGAGGGGTGGTTTCCGCGTTAAATTGAAACGCTCGAAGGTAACGTCTAATGAAAGCATACGCGCGGAGCTAATATCCACCCCACTAGAATGTAATAATTTCCGAATGGTACTTGAGAGAGAGAGAGAGAGAGAGAGAGAGTCCGTACTTCTCTCTGCAACAAAGGTTTAAGCACGCGTGTAGCTATTCGGAATCGCGCGCTCTCGTCGTTCGCCAGAATCCGCCTCGCGGCCTGCTACGATCCTGCAAAGTCGACACGGACGCCAGCTAGACGATTTATTAAAAAGTTCATTCGATAAACCGTGCTCGGACTGGGCCGCGTTCGCTACGCGTTGATTTCGTTAGTGGGGTGGCTCGAGTTCCGAATCGAAAGAGCGAAAACCAGCCAGCAAAATCAAAATTTGCACTTTGGCGTGTTTCGCTCCGCGGTAATTGCGTACATCTCCGCCGTGCTTCTCTAGTGCTGCCTACGTTTCAGTTGCGTAATTTCATTCGCTCGGTGCTATCGAAATCGTTTGAGTTTGATTGAAATTGAAGGCAACTAGAAGATACATATGTAGATGTTTTTTTATAGATTTTTATAGGCGGAAAATTGTGCTTCAAGTTGTAGTATGGCTTTATAATTATTAATTTTACGGTCGAGACGTCTATACTGTTGAAACATGAGTGGCGTAAATAAATATTAAAGTTCAGCAACATTACATAATCCCATGACTCCATTCATTAACGAAACTTTATGTGCTCTACTTTTATCATTTTGTGATGGTAGCTGAGCCTTTCCTTTTCGTTTTCCTTTCAAGGAAAAGTATGAATTAATTTCCACCGTTGAAAACTATCAAGAAGGCAGTAGGTAGATGGTAAATTGACATATCGACTTTGACTGACCCGGAATGTGTTTTTCGATATTTTATGATGCCAGTTATAATCCTGAATGGACGATATCGCTGCAATACGATTCGTCCATATTCTCCAATCAAAAAAAAAAAAAAAAAAAAAAAAAAGAAAAAAAGAGAGAGAGAATTCAATACAAAAATAGGATGAACGAAAGATCGCAGTTATTGCAAATAATAATGAGAGAGAGAGAGAGAGAGAGAGAGAGAGATATCGAAACGCACGAAAATTCAACGAATATCCGGTCGGGAGAAAAGGAGAGCACGACGAGAAGCGCGTAACAAGTAGTCTTTCAAGTTGCACGTGGTGGTAATATAATCGGGCATCGGTTTCATGAAAATCTATCGGGCGAAAGCTTTCAACGATCAACTGTAATCGTGTATAGGCGGCCAGGCATTTCGGAAAACTGGCATTGGAAAGAGTTTTCAAGAGTTCCAACTAGAGAAGTGCATACATAGAATGAATTTCGCTGGAGGACCATTTCTCTGCAATTGTGTACGTGTACATCCGTGTTTGCATGTGTTCGCGCGCGCGCGCGTGTGCGTGCGTGTGTGTGTGCGTGTGTGTGTGCGCGTGTGTGCGCGTGTGTGCGTGTATGCACGCGCGCGCGCACGTTCACACTCTCGTCCGAGGCTCGGTGTTAAAGAGTGGGGGCACGAGAGCATGTGGGTGCTGTAAGCACAAATTGCCACAAATTGGAGAAAATTGAATGAAGCTTACGGCTTAACGAAGGCACTAAATCCTTGTGGAACGACCTATCTCAACATGCAGCCCATTTTCGTGATAAGCGAGCAGATGTCGTGCGTTTAAAACACTCCATTGACAAATCGCGATTAGACTCCGATCATCCCTCAAACTTCCAAAGGAACCAGCCGTTTTCAGGTGTTTGGATTTCAAATCTAATTTTTATCGTTTCTGGTCAGTCACGCGGTGCTCGCGTTTTCGTGTAATTAAAACTGCACCGTGTTGCGTTCTATACACGTATACCGTTTACCGACATGTTCGATTCAACGCGTTTAAATATTAGCTCGTTAATTACGGGTGACGAAGTAACTCGAACGCCAATTTTTTGAACATAATAATTTCTTCATTTAAGGATTCCCTGTGCTTTCAAGATAAAACGTGTCACCTGTTTACATTCACGAAGACCAAAACTATAATCCAACTGAAACCGATTTGTTAAAATTACTAATTTAGAAATCCTTCGGTTAACGAATCAAACGATTGGCGACCGATATGCATATTCGTTTTACTTTTCTATGTACCGTTCGACCATACCTCTTTTAATAAAACAGAATTACTTAAACTAATTATACCCTGTTCATCGAGGAACCGGTTACGGTAATCGCGTTTAAAGCGTTCGACGTTGTAGACATTGCTGGTTACACAGAACTCCCATAACGGGCGCGATGCTAATATTTTAAAACGACTCGTAAGCGAGTTGATCGTCCACCGTTGATCGTCTAACAAATCCAACTTACGTTCGTTTAGAGATCTTTCGGGTAAGTGTAATGCTCCTTCCGACTTCGATAGGAACTTTCTGTTTCCCTCGAAAGGTCGAAAAGAGGTCTTTTATTGGAGTGGCTTCTCCGTCGTTAAAGACGTGACGAGTTCGCCAAGCGATTATGGAGGATTGAAATCGAACAGGGTAGAAGGGAAACACGAGGATGACAAGAACGAGTATCAGAGAGAAAGAGAGAGAGAGAGAGAGAGAGAGAGAGAGGTAGAAAGGGAGAGAAAGAGAGTGAGATAGACGCGAAACAGTTGCCTATTTGTAGCGAGCAGGAGACAGACAGTGACGAGAGTCGGGGAGGCGTGCTAGACGTGGAATATGTCTGGCGTATGTGGAGAACCTCGTACACTCCCTCGGGATTGTTATGGGGGCATACCGGCTTCTGGTATGTAATATCAGAAATTCCTGTCTACCTGTGTGTCGCCTGTTGCCCGTGCACGTTGTTCCAATTGGAACAGGCGGGGCGCACGGTACGTCGCGAAAGTGGTATTACTTCCACAGGCGTTTGGGCCCAGGTGGGTGAGCCTGAGCATTCGCCTTCTGCTTCGTCGAATATTTGGAGGATGAAACTGCACGAGTTCTACGACGAAAAAATTAACTAGACAGAGGACAGAGATTTCGTTTGTCCAAACGAATCTGTCCGCAGAACGCCACTGTCCCCTTTTTCCTTCAATTTTGATTTCATACGCCGGTTCGTTGTCAGCGGTGGTTTGACTTCAAAGAATCGCGCGAACGATTTCTATGGAATTGATCGAGTATTCTGGTTCGCTTATTCGAACGTCTGTTTCCTTGATAGGCAATCTGGATTCGATACTTGAGAAAATGCCTTGAAATAAATATGAGTGGTCTAAGAAATTTGTTACGAAATTAGCGAATAGACTACGTAATAATTTAGGCCGTAAAATTTCCGTTGTTGAGTCGAAGTAACGTTAAAAAAATCCTACGTTGGAAAAAAAAAGGAAAAAATAAAATAAAGAATCGATGACGCAAAGTCTTTTCGGAAAACGCGCGATGCGTTACACCTAAAACGAACCTCGATCTCGCAGCACGGAAGGGTAGTTTTAGCCAGAGGCATCGGTAGTCTGCATTCGACACATTGTCAATTTGCCGCTGCTCGTCTCGCCTGTTTAAAATCGATCGCCTACAGGCACATATGCCTCCGCGTATTTCCGCCGCCCAAGTGTTTCGTGCGTTGCCATTGTTGCGATTCTCGTCTCTTCTATCGTTTAAAGAAACAAAACGAGGCAGGAGAAGGCAAGGAGAAAATTAAAAAGAAATATAGATACTGCGATTTGAACGTTAGCCTGCAAGTTAAAAATACGTCTGATTCGATCGATCCGACGTACTCGAAATTTTTTATTCTTTCCAGTCGTTCGAAATTCGTTCGACGAATTCTCTGGAAGGACGACAATCTCGATTAAACGATCGTTCGACTATTATAAGCATCCACCTTCTGACAATTTATATTTCGAATTTCTCCTCTAAAGGTGCATCGAACCTAGATAATCGAGCTGCCAGAACGCGATTGTAACAATAATTAACCGATAATCAACTAGTCGCGGAAAGTTAATGTAGCTGGTGACGGAGAATAAAAATTGCAAACGGCGGATATTTGAAATATACAATTGCGTTGTAACCGAAGAATTCCTGTGGTGCGCGCACGAATCCCGCCGTGCATTCTCTGGTTATGTCTGTTTCATTAAACCGGAGAATTCCAGCGTATTTTTGGAAGCGTAGGAACCAAGCGAACCGCTGGTTACACCATTTTCCATGGACAGTCAGCGTTTGTTCGACCAGGCACATCGCCGCGCGGCGCTCCAATATTTCTCACCGTTCTCGCTCCACTAGTGATCGAATACTATGGACCACCGACGTTAATTATCTTTAATACCATTATCCATGTATTTCCATGTGCTAACACGAATGAATTTTTAAAGAAAAAGAAAAATCTTTTTCTTTAAAAATCTCGCGGAATTAAGGTTTGTGCTCGCGCATTACTTCGCGAATTTAAAAAATTAGACAAACAGATTAATTTCAATGTCTAATTTCTGCCTGTGTGATTCGGCCTGTCGATGGACCACTTTGAAAGCAGTAGGTCTCGGATATTAACTCTACGCTGTAAATTATCTTCGTATTAATGCAAGAATGCCGAATAGTCGAACGATGAAGCGTTTCTGCCGTGTTTATTAAATTTCTTTGACATCCGCCCCTTCTGGAAGCAATATGGCTTCTTGGTATCTGCGCGTGGCATTTCTGCAAAATTTGCTTCTTCTTCGAAAGATCGTAATTCGTCTTTGAAATTTTTTATCGCGTTTAATTGTTTTTCCCACAGTGACCGTCTTTTTTTTTTTTTTAAATTGCAGCGCGCATCGATGGTAAGTTGCGCGTGCGATCGTCGACAAAGCAACAACGATTAACTGCATCGTTATTCTGACAAAAACGAATTTCGGTTATTTGTCGGCGCGTAGTATTTCAACGTTTATTACGAACTTATTTCTACACTGAAATAACCGTTCCCGGTGACGCACGCCGCTGGACAAGTATGAATTTTCGCTTCGACGTTCGGGAAATAAAGCGTTTCGATGTTTCTTTTTGCTCTACCATTTTTCATGCTGCATAAACGGTGCAATTGAATATTTTGAATAACATTTATAAGATAAAGAAACGAAGCATTCGTAGCGAAGAATAAAATAAGTTTAATTTTCATCTGCAAATTTTTTTTTTTTTTTATTTCAGCTTGCCTATCGGTAGTTGCACCTAACGTATTTTATCCCGAATATTTGTCGCGATAATCATAAATTAATTTCTATAACATGCTTATCGTGTAAAATCCAAGAAGCATAGTTGCATCAAAGTATCGTAGGACCTAACAGACACCTTATACTTACTATCGTAATCCTAGAGATAATAATGGTAATTCATCGACAAGAATACGTATGTAGATCGCGTAGGATCGTGTCACGCCATACCAGGAAGATGCGTGAGGATGCTAATCAATAAGTTAAACACACGACGACGTTGTAACGCCAGACTACAATAGTCTAGCATGAACGTACCAGAGTCTCGATCCACTGCCTTTTAACGCGCTTATAATCATCTCTGTGTACGCCCTTGCGCGTAACGATAAAATACACGATTCGATGCTCGTCGATGGTAATCGCTATCTTCCAAGCATTACGGTAAACATGTGCCTTGAATCCTGATAAACGGATGCAAATTTCAAAGTTCGCGTATTTAAAGGTAAGAAAAGTTCGAGAACAAGGTTGCGTCGATAGGCGAGTAAGCAAAGTGATCGCTGGCATATTGTCCCGTGGTTGACGTTGAAAGCGACGCGGCCGACTTCCGTCTTCGCTGGGCGGCCGCTACCTTATAAAAAGGGTAGCTATTGAATTAAAAGGACGTAGTGAATAAAGTGGCCGGGCTACGCGGCAGCGTACAGCCAGGCGAAAGAGGGAAAAAAGGCGAAAGAGGGAAAGGGATAAAATACACGGTGGCTGTCGTTGGTGGCGACGATAGAAACGAGGATAGAGGAAACGTGGAAAAAAAGTTGGAGGAAACGAGAAGGAATCCTGCTCTCTCCTTCGTTCCGTCTGGCCCCGATGCGCACCCTGCAACCCCCTGCATCCACCGGACGCCGTGCTTACCGGCCATAAAAATAAAATTTCAATAAATCTCCAGCAGAGGGTAAGCTAGTGGGGCATCCAGAGGGCGGGCTACTCGCTCATTGGAGCTGCGTCCGTGGCGGTTACCGCCTACCGCAAAACAGAGACAGCTAGACTACAGTAACCTGGATAGAGTTTACCTCGGATATGGACAGCCCCGCCAACCACCGTAGTCCGTGAGCAAAACTCTGCCACTACCGCTTCTCGATTTCCTTCTTTCCTTTTTTTTCTCCATTTCTACTCTTTTCCTTCATCCCCCTCTTCATCCGCCAGACTTTGTTCTTTTTTCCTTCGTCTTCTTCCTCTTCGTCGTCGTCGTCGTCGTCGTCGTCGTCGTCGTCGTTTCATATCGCTTTATCTTTTCTTATATATTCTTCTTCCCGCTTTTTGTCCTGACAATCTGTCTCTATCGGTTCTCCAGTCGCCTAACATTTCCCATAAAGCGTTACCGGAAGTACGCCGATCTCATTGGACCGCTTCACCGAACCTTTGCCCGTCTCTATGAACCCTCTTTTCACAACTTTTAGCCTTTCCAACTTCCTGCCAATGTTACGGATTAAACGTCCAACAGACCAAAAGTATCGAAAGTACCTTCCAATCTTGATCATAAACGGCAACGGTTTTTTGCTCCGGCAAACCATTCTTCCTCCCAAAATCCAGTTTTACATGCGAGAACGAGGCATTCTTAATTGCTTTAAATCGCCAAATCGTCATTCTCAGAACATTTCGCAAGTTCGAAACGCTGTTTCGTATTCAGGTATACGTATCGTTTGCAGGCTCTTCTTTCGACTAAGTACGTTCCTGGCGGCGACGACGAGTCTGAAGCACGGCAGCGATTTAATATCACGCCCACAAGCCGGCTACAGGAGTGAGAACGATCTGGCGCGTGCAACGGGCGAGAAGAAGAGGCCCGCAAAAGGGTGTTTCGCGCGACAGAGAGAGGCACATCGACGGCTATCCTCGGCGGTGGGGGAGCTCGGATATGGCAGCTAGGCAGTCCGCTGTTTGCCTTGCTGGGGCACGGGCCGTTCCATGAACACGTCTCGTCGTGTATACCGCATCTTGTCGCGTTCTATCCACGAGAAATATTCGCAATAAATATTCGCTTTGGTCGTATATAACGTTTCGTAGCACGGAACTTTCGAGGGTGGCTCGCGGTGACACGCGGATTTTCTGTAACCCCGTCCTATCTGTGTCGGGAGTTGCACTCCCTGGGAGCGGCATGCTCAACAACATCTCCGCCGGCGGTTCGGTACACGGTATTCCCGGTAAGTAATGACAGAGATGTGCGACCAAACGGTTTTTTATTCCTCGACGAATCCCGTGTGCTGTCGCTTTCGAAGTATATTTCAAGGAAATTTACGCGGCGAACTTTCTCTCGCGCGATTACACGTACGATAGCTTTCGAAATCGAATCTGTGAAGTTGCACAATTTTCCAGGATGCTTAGCTGCAGGATAACGTTAAGTAGAGATGTTCGAGACTCTGCTGAAATTATTTTCTCTTATGTTTTGTGCTTTGATTGTGAAAAGTGGGGAATAACGTCCTTTGTGCTGTGCAAAGCTCGACATTGATTTGATGACCATCTTTCGCTTTTTTTAGTCCTATGAAAGGGTATGGCATTGCTCGACTTGCGTGTTTATGGTAATTGAGCTTAAGATGGTATTTCGTCGTAGTCCTTGCCGTGAAATGCGAAGGATCAAAGATTTTTTATCGTTTTACGTACAAGTACTTTTCGGTTATTAAATGTTCTATTTGCGAGGACGATGATCTGTGGTGGCAGGTGAAAAAAATCACTTTTTTTTCTTCTCTTCTTTAAACGTGTACCGCAACAGTGTCGAAGCAGAATATTTTTATCGTACGAAAACGTCGAGTGGTTTTGAAAGTACGGCTTTGGAAACTTTGATTCTTAATTGTATAAGTTACGTTATATTCAATAACTTATTCGTGGAAAAGAATTGCCCAACCGAATTCCAGTTATCGGGAAACTTTTAATATCTAAGTAGGTTAAAAATGATATTTTAAGCGATAAACATTATTCTTTTGCATAAAACATATCTGAACTTAAAATCTCCTTTTATTAACGTTTAAAAAGTAACATTAGCCGAAAACATGGAAACGTCAAAAATAATACTGCCATTTACGTTTAAATTTACGGTTGTTAATTATGAAAGAACGATTCATATAATACTAACCACTAAAAATCTGTTAAAAAATAAGCAATTCCACGCTTCTGATACCGAGCGTCCTGAAACGTACACATTTGAGCAATTATACTTGCGAATTATATTTTATTCGTTACCTTAACTATCCCCGTTATAGTATAAAATATTCATAAACTTCGTGAACGATAATATATTCATTCGATTATTTATTTTTATTGTGTGTTGTCAAGCTACGCTCTGAGAAAGCTTTGTCCGACGGCGCGCCTTCCTTTACAACTACATATATGCAAAATATCCAATGTCAATTAAGAAGATATAATCTGAATATTTTAGCAATAATCTTCGTTAATAATTAGTCACCATGCCTCCTCCCAAGAAATATTTCCTACTGAAATTAATTTATTGTAATTATTAGTAATTGTAGTGATAATTAGTAACAAAAGTAGATGAAAATTATGCAAAATATTTCGCTCAGCGCCATTCGAATATGTTATCAAATTTTGTTTGTTCCTGCCAGATACGTCGTACGACATAAAAAATCTGGAATCGGGATGAAACATTTCTACGTATTCTATTCGATTTCTAATGGTTCGAACATCGGTCAATGTTTTTATATAAAGCTCTCAGATTTTGTAAAAAATTTTCCAGAAAATCCGAAAGATCGACGAAATACAATCGCCATTCCCATTCATCCCCATCAACGATCATGCAGAAATTATACGTCGCGTGCATCAAACGCCATAGTAGACTCTCAGGTTTTTGCCTGTCGAAAGTCGCGGTACACAGGCGAAACAGAAGGGAAAAGTTGGTCGAACGATAAAAAGGAAAACTTTGATTCGATAACACGTGGCGGACGCCTGTTCGCTTCTCTCCCGCCCAAGGAAACCGCTTCTCGAGTTTGATGACCTTAATTACTTCAACGCTGATTACATTAGGCGGGAAGTTAAGGAACGATTTAGAGTTGAGACTAGTGGTAGAAACCGAGCAAAAGCACGACGTGTCGGTTCAGTTAAAGAACAATTAACTGTCGATTTTTGTCGCCACGTATAACCTCCTTCGTCTTGGATTCATTTATCGACACATACAAATTTTTTCCACTAAAGATATCCAATATTTTTAACATGACGTGCAAAATATTTTTCCAACCTAGTTTTCCTTTTTTTTTTTTTTTTCTTTTTTTTTTAATCGTGACATTCTCTTTTCACAGAAACGTGACGACGATGAAACCGACTTCATTGAAAGCGTTAATCTCATTTAAATATTAGATCGGTGCATTAATAGTATATACTGTTCGTGATTTTTCGCGTCTAAATGAATATCAGTGAATCGAGTAACGCGATTTATAAATTTATTAATCGAACGTTGAAGAGGATTATACCGTGAATTATCAACTTTTTAAACTATCATTGGTGCACGCAAAATATCATTCCTACGACGCGTTGTTATATATTCGAGACTCATTTTGTCCTTTTCCTGATTTGTCAGTAAAGAAAAAGTAAAATACATGTATATTAGGTTGCCCGAAAAGTCATATTTCCATTATTATATTCGTGCATATTCAATAATTCGATAAACTAATATAAAAGAAAACGCACATTTATTTCCTTATAAAACGAAAGGAGCATTTCGGACAACCTAATATAAATGGAAAATAACCATACGCAAGTGGTTTCGTTGTCTTAGGATGCCATACTTTTAATTCGATTAAATAATCCGATAATCCGAACAGGTAGAATAGGATTAAACAATGATTCTTAGCGTTAATGAGAGGCGAACGGTTGCGAAGCAAACAAAAGGTTGCAGCACTAATCCTCGCGAAGCGGCACTTTCGCACTAATCATATCTTGTTTGCCAATTTTTATCAAAACTCGCCTCGACCAATTAAGCGAATTGAATTTCCCAACTCCCGTATAGATTTAATATTTATTTGCCCCTCTTTATTTTTTGTTTTAAATACCGTTTAAATTTAAAAGAATGGAAACTCTCGTTTATGATATTGCGTACCAAAGGACGAACGGTTCGCGACTTTTGCCACACATACTGTTTCATTCTTTATATAAAATATGCTTTTTTTTTTTTTGTCGCCGATTCAAATTGATCTTGATCGAGACGAATTAAATTACACGGGTCATGGCGCGGATCACATAGTGACAATTCAATTCAACGCGCTCTTTTTTAGTGCAAGCTTCGCAGCTGCGGCACAAAATTGTTGGAAAATTCATGGAAGAATCCAGTATCGGCGTTCCCTCTTTCTCCCGCTTTTTTCATCCGTCGTCGTCGTCGTCTCTCTCTCTCTCTCTCTCTCTCTCTCTCTCTGCCTCTTCATCTCTCTTCACCACTCTTTTCGCTGAAACAAAAATCCACGATGAAGAGATCAAAGGAACCTACCGAATTTTGGATGGGCGAGAGCGACGGTGCTCATAAATACCGGGTCTCGACCAGTAAAATCGAAATAAAATCATCAAGATCCATAAAAATAAAACGAAAATAAAGAACAGTCATAAAGTTCATTCATACGGAGTTCCCATTGAGTAAACGGTTGCTGCACGCTGGTGGTCGCCGAGGATCGTGCCCTTTCTCCGAACCATGCTCCTCGACACTTTCAGATTTCTTCCGCCGTTTCATGATCCTTTCGATTCGTCGACTGCTCCAACTTTTTCGATCATTTCTAATTCACGCACGTCGAGCATGAGATATTTTTATGAATCTAATTTTCGAATCTTATCGGATTTTTCATTACTTTCCTCTTTCTCTTTCTCTTCTTTCCTTTCTATGTTAAAACGATTTGCCGTCTGTATGACCTATAATTCAACGAAAAACCAAGTGAGAAATAAAAAAAAAAAGAAAAATAAAACTTTGGAGATATTCTATCTATTCTATATTCTATCTATTCTATTCTATCGCGAATAATGTGCACGATGGAACGGAAGAAATTTCCAAAGTCATGGCGGACGATTCACAGTTATGGTCAGTGAAACATTTTGCAGTCAATATTCATCGGATATACAAATTACATTAACACGATACGCGCATACGATGCACGAGATATCGGTGCGATAAAAACTGAGATTTGCATAACTTGGTAAAAAGAACGATGATCGTTCGATCTCTCGCGAAAATATGCGGTTCGATCGAAATTTTCCAACTATTGCCGCGATCTTTCCAACACCAGTTCAAATTCCACGCTATTTAACGTTATTATGCGTGTACAGTCGCATTAAGCATTTTGGATACACGCCGGCCCAAACGCGCCGTATGAATCACTATTAGCCGACCGGATTATAAAATATCGATGCAAAACTGCCGGGCCGGTCAGCGTGTTTATGAAACCAATAAAATTCCTTGGTTACTATATTATCGTTCCGGTGCAACGCGTGTGACTTCATAACGTTTGATGTACGATCCGACGCTTAATTAACAGCATCTGTGGTATCGAGAGCAATGTTGCTAACTGCGACGATGATCCTAATGCAGGCGACTTACCATCCAGTGATTTGAGAAATAACAGAATATTCGGGAAATCTTTATAATCAATTTTTGTGCTCCACATTATTGCAAGAATAATATTCGAGGAAACAGATGTTTGATTTATATAAATCTACCTTCCAACGGAGAGGATGTGGCTTTAATAATTCTTTCATTGTTATCCAATAGCATTCTTAGACTTGACGAATCGTTAAAATTTAACGTTCCACTGCCTACATAATATCGTTGGTTTGCTGAAAGATAACTAAAAAAAGCAGGCTAGCAAACGTTAAAGTCGAAAATGACGATCTATTCAAACACTTAATAACGAGAGCAAATATATCACCGTATATATATTTGCTTACTATTGAAAAATAATTAAAACGATCTTTTTCGAGACTGCATAATATAATATAATAGTGCTCTATTTGAACAAAATTGTCATACATCCAACAAAGAAAAATACTTCGCTTTTACGATTAATTTTGCAGATAGGTAACCCCTTGTGTGCCGTCTAAATTTCAACTTGCTGTACCGAACACGATTTTTCCACTTGCTCTCCATTGTTCCTCGAGCTCGTCACTTGCACCATTGTTTATTGATACTCTGAAAAAATCCCTAGATCAGCCTCTTGGAGGTTAGGAACTAGTTTAGTTGATTACGTAATCGGGTTTGACAAAGCACAACGACGCGCGATGGCCGCGCAATCACCGTGTCCCCTGTGCGGGTGTTTCAGTCGTTCTCCACCCACGCATTCTAGAAATTTCCTACAACCACGTAGCTGTGAGTGTCCGCGCGCGCGAACACGTGTCCATGTGCGATGGCAGATCTCGATGTGTGTGTTTGCTCGCCTAGAAGCCAGAGGCCGGTGACGATTCTCGCACCTTCGTGCTAAGTGGTCCGTGCTCCCCTCCCTACCGGCCACTCAGCTTCTGCTCCTATACAAATTTAAACTACATAGAGCAGAAAAGGGAGTGAGCACGACGAGGGGCCGGTGGCGGCCGCGAAGTAACAGAAAACTGTAATGGCTCGTTTTTTTCGCGTTTCGCGTTCGCAGGAGCGAAGGATCTTCATGCGCAGGACCTGAAGAGACACGAGAAGTTGGACGGCGTGCTGGGAGTGAATTTGGGCACCGGATTGTCTGCCGGCAGTGGCCTCACGCTTCATCAGGAATTAATCATGACGATGCCTGGCACGGGTAAGCGTTTTACCGTGTTCGAATCTGTATACCCGTTTCTTTTCTTCTCTTTCATTCGTTTTGTTCTTCGTCGACGGCCAAGCCCTGATACCGTTCCGCTGTAGAATAAATTCTAAATTTCGCTTTCTCCCGTGCAAACTATTCACGGTACACTTGGCCCGAAACCAATGGAAGATCGTATGAAAATCGGCGAATCCAGCCTCAAGCTGAAGAATTTGAAACAATAAGTCCGGAGGGGAAAGATTATGCCGATGATAATTGAAAATTTTAAATGATTCTTATTAACGGTGGACGACTAAAGCATGGAACTTCATTTGTTTGAACTTCTCAAGGGACAAATTTATGCATATAATTGAAATTCATGTAACAAGACTTCAGCGATTTTATTAAAAGATCATATAATAAAAGTTCTCGTTCGTATAAAGTAGATTCAACCATAAAGTAAAAGTTTATTTAATCAGACACTGACCAACGTTTCGTTTAAATAAACGCTGTCCACGTTTAAACGGAGTGCTACTGTCCCAAAAAATCAAAATGGGAAAGTATATAATGCAAGAAGAAGAACAAGATTTTATGCATATATTTTACAAATGATCATTCAGATTCCCCCAAATTCAACGAAAGCCTATACCATTTCTATCGTAAAATCATGTTCACTCTACTACCTTCAGTTAGAAGGTATCTTCAGTTAGAAGGTACCTTCAGTTAGAAGGTAGTAGAGTGAATAGAATTTCACGGATTCTTGATTAGTACACTTTCATTTAATCGAATTATTCATAAGCAAATGAAGGCAGATAAGTCTGATCGAATTGAACAGATTGAAAAATTTATTTCCTATCATAGGAAACGCGGCTGCGATTGGACAAGGTGATGACAAACCTGCCAAGCAGAAACGCCACCGAACGAGATTTACACCGGCCCAATTGAACGAACTGGAAAGGTGTTTCAATCGAACACACTACCCGGACATCTTCCTCAGGGAGGAGATAGCTGTGAAAATTGGCCTCACAGAAAGTCGAGTGCAAGTAAGTTTCGCAAACCATCCTTACAGTTTGACGATATAAACTTCTGATGAAAAAATGCTTCAGACAATATTTTCATTTTTGATCAAATGCTCGAATAATTCTGAGAAAACAGCCGAGGCTAACGAATTAAACACGATGAAATTCTTTCCCAACAATTTCTCATAATATCTCAACCAGGAATTCAAGCCGGTTGCTCGATTCTATGTCGTTGTTTGAACAACAAGAGACACGTTTAATAGGCATAACTAGGTGGTACCGCGAGTGTCTCAAAATCAATTTCGCTGGCCTACCGTGGCTTTTCGGATTAAACTGAAACTTGGAGTAGCGTTAAGCCTTCACCCTACGGGGTTTCGAATTTTGGTGGACTTGGACTTGCTGTGGGGTAGCCGCAAAACTTTCTCCAAACTTTCCGTATCTCTGTGCGTACACCAAATTCAAAGATCATTGGAATAACCGCGAGAAATTGCGCAAGAGATCACGTTACCGAAATTTCAATCATTTTTAAATACCATGCAAATTTATTCGTATTTATTTAACTTGTCCAGAAGGATATTGAAAAAGTATCTCAGAGGATCTAAATATTATAATATTCTATCGTGAGAATATAACGATGAATCCCTTGTACGTGTATAAGCAAGGTATCTGTTGCGCTAATGAGATATTTAAAGACATGGGAAGTATTTAAAGGTCAGATAAAAGACAATGAATCTCGAGAAAATTTATGATCGCTATTAAAGAATGAAGCGTGGACCGAAGCTTTAAAGCGGAAATTGATAAAACCGATACTCGAGTCTTGACCAACGAGATACGGTTCGCGCTCTTCCCTCTCAGCCAACAACTGGCTGCAGCTTTTTTAAGTCTCCGGGGCACGTCTAGAAAAACGAAGCTAATAGAAATTCATGAAAATTTTATTCGCAACTCGGAAGCGTCAGTCAAGCCGGGCGTCGTGCCGCATATCAAACAGTTTTTGCTCGTCTTCTTTTTCCCGTGTCCACATGCATGCATGTGGAAAACGACACTCCTACCGGAGTCTTGATATTTTTCATACGATGGTTATCAGGAAATTCGTTCGCGGTTATTACGAACGTTAATCTCGCGGTTCCATGACATTACGATCGACGTGCTCCAAATATACACGACGACAGCAGTTCGGATCGTTTAAATCCACAGATTATTTTCGTCTACTGATTTTCTTCGTTCCTCAGTCAAACGTTCACCCTGAACCCTCGCCCTCCCATCGGATCAACCGATGGCGTAATATATCCCCTAGAATTTCTTTCGTTCTTGCTCGAACGTCTTCTCTCTATATTCTTCGTCATCCCTCCACTCGAGAAACGTCACGATGCTTTCGAGCGTAGCGTAACTTCCTATTGTCGAGTCGTCGAGCCTCGAACATCCGGTATAATTATTAAAGAACGAAGGAAATCACTAAACGGACGACGAATCGTCGGGAAGGGGAGGGGGCAGAGTCGTCGATGCGAACGAGAACTCGTCGCAAAGCTATACCTCGAGACGCAGGTAGATACGCGTTGGGGAAGTACGGCGGACAAGCCGGAGAGTTGAGGGGAAAGGAGAGAAAAAGAGGGAAAAAGAGGGAAAAAGAGGGAAAAAGAGGGAAAAAGAGAGAGGGTGATCCGACGGTCGGTGCTCGGGGTTGCTGGCTGCCTAATTGAAAGAGGTTTTCCATGGGCGAGGGTAGACATCAGAGCGAACGAAGCGTTTCCAAGGAAACCCGGCGGCGGGCTCTCGTATGGAGAGGGCCTCAGGCACCAATGGGGCTGCTAGGGAAAGGCGCCGGCGCCCAGCGTCGCTATACTATCGAGCGTCGCTATCAAAGATTTCTTGACTCGCCATGGCGGACCGCCGTTCAACATTTTTACGAGAGCTAGGCCACCCCCGTTCATGTATCGGAGTGTGCCGCGTGCACACGTGGCTCTTTTGCGCCTTGTGCATCGCGAGCATTCATTACCTATCAGCGTTTTCGCATTTTATTCCTTTAAATGGAGATGCTTTTCGATTAATTGTCATTCTATGTCTGTTTCGCGAGAGAACGGTAAATATTTGCTTTCTTGTTTGCAATATTGACTCTTTTCAGTTCCAAAACTCTATACTTTTAACGGAATTGTTACTATTTAGCTGCGATAACAGTTGCCTCGAATTTTCTTGGATACAAGAGAATTCGATAGAACGATTGTTGTAATCTTTTAAAGCCGATATTTTTAGAGCAGTAATAGCTTTTACGTGTAGCGACATAAGCTACTTATTAAGTATTAAGAATTAAGAATTAAAGTGATCAACTCTATTGTCAGAGTTTTTTCATATTTTAATATAGAAACACGTAATTACCGTGTACTTGTTCGAGAATCAAACGATTAACCTCGGTGGCTTTATTTCTACTTGAATCGTGTATAGATCTTATCAAATATCGTTAGAAAATATAACAGTTTATGGATAAAGTAAGCAGAAAAAACGTGAATATTCGATATTGCGATAATACCAAAAAAGAAAAGGGTGCAGTTCCTACTTTCTAACCGGATAAGATTACTTCTAACCAATTGGAAAGAGGAAGAAATGCTTTGCAAGTAAAACTATCAACAATTTCACAAAATACACGTACTCGATTCGTATAACGAAGGAATGTTCGATTCAGCGTAAAGAAAGAGAGGGATAAGAACGATAGCGAGTCAAACAATTGGCGCGAGAATCGTGGAACGCGAGTCGCTATTAAATTATGTTCTTAACCAGGTAATTAGCGATACCGACAATCGCCGAAAGAATACTTCGCTTATGAAGTTTTTAGAATTTCCAGCGCGAACAATCGGCACTTTTTAATCGAGCGAAACAGAGTCGGAACATGAACGGTAGTTGCGAGGCTACGAAATGGATCAGGGGAACGGCGTCGGACGTAGCTAAAAATTAACCAACGACCGGTTTTAATGCGATGATAGCGTTGGCGGAGGAAGCGGAGGAAGAGTTTTCTAATTACCAACAAAATACTTGAAATAGTGTAATGAAATATTACGATTTATCGATCTGTTGTAATTTATTACTACTTGAAAAGAGATGTAATTGCCGTTTCGTCTCTAATTGCTGTTAATTAACAACTATTACATTGCTTGCACGATAACGCATTCGTCGGAACTGCTTTACAATCAACAATTACTTCGGTGCGGCATCACGTAGCCAATCCCCAGAATTATGCGATGCATTCAATTAGTCGTTAATATAATAACCTTTTCAATTGTGGCACTCGTTTAGCGTGACCACGGTCAAGCGACCGGCCTCTGTCTGAGATAAACATCGGCCATGCAATTTTTATCGTGATAATCGGAAATTTAATGAAAGCGAGGCCAGTTCGTATGAAAATCCGTCTCAATCAGCAGCAATAAAATAATCAAAAGCCGCTAACTTTATCGTTAAAAAATTCACGCGCCCCTCTACTCACCTTTCACTTGGTTTAATTAGTAATAATGGATGTAATGAATTATACATTAGACCGACTTTTATTATTTCAAATAAAATATAAATACACCCTTTATTTGTCCTTTCTTTCATTCACTTTGCTTATTTTCCTTTCTCGCTTATTTATTTCCTCTGTTCGTTTGCTGTTTGCGATTGATCCTCTACACCCTACCAATCACGTTTTCTATATTCCCATATTTAAAAAACGAAACGCAACCAGATAGAAAGAAATGAACATAGAAGCGGAGGAAGGAACGGATTCGATAGTCTCTCTCTCTCTCTCTCTCTCGATTCGTCCTACGATTTTCGTTTCTCGCGAACCATTGTCTGTCGCGGTCGATCTACCAACCCCCTTCGATCCTACGAATATTATATTGGAAATAATAAAATCGTGGAGTGCGTTGGCGCGCGACATACGCATTACGCGGCCGTCCAGGGAAAAATGCCGCATCGTCGAGCAAAAGTTCGACGATATTCGAAAATTATTCGTTGCAAAACGGCGATTCGACGGCTATAAATAATTTCACAGCTCTCGTGGATGCGCGAAAAATGCCATCTGCGGGGAACGTCCAAGGGCTTTTTTTCATCCCTTCTCGAAACCCTGTGTTCGTGACCAGGGGTCAATGGCTCTTTTTGTGTGCGCGCGCTCGTTCGCTTACACGCTCGTATCGTTTCCAGCTCTCGCGTTTCGTTACATGATTTTAGAAACCTATACACAAACGCACCGTTCCTTACCGTCAATCATCTCTAGAATATTAATTAACCGATCTCGATGCTTCAAATAAAGCTCAATCATTGGTGGCGGTGCGGCGATGAACATGTCCGCCAACCCGTACGTGATCGTATACGCGCGCGCACACGTGTGCCCACGTTCAGACAAAAAGCTTTTTTCAGCCAGACATTTATCGCGAAGCCGACAGTCTATTTTCGGGGACACGTATTGGCGCTTTACGGTTTTAATTACGCGTATTTTAATCCGCCCAGGAGACATTTTCTGTTTCCAGAGCGGCAACCGCGGAACGAGCTTTATTAGACCTGCACACAGCCGATTTAAATTTAATCATAATGAAGAGGCGATTAAAATTGCAATCGTCCACGGAATAGAACCCATAGCGGCGAGCAGTTAACGTCTGCTAACAGGCATTTAACTTAACTGCCTCAGGTAACTGCCCGTTTCTAGGCTGAAGGGTCCTTTCGATTACTACTGCTCAGAAATTTTATGGGACACGATCTTCCGTCGATAGCCGCAACCTGTACGAAAGCTTCGCGACAAAAAGTAGGAAGAACAGAAAAAAAAGGAAAAAAAGAAAAAAGAAAAAAGAGGAAGAAAACGGGGATCCGAGGGCGAATCGTTGTCGCTGAACTATCCCATTATGCCGATCGCTCGTTTTCCGCTCTTTCGTTCTCCGTTACCCGTCCGTATCTCCCGAAAAAGTATTCAAACGTATTCTTAATCGTGGATTAATGATTTATGGACCTGAACTTACGACTTTGTTCTCGGGGGTTTGCTTTCTTTTTTTTTTTCTTTTTCTTTTTCTTTCTTTTGCTGATGCATTCCTTTGATAAAAATTATCTGCCGCGAATCGATTTTTATCGATTTTGAAATTACTTTTAAAAATTTTCGATGATTATTTATTACGATTCGGATAATATTTAACAATGCCAAGTTACGATTTAAACGTTTCTACAGATGTATTTTTCTTCGTATTTTCCAATTATAGATTATATTTGAATACTTAAAATTTGAACAATTATTTCTTCTATTATTCAACAAAGCAATAATACGATCCAACTGCAGATCATGTTTGAATATTATATTTCAACTCGCTTGGTTACGATTACACTCGCTCGATAACACGAAAAATAGATTCAAATAACGTATAATGAATTCGACTATGAACCTCCGTGGCCTAATTAAAATGATGCAAGTTTGAATCTGTGTCTACGCCGGCTAAAAGTCACATATGCCGTTGTGAGAGACGGTCTATGGTGGCGGATGTTGGGTATTGCTTTCAAAGTATCCCACGGGAGGTGGACGAATGGCGGTGTCATTCGACCATCCTTTGGGACAAACAAGTGACTGCACCGAGGGTAAATGTAGTTCGTTATTGTCTTGTCCTGAGAAATGGGAAATGGTTTCAATGTACGCTCGCAGCAGCGGAAAGCTCGCGACGCTCGAGACTGAACTTTCTTCGATTTATAGCAACGAAATTTACGATTCGCGCTAGCGATTCGAATTTAAACGATAAACCTACTTCAACGAATAAAAATGTTCGATCATCGTCGTTCGATTAATATCACGTGACACGTGTTGAGAGAAAAGGATTATTCAAAAAAGAAAAAAATACGCAAAAGGGCAATATGGAATTATGGGCTCGCATTGGCGGGCATTGAATCGAGTATCGAAAGCCAGGTATGATCGATATGCAATTTCCATCTGCAAAATTTCCGCCCGTAAACTATCACTGATCATTTACCTGGATGCGTCCAGCGTATAACCAGACACGTGTACGCGGCAATCGAGTGTTTTACGATGGCGCATCAAACATGCGCGCGTCAAGTTTCGCCGCATCGCGAATCACTCTCGATCACGGTTCTGTCCCGTGTTAAATCACTGCCACATTGTTTCTGGCCCGTCTGTAACGTATGAACGTCATCGAACGAATATCGAATACGCCCCGACGGCGAGACGTGTCCGGAAAATAAATCAACGTCCTGCTGGAATAAGAATACACTGGCGCAACAGACATTAGTCTAACATTAGTCTAATATTAAACATGAAAAATGTTCGCGTTTCGAAACATCTTTAAATATATTGCTAAATAATGGCATAGACGTGTGATACTCCTGTGATAAAAGTATGATTAAAATATAGACGGTAGTAAGTTTCTTTTTAGATAAATAAGAAAATATAGTCTTCTGTTTAAGTTTACCATTCGTACGGAAAAACATTAATTGTCCAACATTAACAATTACAACTGCAATCTACACACGCGCTCTGCTATGATATTAGCACGACTAGCGCTGTCTCACCGCGAACGTAACAAAACAGAAAGCATAACCGTGAACAACATTCGTGCAAATGTCCCGATGAAATAGTAAAAGTTCAAAGAGCACGAGATGCCGTCTAGTAGTAACCGCCAACGTGACAAACGCTTCAGCCTACGCGACTCGACGAAGATTCAACGCGTCTGCTATGCAGCAGCCTATGCATTTTAAGGGAGGGGTGATTTTTAATGCCGTATAAATATGCATAGACCGCGATATTAGCTCTTACGTGTCGTCGGCCGAAAAATATCACGCTGGGTACTGAACGCACACGGCTGTAAACGCGCACACAAGCGAATCAACTCGTACGAACACGCGGAGAGAAAAGCATCCCCGTGTACATATGCGGCGGCTAGATATGGAGGAGAATTGGGGTTCTCAATGGATAAACTATGTCGCAGCAATGACCCTAGGGAGCATCATCTAACGCCCATTTTGTTATGACGTCTACCGGTCCTGAATAATTTCACACCCGCGAAAATACACGGTCTGCTAGGGTGGAACCGATCGTCACCCCACCAAGTCCTGATCTTCACGCTTAACTTTCAGCCATACAAGATGCACCGGTTCAAACCATTCATGCGATTTTAGTAGGAGTTTCTCTCTCTCTCTCTCTCTTAGTAAGTACAATCCTATGTTCTTTATGAATTGTTCTTAATTGAATTATTATCTCTTAATTAAGAGCAAATCAATTTTAATTAGATCAATTGAGAAGCTTGTGAAATTTTTCAACAATTCGGATAATAATGAATAACACGGTGGGATTGATGTTATAGAAAATGATCTATATGTCTGGACTTATTGTCGAATTGAAATTAACCGGTTCTATCTAAACTTTCGTCATTAGATTCACAAATTTATGACCCTTTTCTGATATAATTACATATGCACTCTGTAATTATGTAACACGATGAATATTTTGTTCAGAGAATTGAAATTTAATGAACAGTATATTGGCAAATAGCTTTGGAACACGTCTATACTGGTAAATAGAGGATCTGATTGAAACACTGCGGATTCTATACGGCGCGATTGATAGATCGTTCACCGGCGGAAGTATAATATAACGGCATACAGATTCTTGCGAGCGCACTTACTTCAAAGAACAAAATCCAATTCCACGAGCAATTCGGGCTAATTTCATGACAGGCATCCTAAGCTAACTATATTGCATCCGTGAAATAATAATAAAGTATAAATGGATCAAGTTTACGGTTCACCGTGTCTGCGAGAGCTGCGAGTATGCGTTTTATCGGTAGTTGCGCAACCTTTATGAGGTTACCCGCACTACGAGCAACAATGTGCATCTCTTTACTTTAACCTTACTACCGGTATCTCGAAACTGACTGGGAGAAGTGCGTCTAAAGCAAATACAACGATATAACAGAATTTTCTTATTCGTAGTATGTTAACTGTTAACTGTACCAAAAAAAAAAAAAAAAAAAAAAAAAAAAAAAAAGAAAAAGAAAAAATATAGGGAGAAATATTTAGAATTGACGTTGCTCGAGTTTGCGGGTGATTCTCGAATTTTAATTCCGTCGTGACGTTAGATCACGACGATCCACTAATGGCGCAACGAAAATGTCCCTCCTGACGACGTAACGCAACATGAAACAGTAGGCGGTCTGGGTAATGCGTCTTGCCACCCTCGGACAGGAGCCCGACCACCGTCATCAATCAGGCTCGCATCGTGCCAACTTATGTAGTATTTATTTTCATTAAATATTAGTCGCCTCCGCCATCAGGCTGGATCCCATCGTTTTCCCTCTCTTTCTTTCTTACATATATATATATAATATATAGAATTTTCCTTTTAAATGAAACGAATTAACAACGAGATCGTAGCTGTCAACGATCGAACGAACAAATCGTATTCGTGAACTGTTACTGGAAAATATTAGTCGAACATTGATCGAAATTCAAATTCAATATTAACCACATGTAACTATTTTACGATTTTTAATCTCGAGAACGAAAAAACGAAAACATCGATCGAATATTCAAATGTCCCGACCAACTCTGGAACGAATACCATATATATAGAAAATTTTCGGCTATTCATTGTCAATTTGTAATTGCCGGTTTGACTTCCGACGCTTTGATTAATTTCGTCGTGTCTAAACTATCGACAGTAAGGCATCGATGCAGTTTCGAAAATAGCAACGTCATTCGAGATTTGACGTATCGAAGACTGTCTGATCAGTGATTGTCCGTTTCTACTTGGCGCGCGCGACAGAGTCCGAAATTTCACGATATTCGTCTTATTACGATCGAGTGGAAAAGATTCATCGTCGAGGGACTAGAGAATGGCGGGTGATAAATTAAGTTTTCATCGCAGAAACGCTTCAGCCCTCGCAGGATCCCGAAAAGTCTAGCAAGAGAAACGTTATCTCGGCTCGGTTTTGCGGCGATTCCAGCCATTTTTCCGCGAAGCGACTCCAACTATTCTTCAATGGCGTGCTGAAAGCTACTTCTATATATCTTAGGGTCTTGGGCAGATCCCGCCGCTTGCCTTGATGGCAAGCTCAATTTATATCAGCGTCCGTTGAAACCCCCTTTACGAGGTCTTCCACCGCCTCTTCTACCTCCTAAACCTCACCCTAACCTCGAGCCACCGCTGAACTCGCCAAACCTTGCTTCTTGCCACCTCGCCATAGAACCCCCTGAGAGCTCGAAAACTCTTTCCTCGGGTTAAACTAAGCTATTCGCGATTGCGCCGGAGAAATCCACGCGTTGAAATAGAAAATCGTGCTCCAATATACATATACACCGACTACTTATATAATATATCCTGTACACAATATACTAAATAATCTTCTTTATTCGTTGACAACTTGATATTGGTATTATTAAAGACTAAATTTACGAGAGTCGATTTTTCTTTCAACTTGTCGCTTCATCCGCGAGTTCACGTGCATACGATGAATCCCAAACAGGGATAATCGTTTATGCAAATTCAGTGTCAACTGGGTAGGTGGCTGGATCGTCGGATAAATTTAGCCGGCATCGATAGGGAAACGGCAAATGTCGTTTGATAAAACGCATAATTGACTACATATAGCAGTGTCCTAACGAATCTCCATATTTATGGAACATAATCTATCTTCGGACTTTGAATTCCGAAACGATGGACAATAGGAACGAAAAATGATGAAAAAATGTTCTTAGTGTCTGTGAAAACGTGATCGAGTTTTCAGTAAGCGTTTTCGATTATGCGTTTTACTTGAACGTCGGCTGGCAATCATCATTGCGACTGATGCTGATTATTCGAAAGCGTTTGTGTTCGTTTCCACCCTCGCCGTGATTCCAGGTGTTTCCTGGGAACAGCTGCCGCGGCGCACGCGCCTCAGCAACGGCGATGCGGTGATTGATCAATTTTTAAAAAGCAATGTTCCTAATTGACCCGCCGGCCCGTCTCGAGCTCAGGTATTATGGCCACGAAAGGCATCCGTCGAGCAACCTTAGTCATCGAAAGGTGTGTTCTGCGATTCGATCAATCCAGTTGCCTTTCTCACAGACCCTTTGCCTATTCGGAGCACCTCGGACGGTGTTAACGGTCGGCTGCTCAAACTTCTTCGTTAAATATCTTTTTATATCCTTTAATCTTATATCAACAACTTTAATAGAAAGGAAATAATTTTTAAGGTATGAAAGATAGAAAGTCTCGCAGTTTGTGCGTTGAAAGAATTTCATCCAAGGTTGAGATCGAAAGGCTGAGCTTCAGATTGATGCATAGAAAACTTCTTCGATGTATCAGCCACGTTGAAGAAGAAGTAATTTGCTCGGATTTATGATAAAAATATCAAATTCTCATAACTCGTTGGTCACGTATATGTATATCCAGAATATTTATGTGATTTTCCTACATAAATTTAGATGTTCAGGAATAGTTTCAGCTATCGAAGAGTTGTGGCAAACAAAAATATAACATTTATGGGAGATTAAATATATCTCCTAAATTCCATCTAGGCAATCTTTTAATGTATGAATTATTTTGAAGGAAACGGTAAATGAAAATTTGTAGTAATCACATTCTAAAAATTGACAATTCTTCTAAATTTGGAATAATACAAGCATTTAGTTGTTGGAACGGTATAGCGGACCAGGCAGAAGTAATTTCTTTGGTTATGGGAAATATATGACGATGTTTCGAAGAAGAAGACATTGCAAGTTTATAGCCCGAGATATCCAGGTAGTTGAGCAACAACCATTCCGTGATTATATTATGGATTGTGTAGTACGTTGAGTAGAACTATAATATCATCTGTTTGACGTCGTTTAATGGCGATAGTGCACGATTTTTAAGATAGATGAATTTAATGATCGCTGATCTATCATACTAGGTATGCAATTAATGCGGGAACATTCTCGCTAACCACCTTTGTCCGCGTGTCATCATAGAGAACGATAGTTTCATTCCTGTCATAGTGCGGCCAGTATCGTGATATATGTGTAATTAACACAATTTCATAGATATTCGTGATCATCGAAACGGGTATGCTTTACATAAACGTAGAACGATTCGACGATGACGATTATTAACAACGGTACGATAGTGTTTTATCATGATTGAATAAAACTGAAATAAAAGCTAACATTTACTCTATATTCCAAAGTTAATTAAATAGAAGATAGTATAGAATAGAAGGAAGTATTATAACTATGACATCCCAATATAAATCCGAAGAAGAAACTAAAACGTTTTTTCTAGCCATTTTCAAGCAAAAGGATCATTATTATTTGCAATAATTTGTATTATTCAGATATACAGTAACGTATAGAGTACACGTGATATTCAACAATACACAAAGCGTCGAATGTGAAATACTCGCTAAATGTCTTGAGAGCGAGGCAAGTTTTTATTTATGTTTCATTTTTCTAATTTCACACATAAACCGTGAATTTGCATAAATGTCTATTCATGACACTTTAAAAGGAAATTATTAAACAAAATGTTGCAATTCCGACGACAGAGAACAACAAAAGTGTTGAATCGATTTAGGTGACACAAACAACTAGTTTGGTGATTGTCCGGCGCTCAGCATCCAATATCGTCGACGAAAGCTCTCGTTTTGTGTGCAGTTATTTCGTAACAGGAGTCATTAGCATTCACCTGCGTTAATTAACGGAAGTTCTGGCGCATGTATATGCAGGATGCATCAGCCATGCGTAAGGGGAGGCAAAGAGGGGGTGGAAGGGGGGGGCGCGATAATGCGGCATATATACATCGACAGTCCCTTGTGCTTTTTCCCTCTTTTAGTTTGTATCGTCAATGCTCACGTGCCGTGTAACAGCAAATTATCCACGGGCTTTTAGCTGTAGTTCTAGCGTAGTTGTGCCGTGAAATCGGCGCAACCACGCCCGCGAATGCCGCAAGAAATACCGACAAGACGAACGAGACCGAACAAAGGGGGAAACAGATTTTGCATAATTTTCGCGATGGTTTCCTTCAGTGAAGAGGGGAGCGAAACCGAGCAAGTCTTGCCAACTCGAGACAAGAATTGGTAGGACGTTACCGACGATCGTCATGTGTGAGATTTCGATGGATAGTATTATCGCGAAACGCTGCGCCAATGGTCTATAGACACCGATTCGATCCCAATGCACTTAACACCCATCCGGCTCTAATGCTATTCTCTCGTCACGAGCATTCATCCTTGAGTTGCAACAGACGTGCCAGATGTTCCTAAGCTCCGCCAAATGAAGCAAGATATCCCGACATAATATCTCAAACATCGAAAAGTACCGTATCCGAACAAAAAAATAAAACAAATCATACTGTATTAAAAATGTTCCCATAAAATCTACGATCATCGAACATTTTAGATAATTAAAATTGTTGAACACCGTAATCCTACTTACTTCGCACTATGCATAAGTACATTTTACTGTTCTAGCGTCTTCTGAATAAGACCAACGTAACAGAAAATTCGCGCACAAATTTTGCATTACGTACGAGTAACCCGATACGATAGCGGTTTTCATTCTATCGTGAAACTTAGCGACCCATAATAAACCGTCTTCGTTGGAGAAATCCGGCGATCGCTTTCTGGCAATGCCTGGAGTACACTGGAGCGTGTAAATCCCATATATCCAATTAGATTCGTATAATCCCTACATGTTAGCAGAGGGTGTCTCCACCCCTCGGACTGGCTGGCTGTTTCGTTCTCTGTTGCCCCCGGAAGCAGCCACGGTTGCTCCCACAGGTAACGCGTTGCTACGTGTGCGTCGGAGGCGCAAGCGCGCATCCTACTCTAATGCTAAAGTACTAATTTATGGGCACATATGAGATGGCTATAGCGCGCTTTACCGTGCCAGGAAAGGGACTGTAGTCCGTGGAACAGGGCAGTGGGTGGGGATGTAGGACGAGGGTATATCGGAGAGCACAGGGGTGGGCTTTGCATGCGATATCAATAAATCAAGTCCCCGGGACCCTGGCAGCTTAGGGGGCCACTACGTGGCCAGAATCAACAGCTCATAACGTCGGCTAATAGCTACTCGCCGTGGGGTCGAAGATATTGTCGTAACGCCCAGGGACATCTTAACGTCTTGCCTCGAATTTGCTTTCGCGCGATCGTGAAAGAATGGCCCACCAAAAGAACATACTATTCGGAACACCGATTTAATCGTATCACGAGAGACAAATTTATATGTATAAATTTATACGTATAATTATGAATTTATATCGGTAGACGAAAAACAATTAACCATAAATAGTTTCCAATTTCTAGTTCTAGTTTTCGATTCACTTTAATTATAGAGATAAGGCGACTGCGAGGCTTGCTTTCACGTAGGCGTGAAAGAATCGTCCGCCAAGAGAATATACGATACTAGGAATACTACCAGTTTAGCATAGTAGACATAAGCGAATTTATAATTATAGACGGAATATAGAAATTATCGTAGGTTTTGATTTCTAATTTTGCTTTCAGATTCACTCAAAGGTTATACGCGTAGTAAGATTACGGGTATTGGAAGATTTTTCATTTACCTGTTACGATCGTCGGGATCAATGTCCTATCGAACAGAACAATTCGAATCTTCATGCACGATAGGATAAAGTTTGATGGCGTTTGTGCGTTTCCAGGTGTGGTTTCAAAATCGTCGAGCAAAGTGGAAAAAACGGAAGAAGTGCGGTCCAGTTTTTCGTTCGCCGCCAGGTCCGTTGCTGCCATCGCACGGCTTGCCTCCTTTTGGACCGATGAGTTCCGACCTTTGCGGTGCTGGAATGTTTAGCGGACCCCCTGAAAGATGGACAATGGGAACAGGTTAGTTCAGCGATGGTTGTTTCAGTAAATTAAATTTTCCATAGAATATATATCAATACGACGCACATCTGTTTTTAAAATTAAGATCGATCAAGGTTCAGAGTATCCTGTTAAATTCGTATCCCTGTTAAAATCGTCGGAAACGAAGGATGGAAAAGCGATCGCGAGTAGATTATTAAATCTACTGGCAACAAATTGCCCGGTTTTATCATTAATTATATTCAATTCGTCGTGTCATCTCATTATCAGGCGTTTCGCACGCAGTTACGAGGGAGACACGTTGTCTTAAATTGGCGACAGTAGACAAAGTCTCGACAGTATTCCGCTTCTAATTTAATTTCGTGTGTCCATTGTGCCGGACGGGTTAAATTATCCGTACGTACCGTTGGTTTTACAGCTGTCCGACGATTCGTATGTGCCGTTGCTCATTCATTTCCTTGATCGACAAACCCTTGGTTGTTGCCCTTTTTGAAACGAATCATGCGGCTGTTTGATTAAAGCCGCTTGTTTTACAGGTCTTGGACAATTGGGACAAGGAGGCATGGGAATGGGTGGTTTCGGCCAAAGTTTAGGACAACTTGGTCAGCAAAGTACGGGAAGCCTCGGCTCGAGCTTAGGTCTTGGTAATTCTGGACTACCGATCAGCAGTCCGTCGCAGGCCGTCTATCAAGCCAGTTATGGTCTAAATTCCCTTGGTAAGTTAACCTTATGCATAGATTATATTCACCTAACCTGCAACCCAAAGAGGATTCTTTAGACGTAATCAAGTTCGTTTATAATTTGCTCTCGTTTAGGAAACAAGATTGTTTAGATTAGATGTTTCGTGTTACTTTAATAGAAATGGAAATTAATTGTCGAGTAAAAGCGAATACTCTTTGTACAATGTTAAACCGCGAGTCGGAGTGAAGAGAAGGCCGATCATATTTATGCAATTTTAAATGACAACTCAACGTTTTACAGCACGTGATTCTATGAGGTCGTTGGAAACGGTATTCCAGGGATAATAAAGTTTTATGTGTTAGTCTTTAAAACGGTGATTTAGACTTGGCTCGATCACAAACGGATCTTTTAAGAGAGGAATATTTTGTCTATCTCGAAAAAAGACGAATATTAACGTGCCGGACAAACGCAAACGCTTATGGGCGGTTCGATAATCGTCTTGCCAAACTTTTGGACCGTGGCCCTCTAAAAAAGACGATGTGCAAACAGTATCGAGGAACCCGGTACCTCTTTGACGAAGTCGTTAAACGTTACGGTGCATTATCGCTCGAAGGGGTTATGCGCCTGCATGTAAGGAATTTGAGACAGAAACATAAACTCCGTCCTCTCGTCTGTTTACGCAGGCAAACTTCGAGCCTGGTCTCGCACCTAGGTGCGAGATCTTTCGCTGTATGTTTACCATAACATCCCGATGCAACCTGTCTTGGAGTTACGCTTCGGCTTATCCAGGGACCTTGTACCTTCGAAGTTGCTTCGGAAGACGAGACGTGTGTGAAATTCTTTGTCTCACAAAATTCTACCCATCGTACGAGTTCGGTCTCTCTCTCTCTCTCTCTCTCTCTCTCTCTCTCTCTCTCTTTCTCTTTCTCTTAAATACACGGGTGATACGGCCGAAACGTTTTAAGAGAACATAGGCGCGAAGAAACTAAAGAAATGGAAAGACAAGTTGAACTATCGACCAGTTTTCTGTTTCTTTCGTAGTTACTTTGACGCGTGGTCATTAAAAAGGGAAAAAGGGAAAAAGGAAGATTTAGAAAACTTTGTACATAACGAAATAAGGGTTACTTTTTCTGACTAGATCTTATTAAAGGGCTGCCCTAAAAATTCCAACAATTGTCACAACGAAATCCAAGACCATCGCTATTCGTTGCAAAAATTCGACCGTCCTTTTTGGTATCTTTTTCGATTATCCGCTTTTATAATTTGCTTAATAATTTATAATATTATATCAAATCTAGAAATCACTAAATGCATATTGACACGTATAAATGGATTAATCCCGACAGATATATAATACCTACACCGTCCTCTGCCGAGGTCAACAACTCTTAAGATCACTTTCTGCAATATACATACATTTTTTTTTTTTTTTTAGAAAATCCTGCTATTCGTCGGATATCAATTCTCGTTTCGGAGAGCTCATTCATACATAATTGTCTCTACAGCGACCAAACGATAATTGAAAAGGAATAGTTGTAATAAGGCGAAGCAACGTTATAAATGCGTTCGAAAAAGTCATTAAAAAAAGATTCATAACCGGATACGACTTCATAAAGTTTTCAAATGATCTCCGTGTATCCCCTTTCGTATTATATTTGTATCATCATTGCCTGTCTAGCAACTAGGTTTACCGTGTATCTTCCGATATTGTAGTATTCCAACGAGGCAACGATTCGATTTTATCGAAATCTATTATTCGAGACGAAATTCTATTAGAAAGGGTTAAACCGTGTAACGAAACTGGCTTTGTGTGTAGCACAATTTCACAATGTACGCACTAATGTGAGCGTGTCTGAAACGCGAACACGTACCTGTGTACATACGTAACACGTACAAGGTGTCAATTATCACGTATTATCGCCGCGGGGCAGGTAGCGTCGACCAAAAGGAGAGAAAAAAATGCCGTTCCACAGACGTAATTCACCGTCCGTGTGATTCGTGTGATCTCGGTTTAAGGTGGACGCCAATACTTGCGAGCATGAGCCTGACCGCAGTCAGTTATCCGCTTTTACTCGTTGGTAATGCCTAGGGCAAACACCTTTTAGTGAAACGTCTTATTTTTTCGGTTTTCGATGATGATTAGCATCGAACGGTAGCGTGGCCGAGGTTTGCCGGTGTTCAAGTCGATTACGAAGCTCTATTTTGTTTATTCTCGTCTAGCAGCAGTGGACGAGAGAACGTCTATAAGGTGTGAATTAACGTGGCCGAAAATGCCCGATTTTCGAGTTGCGCACGACCTCCTCAATTCTTTCCAAGTTCCTATAACAACGACCTATTTCCACGAATGGGATTTACTTATTAAATCGATCCTTCTTTCATTCCAAACCACGAACAATCGGATACTATTCTTAATAATAAGAAGGATTCATGGAATAACTCGATGCAAATCGAATAACTGGTCTCAGCGTTTTACGAAAAAGAAAGATTCTAAAAAAGATGTTTCACAACCCCACTGGTTCGAATTGTCGCAGAAATGGACAAAGAAAGACTGTATAATATCAGGTGCGTCGATGCCATTAGCTATTCCATTCTTCATCGCTAAAAGGGGCGGGCACGAATAGTCCTCCGCAAACTTGTACTCGCGCCGCAATACCGTCATAAAAAGATCCCTTTTCCCCGTTGTCTCTCTCGGCGAGCCCACCAACGTGGCGCAAGAAAAGGCGGAAACGACTTTACGACACCCGGTAGCACACCCCACGCACTTTGTAAGCCTACTGTATTAATATCTCCTGCGAAGAAAGGAAACGTTCTCTCGTGCACCTGCGTTATCGCACCTGTAAATTGCCATATCGCTACCTGGCCCGACTAAGGGATTCTAGACTGACTATTCTAGACAAACATTCTAGATAATCTTAAAACGAGGTCTATAAAGTGAAGCGCCGATGATATTTATTTTCTATAACATTATAAGCCTAGGTCCGATACAGACAGGCGGGGCCTTTTTCTCGCGTCTTGTTGCAGCGCTAGCTTATAGTTATACAGAAGATGCATTTTCTGAACAATCAAATTTCTTATGATATCGTTCTACATCGATCGTAGCTACATCGTTCTCTAGATATTTCATTCGCCAGAAGGATAGTACATCGGAACACGCATTTATCATAACCATAGCCTTACGGAGCAATGAATAATGCACACGTAACGACACAATAACGTTCACCGCCAGATATGTGACAATCGTGCAGGTACACATATACAATATATCGTATGAAGACTGCAAAGGAAGAACATGATTCATACCTAAGCCACATTTTTGTTTCTTCTTATATCGTGGCAATTATAAAATAATAAAAGAATTTTATTCTAAATATGAAAATAATGTCGTCCCGTTATTTTTAAATTATTCTTATACGAAAAGAATATGATTTGCGCATGTATCACATGTTCTTCTCATACAGTCTGCGTCTGCATCGGGTCTTATTCGTAAATGAAAGAAACACAGATGAAACACAGACACTTGGAAACATGATATTGCAACTTTCAGGGGGTGTTCACGTGTCAGCGTCCCGGGGCTCACCGCCAGGAGGATCCAGCGTGGGCGGTGGTCAGGGTGGCGGGTTGGGATCGGCCTTGAACTGCGGCCAGGGCTCGCCTGGAACGACTTCCGGCAGTGGAGGCGGTGGCGGTGGTGTTTCCTGCGTGGCTGCCGACGTGAACGCAACCGAGGCGTCGGATTGGAGAGGCGCCCATAGCATCGCAGCGCTTAGGCGTCGTGCCTCGGATGCGTCGCAGCAATACAGTCCACAGCCACCGCCACCACCCGCAGGACCTCCTCAATATGCCCAGGATATGGAGTACAATTCCGTTTACTGAGGCCCTGCCAGTTTTACCATTAACTCGACGATAAATCCTATCGGGGAAATGTTTCAAGGATTCCCTTCGTGGATGGTACCGAACGGTCAACGTGCAGGGTAAATGGTTCGAAGTAACGCGTAACAAGAGGGAAGGACACATTGTGCCAGGATGTTTCTCTCTCTGCTCCTCGTTATTGTCACTCGGAAAGCATGCATCTCTGTTGGCCACGACAGGTGTACGATTCCGATTTTTAGCGATTTCAACGACGGACAGCGTCGTAGCACCGGATTCTGTCTGTTGAGATGGTCCCGATGATGATAATAAGTATTCGTTGTTATGTTATTTTTGTTCTCGAGTTATGTATGACTAAAGAAGAAGGGGAAGAAAAGAAAGAAAGAGAAGGAGGAGGAGGAGGAGGAGGAGGAGGAGGAAAAGAAGAAGTTGGGTGAAGGATTTTCATGTTACGTTACTGAACTGACCGTGACAAAATGATAAATTCAAGTTACACAATGGACATGTATAGAAAGTTTGTCACTGTTAGAAACTAAGTCAACAACAACGAATTTTAGTTGTCTCTATGATGGTTATAGAAGACACGTACTATTAATATTTGTTTTATTCTTGCTTGGCTGGGTCAATTTGCAATCATGAATAGGATTCAAGCGACTGTAAAATTTCAGCGGTGATGCTGATGTCCGTTTCTTCTGACAACCATACGTGTGATCGTGATATTTGAGAAAAGTGAGTCGTTGGACTGAACAAGTATGAATAAACATTGCGAAGGTCCTCGAAAGATGAATGATGTCAAACGCGCGAGCAACTAAGAGAAAAAGGCTTCGTTAATTAAAGATGTAACGTACTAGTGACTTCTTCGAGAGAATTCGTGTCACATTGAAGCTGTGCAACGCTGAGAAAATGCAGTGATCACTTCATATAGTATACATATATTAACTTTATCACGGATACTCATCGGACGATTTGCTACGTTCCATGCATTTGTAACATGGTTAATTCCAAATTGAAACTTTTTATACCGATAATTCCATCATTGTGTGTTATAGTTGAAACGGATGTGTTCGATTTTATCAATATTTTACAACTCTATGTAACGTTCGCTTCGTTTACTTCCGCACGAATTACTTATAGGTAAATCGATCGATTAATTTGGTGGAAATTTAAATCAATTGTATGAACGAGAGTTTATTTAAACATTACGAAATATCACTTTACATCTCATTTCGAAGAAATCTTGCGAATCATAAATAATAAATTCTCGCGCCGTGGCACGGTGTAATGAAAAAGTATACGACAAGTTATTATAGTATTACGTATGACATTGTAAATATAGTAAAAAGATTGACGTAACAACTATGATCGATTATAATTATTACTATTAAATTTAGCGATATCACTGATAACTTTCTGCAGAAATCTAGTTCCGTTGGCTTACGGTTCCCTTTACAAACCCATCTTTTAAAAACCAAAGCAACAGTACTTTCTTATAATTTTCTGCAAACCCGCTTCACCCAAACTTGATTTTATTTCCAGCGAAATAAATAAAAGGGAAGGAGCCTGTGCAACGATCGCTTTAAGCTTTAACAATCGAAACCAATAATTTGTATAAATTGAACGTTGAATATGCAAAAGGGCAAGAAGCTAACCTTTCTCCGTTCTCTTGATACTTTGAACGCAAACAGGTTTCATTCTTGAAGCACGTCGTAATGTAAGTAAATGCACTTGCTCCAAAAATACAGTATGTGTGCGTGTAACGTTGACTGTTGCATGGGAAGAACAATACTTTGAGTAAACTAAAATGCAAGTTAGCACTTCCGCGTATTGCATTTCCCCAATACCATCCTAGAACGCTGCAACCTATAGATTGTTTCTGTTGTTGTACACCGGTGCGTAAGTTTTGTAAATAGAGTATACGTCTAACAATTAATAATAATTGAATATTGTAAGCGAACACGACATCATATTTACGAACGAACGTGCGCAAGTATACTTGGACATTGTGATATTTTAGGCTCGCTGTTGCACTTTTTCGACAGCGACGAGCCGTGTACATGATATTGCAAGAGGAATAAGCGGTACCACATTAGTGATCGCGAGTGACGACGAACGTCGATTATTCTAGTTACGAATTTATGGTAGTCATAGGTAAAACTTAGTGATAAATATGAAATGAACGATATGC